>NC_089678.1:1580000-1896000 GCF_037042795.1 Molothrus aeneus | reverse complement strand
GCTTCCCAAAGGCGAAGATGCAAGCTGCAGCACACAGGCACAGTGTGGGCAGCCTTCAGACTTAGAGAAAACAGTACTTTACCACTCTCCTGCCTTTTCCATGGTTATTCTATTGGAAAAGAACGAGTTTTGGACAACTACCTTTCATTCTTGCCAAACTCTTTGCAGACCCCCGTGCAAGCTTTAGAACAAGATTTTGGATGTTTTCTTTCCTGGCAGAGTTTCTCCTTGCAAGATATGCTGGAAAAGCTTTTTGCTGAGTGTAGAGCGGCAAGACACGCAGAAGACGCAGATACGCAGCTCTCCGAAGCTAAGTGCCGGTCCCGGGCTTCTTTCGGCACAAACCGCTCTCAGGAGCTCCCTGCGCTCGCCACAATGCTCTGTGTGCGAAGAAGCCGCTTCTTCGCCTCCGGGAGAATCGGCGAGCGGCAGCTTCCCAAAGGCGAAGATGCAAGCTGCAGCACACAGGCACAGTGTGGGCAGCATTCAGACTTAGAGAAAACAGTACTTTACCACTCTCCTGCCTTTTCCATGGTTATTCTATTGGAAAAGAACGAGTTTTGGACAACTACCTTTCATTCTTGCCAAACTCTTTGCAGACCTCCGTGCAAGCTTTAGAACAAGATTTTGGATGTTTTCTTTCCTGGCAGAGTTTCTCCTTGCAAGATATGGTGGAAAAGCTTTTTGCTGAGTGTAGAGCGGCAAGACACGCAGAAGACGCAGATACGCAGCTCTCCGAAGCTAAGTGCCGGTCCCGGGCTTCTTTCGGCACAAACCGCTCTCAGGAGCTCCCTGCGCTCGCCACAATGCTCTGTGTGCGAAGAAGCCGCTTCTTCGCCTCCGGGAGAATCGGCGAGCGGCAGCTTCCCAAAGGCGAAGATGCAAGCTGCAGCACACAGGCACAGTGTGGGCAGCATTCAGACTTAGAGAAAACAGTACTTTACCACTCTCCTGCCTTTTCCATGGTTATTCTATTGGAAAAGAACGAGTTTTGGACAACTACCTTTCATTCTTGCCAAACTCTTTGCAGACCCCCGTGCAAGCTTTAGAACAAGATTTTGGATGTTTTCTTTCCTGGCAGAGTTTCTCCTTGCAAGATATGCTGGAAAAGCTTTTTGCTGAGTGTAGAGCGGCAAGACACGCAGAAGACGCAGATACGCAGCTCTCCGAAGCTAAGTGCCGGTCCCGGGCTTCTTTCGGCACAAACCGCTCTCAGGAGCTCCCTGCACTCGCCACAATGCTCTGTGTGCGAAGAAGCCGCTTCTTCGCCTGCGGGAGAATCGGCGAGCGGCAGCTTCCCAAAGGCGAAGATGCAAGCTGCAGCACACAGGCACAGTGTGGGCAGCATTCAGACTTAGAGAAAACAGTACTTTACCACTCTCCTGCCTTTTCCATGGTTATTCTATTGGAAAAGAACGAGTTTTGGACAACTACCTTTCATTCTTGCCAAACTCTTTGCAGACCTCCGTGCAAGCTTTAGAACAAGATTTTGGATGTTTTCTTTCCTGGCAGAGTTTCTCCTTGCAAGATATGCTGGAAAAGCTTTTTGCTGAGTGTAGAGCGGCAAGACACGCAGAAGACGCAGATACGCAGCTCTCCGAAGCTAAGTGCCGGTCCCGGGCTTCTTTCGGCACAAACCGCTCTCAGGAGCTCCCTGCGCTCGCCACAATGCTCTGTGTGCGAAGAAGCCGCTTCTTCGCCTCCGGGAGAATCGGCGAGCGGCAGCTTCCCAAAGGCGAAGATGCAAGCTGCAGCACACAGGCACAGTGTGGGCAGCATTCAGACTTAGAGAAAACAGTACTTTACCACTCTCCTGCCTTTTCCATGGTTCTTCTATTGGAAAAGAACGAGTTTTGGACAACTACCTTTCATTCTTGCCAAACTCTTTGCAGACCCCCGTGCAAGCTTTAGAACAAGATTTTGGATGTTTTCTTTCCTGGCAGAGTTTCTCCTTGCAAGATATGCTGGAAAAGCTTTTTGCTGAGTGTAGAGCGGCAAGACACGCAGAAGACGCAGATACGCAGCTCTCCGAAGCTAAGTGCCGGTCCCGGGCTTCTTTCGGCACAAACCGCTCTCAGGAGCTCCCTGCGCTCGCCACAATGCTCTGTGTGCGAAGAAGCCGCTTCTTCGCCTCCGGGAGAATCGGCGAGCGGCAGCTTCCCAAAGGCGAAGATGCAAGCTGCAGCACACAGGCACAGTGTGGGCAGCCTTCAGACTTAGAGAAAACAGTACTTTACCACTCTCCTGCCTTTTCCATGGTTATTCTATTGGAAAAGAACGAGTTTTGGACAACTACCTTTCATTCTTGCCAAACTCTTTGCAGACCCCCGTGCAAGCTTTAGAACAAGATTTTGGATGTTTTCTTTCCTGGCAGAGTTTCTCCTTGCAAGATATGCTGGAAAAGCTTTTTGCTGAGTGTAGAGCGGCAAGACACGCAGAAGACGCAGATACGCAGCTCTCCGAAGCTAAGTGCCGGTCCCAGGCTTCTTTCGGCACAAACCGCTCTCAGGAGCTCCCTGCGCTCGCCACAATGCTCTGTGTGCGAAGAAGCCGCTTCTTCGCCTGCGGGAGAATCGGCGAGCGGCAGCTTCCCAAAGGCGAAGATGCAAGCTGCAGCACACAGGCACAGTGTGGGCAGCATTCAGACTTAGAGAAAACAGTACTTTACCACTCTCCTGCCTTTTCCATGGTTATTCTATTGGAAAAGAACGAGTTTTGGACAACTACCTTTCATTCTTGCCAAACTCTTTGCAGACCCCCGTGCAAGCTTTAGAACAAGATTTTGGATGTTTTCTTTCCTGGCAGAGTTTCTCCTTGCAAGATATGCTGGAAAAGCTTTTTGCTGAGTGTAGAGCGGCAAGACACGCAGAAGACGCAGATACGCAGCTCTCCGAAGCTAAGTGCCGGTCCCGGGCTTCTTTCGGCACAAACCGCTCTCAGGAGCTCCCTGCGCTCGCCACAATGCTCTGTGTGCGAAGAAGCCGCTTCTTCGCCTCCGGGAGAATCGGCGAGCGGCAGCTTCCCAAAGGCGAAGATGCAAGCTGCAGCACACAGGCACAGTGTGGGCAGCATTCAGACTTAGAGAAAACAGTACTTTACCACTCTCCTGCCTTTTCCATGGTTATTCTATTGGAAAAGAACGAGTTTTGGACAACTACCTTTCATTCTTGCCAAACTCTTTGCAGACCCCCGTGCAAGCTTTAGAACAAGATTTTGGATGTTTTCTTTCCTGGCAGAGTTTCTCCTTGCAAGATATGCTGGAAAAGCTTTTTGCTGAGTGTAGAGCGGCAAGACACGCAGAAGACGCAGATACGCAGCTCTCCGAAGCTAAGTGCCGGTCCCGGGCTTCTTTCGGCACAAACCGCTCTCAGGAGCTCCCTGCGCTCGCCACAATGCTCTGTGTGCGAAGAAGCCGCTTCTTCGCCTCCGGGAGAATCGGCGAGCGGCAGCTTCCCAAAGGCGAAGATGCAAGCTGCAGCACACAGGCACAGTGTGGGCAGCATTCAGACTTAGAGAAAACAGTACTTTACCACTCTCCTGCCTTTTCCATGGTTATTCTATTGGAAAAGAACGAGTTTTGGACAACTACCTTTCATTCTTGCCAAACTCTTTGCAGACCTCCGTGCAAGCTTTAGAACAAGATTTTGGATGTTTTCTTTCCTGGCAGAGTTTCTCCTTGCAAGATATGGTGGAAAAGCTTTTTGCTGAGTGTAGAGCGGCAAGACACGCAGAAGACGCAGATACGCAGCTCTCCGAAGCTAAGTGCCGGTCCCGGGCTTCTTTCGGCACAAACCGCTCTCAGGAGCTCCCTGCGCTCGCCACAATGCTCTGTGTGCGAAGAAGCCGCTTCTTCGCCTCCGGGAGAATCGGCGAGCGGCAGCTTCCCAAAGGCGAAGATGCAAGCTGCAGCACACAGGCACAGTGTGGGCAGCATTCAGACTTAGAGAAAACAGTACTTTACCACTCTCCTGCCTTTTCCATGGTTCTTCTATTGGAAAAGAACGAGTTTTGGACAACTACCTTTCATTCTTGCCAAACTCTTTGCAGACCCCCGTGCAAGCTTTAGAACAAGATTTTGGATGTTTTCTTTCCTGGCAGAGTTTCTCCTTGCAAGATATGGTGGAAAAGCTTTTTGCTGAGTGTAGAGCGGCAAGACACGCAGAAGACGCAGATACGCAGCTCTCCGAAGCTAAGTGCCGGTCCCGGGCTTCTTTCGGCACAAACCGCTCTCAGGAGCTCCCTGCACTCGCCACAATGCTCTGTGTGCGAAGAAGCCGCTTCTTCGCCTGCGGGAGAATCGGCGAGCGGCAGCTTCCCAAAGGCGAAGATGCAAGCTGCAGCACACAGGCACAGTGTGGGCAGCATTCAGACTTAGAGAAAACAGTACTTTACCACTCTCCTGCCTTTTCCATGGTTATTCTATTGGAAAAGAACGAGTTTTGGACAACTACCTTTCATTCTTGCCAAACTCTTTGCAGACCTCCGTGCAAGCTTTAGAACAAGATTTTGGATGTTTTCTTTCCTGGCAGAGTTTCTCCTTGCAAGATATGCTGGAAAAGCTTTTTGCTGAGTGTAGAGCGGCAAGACACGCAGAAGACGCAGATAGGCAGCTCTCCGAAGCTAAGTGCCGGTCCCGGGCTTCTTTCGGCACAAACCGCTCTCAGGAGCTCCCTGCGCTCGCCACAATGCTCTGTGTGCGAAGAAGCCGCTTCTTCGCCTCCGGGAGAATCGGCGAGCGGCAGCTTCCCAAAGGCGAAGATGCAAGCTGCAGCACACAGGCACAGTGTGGGCAGCATTCAGACTTAGAGAAAACAGTACTTTACCACTCTCCTGCCTTTTCCATGGTTCTTCTATTGGAAAAGAACGAGTTTTGGACAACTACCTTTCATTCTTGCCAAACTCTTTGCAGACCCCCGTGCAAGCTTTAGAACAAGATTTTGGATGTTTTCTTTCCTGGCAGAGTTTCTCCTTGCAAGATATGCTGGAAAAGCTTTTTGCTGAGTGTAGAGCGGCAAGACACGCAGAAGACGCAGATACGCAGCTCTCCGAAGCTAAGTGCCGGTCCCGGGCTTCTTTCGGCACAAACCGCTCTCAGGAGCTCCCTGCGCTCGCCACAATGCTCTGTGTGCGAAGAAGCCGCTTCTTCGCCTCCGGGAGAATCGGCGAGCGGCAGCTTCCCAAAGGCGAAGATGCAAGCTGCAGCACACAGGCACAGTGTGGGCAGCCTTCAGACTTAGAGAAAACAGTACTTTACCACTCTCCTGCCTTTTCCATGGTTATTCTATTGGAAAAGAACGAGTTTTGGACAACTACCTTTCATTCTTGCCAAACTCTTTGCAGATCCCCGTGCAAGCTTTAGAACAAGATTTTGGATGTTTTCTTCCCTGGCAGAGTTTCTCCTTGCAAGATATGCTGGAAAAGCTTTTTGCTGAGTGTAGAGCGGCAAGACACGCAGAAGACGCAGATACGCAGCTCTCCGAAGCTAAGTGCCGGTCCCGGGCTTCTTTCGGCACAAACCGCTCTCAGGAGCTCCCTGCGCTCGCCACAATGCTCTGTGTGCGAAGAAGCCGCTTCTTCGCCTCCGGGAGAATCGGCGAGCGGCAGCTTCCCAAAGGCGAAGATGCAAGCTGCAGCACACAGGCACAGTGTGGGCAGCATTCAGACTTAGAGAAAACAGTACTTTACCACTCTCCTGCCTTTTCCATGGTTATTCTATTGGAAAAGAACGAGTTTTGGACAACTACCTTTCATTCTTGCCAAACTCTTTGCAGACCCCCGTGCAAGCTTTAGAACAAGATTTTGGATGTTTTCTTTCCTGGCAGAGTTTCTCCTTGCAAGATATGCTGGAAAAGCTTTTTGCTGAGTGTAGAGCGGCAAGACACGCAGAAGACGCAGATACGCAGCTCTCCGAAGCTAAGTGCCGGTCCCGGGCTTCTTTCGGCACAAACCGCTCTCAGGAGCTCCCTGCGCTCGCCACAATGCTCTGTGTGCGAAGAAGCCGCTTCTTCGCCTCCGGGAGAATCGGCGAGCGGCAGCTTCCCAAAGGCGAAGATGCAAGCTGCACCACACAGGCACAGTGTGGGCAGCCTTCAGACTTAGAGAAAACAGTACTTTACCACTCTCCTGCCTTTTCCATGGTTATTCTATTGGAAAAGAACGAGTTTTGGACAACTACCTTTCATTCTTGCCAAACTCTTTGCAGACCCCCGTGCAAGCTTTAGAACAAGATTTTGGATGTTTTCTTTCCTGGCAGAGTTTCTCCTTGCAAGATATGGTGGAAAAGCTTTTTGCTGAGTGTAGAGCGGCAAGACACGCAGAAGACGCAGATACGCAGCTCTCCGAAGCTAAGTGCCGGTCCCGGGCTTCTTTCGGCACAAACCGCTCTCAGGAGCTCCCTGCGCTCGCCACAATGCTCTGTGTGCGAAGAAGCCGCTTCTTCGCCTCCGGGAGAATCGGCGAGCGGCAGCTTCCCAAAGGCGAAGATGCAAGCTGCAGCACACAGGCACAGTGTGGGCAGCATTCAGACTTAGAGAAAACAGTACTTTACCACTCTCCTGCCTTTTCCATGGTTATTCTATTGGAAAAGAACGAGTTTTGGACAACTACCTTTCATTCTTGCCAAACTCTTTGCAGACCTCCGTGCAAGCTTTAGAACAAGATTTTGGATGTTTTCTTTCCTGGCAGAGTTTCTCCTTGCAAGATATGGTGGAAAAGCTTTTTGCTGAGTGTAGAGCGGCAAGACACGCAGAAGACGCAGATACGCAGCTCTCCGAAGCTAAGTGCCGGTCCCGGGCTTCTTTCGGCACAAACCGCTCTCAGGAGCTCCCTGCGCTCGCCACAATGCTCTGTGTGCGAAGAAGCCGCTTCTTCGCCTCCGGGAGAATCGGCGAGCGGCAGCTTCCCAAAGGCGAAGATGCAAGCTGCAGCACACAGGCACAGTGTGGGCAGCATTCAGACTTAGAGAAAACAGTACTTTACCACTCTCCTGCCTTTTCCATGGTTATTCTATTGGAAAAGAACGAGTTTTGGACAACTACCTTTCATTCTTGCCAAACTCTTTGCAGACCCCCGTGCAAGCTTTAGAACAAGATTTTGGATGTTTTCTTTCCTGGCAGAGTTTCTCCTTGCAAGATATGCTGGAAAAGCTTTTTGCTGAGTGTAGAGCGGCAAGACACGCAGAAGACGCAGATACGCAGCTCTCCGAAGCTAAGTGCCGGTCCCGGGCTTCTTTCGGCACAAACCGCTCTCAGGAGCTCCCTGCACTCGCCACAATGCTCTGTGTGCGAAGAAGCCGCTTCTTCGCCTGCGGGAGAATCGGCGAGCGGCAGCTTCCCAAAGGCGAAGATGCAAGCTGCAGCACACAGGCACAGTGTGGGCAGCATTCAGACTTAGAGAAAACAGTACTTTACCACTCTCCTGCCTTTTCCATGGTTATTCTATTGGAAAAGAACGAGTTTTGGACAACTACCTTTCATTCTTGCCAAACTCTTTGCAGACCTCCGTGCAAGCTTTAGAACAAGATTTTGGATGTTTTCTTTCCTGGCAGAGTTTCTCCTTGCAAGATATGCTGGAAAAGCTTTTTGCTGAGTGTAGAGCGGCAAGACACGCAGAAGACGCAGATACGCAGCTCTCCGAAGCTAAGTGCCGGTCCCGGGCTTCTTTCGGCACAAACCGCTCTCAGGAGCTCCCTGCGCTCGCCACAATGCTCTGTGTGCGAAGAAGCCGCTTCTTCGCCTCCGGGAGAATCGGCGAGCGGCAGCTTCCCAAAGGCGAAGATGCAAGCTGCAGCACACAGGCACAGTGTGGGCAGCCTTCAGACTTAGAGAAAACAGTACTTTACCACTCTCCTGCCTTTTCCATGGTTATTCTATTGGAAAAGAACGAGTTTTGGACAACTACCTTTCATTCTTGCCAAACTCTTTGCAGACCCCCGTGCAAGCTTTAGAACAAGATTTTGGATGTTTTCTTTCCTGGCAGAGTTTCTCCTTGCAAGATATGCTGGAAAAGCTTTTTGCTGAGTGTAGAGCGGCAAGACACGCAGAAGACGCAGATACGCAGCTCTCCGAAGCTAAGTGCCGGTCCCGGGCTTCTTTCGGCACAAACCGCTCTCAGGAGCTCCCTGCGCTCGCCACAATGCTCTGTGTGCGAAGAAGCCGCTTCTTCGCCTCCGGGAGAATCGGCGAGCGGCAGCTTCCCAAAGGCGAAGATGCAAGCTGCAGCACACAGGCACAGTGTGGGCAGCCTTCAGACTTAGAGAAAACAGTACTTTACCACTCTCCTGCCTTTTCCATGGTTATTCTATTGGAAAAGAACGAGTTTTGGACAACTACCTTTCATTCTTGCCAAACTCTTTGCAGACCCCCGTGCAAGCTTTAGAACAAGATTTTGGATGTTTTCTTCCCTGGCAGAGTTTCTCCTTGCAAGATATGCTGGAAAAGCTTTTTGCTGAGTGTAGAGCGGCAAGACACGCAGAAGACGCAGATACGCAGCTCTCCGAAGCTAAGTGCCGGTCCCGGGCTTCTTTCGGCACAAACCGCTCTCAGGAGCTCCCTGCGCTCGCCACAATGCTCTGTGTGCGAAGAAGCCGCTTCTTCGCCTCCGGGAGAATCGGCGAGCGGCAGCTTCCCAAAGGCGAAGATGCAAGCTGCAGCACACAGGCACAGTGTGGGCAGCATTCAGACTTAGAGAAAACAGTACTTTACCACTCTCCTGCCTTTTCCATGGTTATTCTATTGGAAAAGAACGAGTTTTGGACAACTACCTTTCATTCTTGCCAAACTCTTTGCAGACCCCCGTGCAAGCTTTAGAACAAGATTTTGGATGTTTTCTTTCCTGGCAGAGTTTCTCCTTGCAAGATATGCTGGAAAAGCTTTTTGCTGAGTGTAGAGCGGCAAGACACGCAGAAGACGCAGATACGCAGCTCTCCGAAGCTAAGTGCCGGTCCCGGGCTTCTTTCCGCACAAACCGCTCTCAGGAGCTCCCTGCGCTCGCCACAATGCTCTGTGTGCGAAGAAGCCGCTTCTTCGCCTCCGGGAGAATCGGCGAGCGGCAGCTTCCCAAAGGCGAAGATGCAAGCTGCAGCACACAGGCACAGTGTGGGCAGCCTTCAGACTTAGAGAAAACAGTACTTTACCACTCTCCTGCCTTTTCCATGGTTATTCTATTGGAAAAGAACGAGTTTTGGACAACTACCTTTCATTCTTGCCAAACTCTTTGCAGACCCCCGTGCAAGCTTTAGAACAAGATTTTGGATGTTTTCTTTCCTGGCAGAGTTTCTCCTTGCAAGATATGCTGGAAAAGCTTTTTGCTGAGTGTAGAGCGGCAAGACACGCAGAAGACGCAGATACGCAGCTCTCCGAAGCTAAGTGCCGGTCCCGGGCTTCTTTCGGCACAAACCGCTCTCAGGAGCTCCCTGCGCTCGCCACAATGCTCTGTGTGCGAAGAAGCCGCTTCTTCGCCTCCGGGAGAATCGGCGAGCGGCAGCTTCCCAAAGGCGAAGATGCAAGCTGCAGCACACAGGCACAGTGTGGGCAGCATTCAGACTTAGAGAAAACAGTACTTTACCACTCTCCTGCCTTTTCCATGGTTATTCTATTGGAAAAGAACGAGTTTTGGACAACTACCTTTCATTCTTGCCAAACTCTTTGCAGACCTCCGTGCAAGCTTTAGAACAAGATTTTGGATGTTTTCTTTCCTGGCAGAGTTTCTCCTTGCAAGATATGGTGGAAAAGCTTTTTGCTGAGTGTAGAGCGGCAAGACACGCAGAAGACGCAGATACGCAGCTCTCCGAAGCTAAGTGCCGGTCCCGGGCTTCTTTCGGCACAAACCGCTCTCAGGAGCTCCCTGCGCTCGCCACAATGCTCTGTGTGCGAAGAAGCCGCTTCTTCGCCTCCGGGAGAATCGGCGAGCGGCAGCTTCCCAAAGGCGAAGATGCAAGCTGCAGCACACAGGCACAGTGTGGGCAGCCTTCAGACTTAGAGAAAACAGTACTTTACCACTCTCCTGCCTTTTCCATGGTTATTCTATTGGAAAAGAACGAGTTTTGGACAACTACCTTTCATTCTTGCCAAACTCTTTGCAGACCCCCGTGCAAGCTTTAGAACAAGATTTTGGATGTTTTCTTTCCTGGCAGAGTTTCTCCTTGCAAGATATGCTGGAAAAGCTTTTTGCTGAGTGTAGAGCGGCAAGACACGCAGAAGACGCAGATACGCAGCTCTCCGAAGCTAAGTGCCGGTCCCGGGCTTCTTTCGGCACAAACCGCTCTCAGGAGCTCCCTGCACTCGCCACAATGCTCTGTGTGCGAAGAAGCCGCTTCTTCGCCTGCGGGAGAATCGGCGAGCGGCAGCTTCCCAAAGGCGAAGATGCAAGCTGCAGCACACAGGCACAGTGTGGGCAGCATTCAGACTTAGAGAAAACAGTACTTTACCACTCTCCTGCCTTTTCCATGGTTATTCTATTGGAAAAGAACGAGTTTTGGACAACTACCTTTCATTCTTGCCAAACTCTTTGCAGACCTCCGTGCAAGCTTTAGAACAAGATTTTGGATGTTTTCTTTCCTGGCAGAGTTTCTCCTTGCAAGATATGCTGGAAAAGCTTTTTGCTGAGTGTAGAGCGGCAAGACACGCAGAAGACGCAGATACGCAGCTCTCCGAAGCTAAGTGCCGGTCCCGGGCTTCTTTCGGCACAAACCGCTCTCAGGAGCTCCCTGCGCTCGCCACAATGCTCTGTGTGCGAAGAAGCCGCTTCTTCGCCTCCGGGAGAATCGGCGAGCGGCAGCTTCCCAAAGGCGAAGATGCAAGCTGCAGCACACAGGCACAGTGTGGGCAGCCTTCAGACTTAGAGAAAACAGTACTTTACCACTCTCCTGCCTTTTCCATGGTTATTCTATTGGAAAAGAACGAGTTTTGGACAACTACCTTTCATTCTTGCCAAACTCTTTGCAGACCCCCGTGCAAGCTTTAGAACAAGATTTTGGATGTTTTCTTTCCTGGCAGAGTTTCTCCTTGCAAGATATGGTGGAAAAGCTTTTTGCTGAGTGTAGAGCGGCAAGACACGCAGAAGACGCAGATACGCAGCTCTCCGAAGCTAAGTGCCGGTCCCGGGCTTCTTTCGGCACAAACCGCTCTCAGGAGCTCCCTGCGCTCGCCACAATGCTCTGTGTGCGAAGAAGCCGCTTCTTCGCCTGCGGGAGAATCGGCGAGCGGCAGCTTCCCAAAGACGAAGATGCAAGCTGCACCACACAGGCACAGTGTGGGCAGCCTTCAGACTTAGAGAAAACAGTACTTTACCACTCTCCTGCCTTTTCCATGGTTATTCTATTGGAAAAGAACGAGTTTTGGACAACTACCTTTCATTCTTGCCAAACTCTTTGCAGACCCCCGTGCAAGCTTTAGAACAAGATTTTGGATGTTTTCTTTCCTGGCAGAGTTTCTCCTTGCAAGATATGGTGGAAAAGCTTTTTGCTGAGTGTAGAGCGGCAAGACACGCAGAAGACGCAGATACGCAGCTCTCCGAAGCTAAGTGCCGGT
Source organism: Molothrus aeneus (assembly GCF_037042795.1). Taxonomy (NCBI): domain Eukaryota; kingdom Metazoa; phylum Chordata; class Aves; order Passeriformes; family Icteridae; genus Molothrus; species Molothrus aeneus. The sequence goes on along the minus strand of NC_089678.1, from coordinate 1,884,472 downwards.
CCCGGGCTTCTTTCGGCACAAACCGCTCTCAGGAGCTCCCTGCGCTCGCCACAATGCTCTGTGTGCGAAGAAGCCGCTTCTTCGCCTGCGGGAGAATCGGCGAGCGGCAGCTTCCCAAAGGCGAAGATGCAAGCTGCAGCACACAGGCACAGTGTGGGCAGCATTCAGACTTAGAGAAAACAGTACTTTACCACTCTCCTGCCTTTTCCATGGTTATTGTATTGGAAAAGAACGAGTTTTGGACAACTACCTTTCATTCTTGCCAAACTCTTTGCAGACCCCCGTGCAAGCTTTAGAACAAGATTTTGGATGTTTTCTTTCCTGGCAGAGTTTCTCCTTGCAAGATATGCTGGAAAAGCTTTTTGCTGAGTGTAGAGCGGCAAGACACGCAGAAGACGCAGATACGCAGCTCTCCGAAGCTAAGTGCCGGTCCCGGGCTTCTTTCGGCACAAACCGCTCTCAGGAGCTCCCTGCGCTCGCCACAATGCTCTGTGTGCGAAGAAGCCGCTTCTTCGCCTCCGGGAGAATTGGCGAGCGGCAGCTTCCCAAAGGCGAAGATGCAAGCTGCAGCACACAGGCACAGTGTGGGCAGCATTCAGACTTAGAGAAAACAGTACTTTACCACTCTCCTGCCTTTTCCATGGTTATTCTATTAGAAAAAAATGAGTTTTGGACAACTACCTTTCATTCTTGCCAAACTCTTTGCAGACCCCCGTGCAAGCTTTAGAACAAGATTTTGGATGTTTTCTTTCCTGGCAGAGTTTCTCCTTGCAAGATATGCTGGAAAAGCTTTTTGCTGAGTGTAGAGCGGCAAGACACGCAGAAGACGCAGATACGCAGCTCTCCGAAGCTAAGTGCCGGTCCCGGGCTTCTTTCGGCACAAACCGCTCTCAGGAGCTCCCTGCGCTCGCCACAATGCTCTGTGTGCGAAGAAGCCGCTTCTTCGCCTGCGGGAGAATCGGCGAGCGGCAGCTTCCCAAAGGCGAAGATGCAAGCTGCAGCACACAGGCACAGTGTGGGCAGCCTTCAGACTTAGAGAAAACAGTACTTTACCACTCTCCTGCCTTTTCCATGGTTATTCTATTGGAAAAGAACGAGTTTTGGACAACTACCTTTCATTCTTGCCAAACTCTTTGCAGACCCCCGTGCAAGCTTTAGAACAAGATTTTGGATGTTTTCTTTCCTGGCAGAGTTTCTCCTTGCAAGATATGCTGGAAAAGCTTTTGGCTGAGTGTAGAGCGGCAAGACACGCAGAAGACGCAGATACGCAGCTCTCCGAAGCTAAGTGCCGGTCCCGGGCTTCTTTCGGCACAAACCGCTCTCAGGAGCTCCCTGCGCTCGCCACAATGCTCTGTGTGCGAAGAAGCCGCTTCTTCGCCTCCGGGAGAATCGGCGAGCGGCAGCTTCCCAAAGGCGAAGATGCAAGCTGCAGCACACAGGCACAGTGTGGGCAGCCTTCAGACTTAGAGAAAACAGTACTTTACCACTCTCCTGCCTTTTCCATGGTTCTTCTATTGGAAAAGAACGAGTTTTGGACAACTACCTTTCATTCTTGCCAAACTCTTTGCAGACCCCCGTGCAAGCTTTAGAACAAGATTTTGGATGTTTTCTTTCCTGGCAGAGTTTCTCCTTGCAAGATATGCTGGAAAAGCTTTTTGCTGAGTGTAGAGCGGCAAGACACGCAGAAGACGCAGATACGCAGCTCTCCGAAGCTAAGTGCCGGTCCCGGGCTTCTTTCGGCACAAACCGCTCTCAGGAGCTCCCTGCACTCGCCACAATGCTCTGTGTGCGAAGAAGCCGCTTCTTCGCCTGCGGGAGAATCGGCGAGCGGCAGCTTCCCAAAGGCGAAGATGCAAGCTGCAGCACACAGGCACAGTGTGGGCAGCATTCAGACTTAGAGAAAACAGTACTTTACCACTCTCCTGCCTTTTCCATGGTTATTCTATTGGAAAAGAACGAGTTTTGGACAACTACCTTTCATTCTTGCCAAACTCTTTGCAGACCCCCGTGCAAGCTTTAGAACAAGATTTTGGATGTTTTCTTTCCTGGCAGAGTTTCTCCTTGCAAGATATGCTGGAAAAGCTTTTTGCTGAGTGTAGAGCGGCAAGACACGCAGAAGACGCAGATACGCAGCTCTCCGAAGCTAAGTGCCGGTCCCGGGCTTCTTTCGGCACAAACCGCTCTCAGGAGCTCCCTGCGCTCGCCACAATGCTCTGTGTGCGAAGAAGCCGCTTCTTCGCCTCCGGGAGAATCGGCGAGCGGCAGCTTCCCAAAGGCGAAGATGCAAGCTGCACCACACAGGCAGAGTGTGGGCAGCCTTCAGACTTAGAGAAAACAGTACTTTACCACTCTCCTGCCTTTTCCATGGTTATTCTATTGGAAAAGAACGAGTTTTGGACAACTACCTTTCATTCTTGCCAAACTCTTTGCAGACCACCGTGCAAGCTTTAGAACAAGATTTTGGATGTTTTCTTTCCTGGCAGAGTTTCTCCTTGCAAGATATGCTGGAAAAGCTTTTTGCTGAGTGTAGAGCGGCAAGACACGCAGAAGACGCAGATACGCAGCTCTCCGAAGCTAAGTGCCGGTCCCGGGCTTCTTTCGGCACAAACCGCTCTCAGGAGCTCCCTGCGCTCGCCACAATGCTCTGTGTGCGAAGAAGCCGCTTCTTCGCCTCCGGGAGAATCGGCGAGCGGCAGCTTCCCAAAGGCGAAGATGCAAGCTGCAGCACACAGGCACAGTGTGGGCAGCCTTCAGACTTAGAGAAAACAGTACTTTACCACTCTCCTGCCTTTTCCATGGTTATTCTATTGGAAAAGAACGAGTTTTGGACAACTACCTTTCATTCTTGCCAAACTCTTTGCAGACCCCCGTGCAAGCTTTAGAACAAGATTTTGGATGTTTTCTTTCCTGGCAGAGTTTCTCCTTGCAAGATATGCTGGAAAAGCTTTTTGCTGAGTGTAGAGCGGCAAGACACGCAGAAGACGCAGATACGCAGCTCTCCGAAGCTAAGTGCCGGTCCCGGGCTTCTTTCGGCACAAACCGCTCTCAGGAGCTCCCTGCGCTCGCCACAATGCTCTGTGTGCGAAGATGCCGCTTCTTCGCCTCCGGGAGAATTGGCGAGCGGCAGCTTCCCAAAGGCGAAGATGCAAGCTGCAGCACACAGGCACAGTGTGGGCAGCCTTCAGACTTAGAGAAAACAGTACTTTACCACTCTCCTGCCTTTTCCATGGTTCTTCTATTGGAAAAGAACGAGTTTTGGACAACTACCTTTCATTCTTGCCAAACTCTTTGCAGACCCCCGTGCAAGCTTTAGAACAAGATTTTGGATGTTTTCTTTCCTGGCAGAGTTTCTCCTTGCAAGATATGCTGGAAAAGCTTTTTGCTGAGTGTAGAGCGGCAAGACACGCAGAAGACGCAGATACGCAGCTCTCCGAAGCTAAGTGCCGGTCCCGGGCTTCTTTCGGCACAAACCGCTCTCAGGAGCTCCCTGCGCTCGCCACAATGCTCTGTGTGCGAAGAAGCCGCTTCTTCGCCTCCGGGAGAATCGGCGAGCGGCAGCTTCCCAAAGGCGAAGATGCAAGCTGCAGCACACAGGCACAGTGTGGGCAGCCTTCAGACTTAGAGAAAACAGTACTTTACCACTCTCCTGCCTTTTCCATGGTTATTCTATTGGAAAAGAACGAGTTTTGGACAACTACCTTTCATTCTTGCCAAACTCTTTGCAGACCTCCGTGCAAGCTTTAGAACAAGATTTTGGATGTTTTCTTTCCTGGCAGAGTTTCTCCTTGCAAGATATGCTGGAAAAGCTTTTTGCTGAGTGTAGAGCGGCAAGACACGCAGAAGACGCAGATACGCAGCTCTCCGAAGCTAAGTGCCGGTCCCGGGCTTCTTTCGGCACAAACCGCTCTCAGGAGCTCCCTGCGCTCGCCACAATGCTCTGTGTGCGAAGAAGCCGCTTCTTGGCCTCCGGGAGAATCGGCGAGCGGCAGCTTCCCAAAGGCGAAGATGCAAGCTGCAGCACACAGGCACAGTGTGGGCAGCCTTCAGACTTAGAGAAAACAGTACTTTACCACTCTCCTGCCTTTTCCATGGTTCTTCTATTGGAAAAGAACGAGTTTTGGACAACTACCTTTCATTCTTGCCAAACTCTTTGCAGACCCCCGTGCAAGCTTTAGAACAAGATTTTGGATGTTTTCTTTCCTGGCAGAGTTTCTCCTTGCAAGATATGCTGGAAAAGCTTTTTGCTGAGTGTAGAGCGGCAAGACACGCAGAAGACGCAGATACGCAGCTCTCCGAAGCTAAGTGCCGGTCCCGGGCTTCTTTCGGCACAAACCGCTCTCAGGAGCTCCCTGCGCTCGCCACAATGCTCTGTGTGCGAAGAAGCCGCTTCTTCGCCTCCGGGAGAATCGGCGAGCGGCAGCTTCCCAAAGGCGAAGATGCAAGCTGCAGCACACAGGCACAGTGTGGGCAGCATTCAGACTTAGAGAAAACAGTACTTTACCACTCTCCTGCCTTTTCCATGGTTATTCTATTGGAAAAGAACGAGTTTTGGACAACTACCTTTCATTCTTGCCAAACTCTTTGCAGACCTCCGTGCAAGCTTTAGAACAAGATTTTGGATGTTTTCTTTCCTGGCAGAGTTTCTCCTTGCAAGATATGCTGGAAAAGCTTTTTGCTGAGTGTAGAGCGGCAAGACACGCAGAAGACGCAGATACGCAGCTCTCCGAAGCTAAGTGCCGGTCCCGGGCTTCTTTCGGCACAAACCGCTCTCAGGAGCTCCCTGCGCTCGCCACAATGCTCTGTGTGCGAAGAAGCCGCTTCTTCGCCTCCGGGAGAATCGGCGAGCGGCAGCTTCCCAAAGGCGAAGATGCAAGCTGCAGCACACAGGCACAGTGTGGGCAGCCTTCAGACTTAGAGAAAACAGTACTTTACCACTCTCCTGCCTTTTCCATGGTTATTCTATTGGAAAAGAACGAGTTTTGGACAACTACCTTTCATTCTTGCCAAACTCTTTGCAGACCCCCGTGCAAGCTTTAGAACAAGATTTTGGATGTTTTCTTTCCTGGCAGAGTTTCTCCTTGCAAGATATGGTGGAAAAGCTTTTTGCTGAGTGTAGAGCGGCAAGACACGCAGAAGACGCAGATACGCAGCTCTCCGAAGCTAAGTGCCGGTCCCGGGCTTCTTTCGGCACAAACCGCTCTCAGGAGCTCCCTGCGCTCGCCACAATGCTCTGTGTGCGAAGAAGCCACTTCTTCGCCTGCGGGAGAATCGGCGAGCGGCAGCTTCCCAAAGGCGAAGATGCAAGCTGCAGCACACAGGCACAGTGTGGGCAGCCTTCAGACTTAGAGAAAACAGTACTTTACCACTCTCCTGCCTTTTCCATGGTTAGTCTATTGGAAAAGAACGAGTTTTGGACAACTACCTTTCATTCTTGCCAAACTCTTTGCAGACCCCCGTGCAAGCTTTAGAACAAGATTTTGGATGTTTTCTTTCCTGGCAGAGTTTCTCCTTGCAAGATATGCTGGAAAAGCTTTTTGCTGAGTGTAGAGCGGCAAGACACGCAGAAGACGCAGATACGCAGCTCTCCGAAGCTAAGTGCCGGTCCCGGGCTTCTTTCCGCACAAACCGCTCTCAGGAGCTCCCTGCGCTCGCCACAATGCTCTGTGTGCGAAGAAGCCGCTTCTTCGCCTCCGGGAGAATCGGCGAGCGGCAGCTTCCCAAAGGCGAAGATGCAAGCTGCAGCACACAGGCACAGTGTGGGCAGCATTCAGACTTAGAGAAAACAGTACTTTACCACTCTCCTGCCTTTTCCATGGTTAGTCTATTGGAAAAGAACGAGTTTTGGACAACTACCTTTCATTCTTGCCAAACTCTTTGCAGACCCCCGTGCAAGCTTTAGAACAAGATTTTGGATGTTTTCTTTCCTGGCAGAGTTTCTCCTTGCAAGATATGCTGGAAAAGCTTTTTGCTGAGTGTAGAGCGGCAAGACACGCAGAAGACGCAGATACGCAGCTCTCCGAAGCTAAGTGCCGGTCCCGGGCTTCTTTCGGCACAAACCGCTCTCAGGAGCTCCCTGCGCTCGCCACAATGCTCTGTGTGCGAAGAAGCCGCTTCTTCGCCTCCGGGAGAATTGGCGAGCGGCAGCTTCCCAGAGGCGAAGATGCAAGCTGCAGCACACAGGCACAGTGTGGGCAGCCTTCAGACTTAGAGAAAACAGTACTTTACCACTCTCCTGCCTTTTCCATGGTTATTCTATTGGAAAAGAACGAGTTTTGGACAACTACCTTTCATTCTTGCCAAACTCTTTGCAGACCCCCGTGCAAGCTTTAGAACAAGATTTTGGATGTTTTCTTTCCTGGCAGAGTTTCTCCTTGCAAGATATGCTGGAAAAGCTTTTTGCTGAGTGTAGAGCGGCAAGACACGCAGAAGACGCAGATACGCAGCTCTCCGAAGCTAAGTGCCGGTCCCGGGCTTCTTTCGGCACAAACCGCTCTCAGGAGCTCCCTGCACTCGCCACAATGCTCTGTGTGCGAAGAAGCCGCTTCTTCGCCTGCGGGAGAATCGGCGAGCGGCAGCTTCCCAAAGGCGAAGATGCAAGCTGCACCACACAGGCACAGTGTGGGCAGCCTTCAGACTTAGAGAAAACAGTACTTTACCACTCTCCTGCCTTTTCCATGGTTATTCTATTGGAAAAGAACGAGTTTTGGACAACTACCTTTCATTCTTGCCAAACTCTTTGCAGACCCCCGTGCAAGCTTTAGAACAAGATTTTGGATGTTTTCTTTCCTGGCAGAGTTTCTCCTTGCAAGATATGCTGGAAAAGCTTTTTGCTGAGTGTAGAGCGGCAAGACACGCAGAAGACGCAGATACGCAGCTCTCCGAAGCTAAGTGCCGGTCCCGGGCTTCTTTCGGCACAAACCGCTCTCAGGAGCTCCCTGCGCTCGCCACAATGCTCTGTGTGCGAAGAAGCCGCTTCTTCGCCTCCGGGAGAATTGGCGAGCGGCAGCTTCCCAGAGGCGAAGATGCAAGCTGCAGCACACAGGCACAGTGTGGGCAGCCTTCAGACTTAGAGAAAACAGTACTTTACCACTCTCCTGCCTTTTCCATGGTTATTCTATTGGAAAAGAACGAGTTTTGGACAACTACCTTTCATTCTTGCCAAACTCTTTGCAGACCCCCGTGCAAGCTTTAGAACAAGATTTTGGATGTTTTCTTTCCTGGCAGAGTTTCTCCTTGCAAGATATGCTGGAAAAGCTTTTTGCTGAGTGTAGAGCGGCAAGACACGCAGAAGACGCAGATACGCAGCTCTCCGAAGCTAAGTGCCGGTCCCGGGCTTCTTTCGGCACAAACCGCTCTCAGGAGCTCCCTGCACTCGCCACAATGCTCTGTGTGCGAAGAAGCCGCTTCTTCGCCTGCGGGAGAATCGGCGAGCGGCAGCTTCCCAAAGGCGAAGATGCAAGCTGCAGCACACAGGCACAGTGTGGGCAGCATTCAGACTTAGAGAAAACAGTACTTTACCACTCTCCTGCCTTTTCCATGGTTATTCTATTGGAAAAGAACGAGTTTTGGACAACTACCTTTCATTCTTGCCAAACTCTTTGCAGACCCCCGTGCAAGCTTTAGAACAAGATTTTGGATGTTTTCTTTCCTGGCAGAGTTTCTCCTTGCAAGATATGGTGGAAAAGCTTTTTGCTGAGTGTAGAGCGGCAAGACACGCAGAAGACGCAGATACGCAGCTCTCCGAAGCTAAGTGCCGGTCCCGGGCTTCTTTCGGCACAAACCGCTCTCAGGAGCTCCCTGCGCTCGCCACAATGCTCTGTGTGCGAAGAAGCCGCTTCTTCGCCTCCGGGAGAATCGGCGAGCGGCAGCTTCCCAAAGGCGAAGATGCAAGCTGCACCACACAGGCACAGTGTGGGCAGCCTTCAGACTTAGAGAAAACAGTACTTTACCACTCTCCTGCCTTTTCCATGGTTATTCTATTGGAAAAGAACGAGTTTTGGACAACTACCTTTCATTCTTGCCAAACTCTTTGCAGACCCCCGTGCAAGCTTTAGAACAAGATTTTGGATGTTTTCTTTCCTGGCAGAGTTTCTCCTTGCAAGATATGCTGGAAAAGCTTTTTGCTGAGTGTAGAGCGGCAAGACACGCAGAAGACGCAGATACGCAGCTCTCCGAAGCTAAGTGCCGGTCCCGGGCTTCTTTCGGCACAAACCGCTCTCAGGAGCTCCCTGCGCTCGCCACAATGCTCTGTGTGCGAAGAAGCCGCTTCTTCGCCTCCGGGAGAATCGGCGAGCGGCAGCTTCCCAAAGGCGAAGATGCAAGCTGCAGCACACAGGCACAGTGTGGGCAGCATTCAGACTTAGAGAAAACAGTACTTTACCACTCTCCTGCCTTTTCCATGGTTATTCTATTGGAAAAGAACGAGTTTTGGACAACTACCTTTCATTCTTGCCAAACTCTTTGCAGACCCCCGTGCAAGCTTTAGAACAAGATTTTGGATGTTTTCTTTCCTGGCAGAGTTTCTCCTTGCAAGATATGCTGGAAAAGCTTTTGGCTGAGTGTAGAGCGGCAAGACACGCAGAAGACGCAGATACGCAGCTCTCCGAAGCTAAGTGCCGGTCCCGGGCTTCTTTCCGCACAAACCGCTCTCAGGAGCTCCCTGCGCTCGCCACAATGCTCTGTGTGCGAAGATGCCGCTTCTTCGCCTCCGGGAGAATCGGCGAGCGGCAGCTTCCCAAAGGCGAAGATGCAAGCTGCAGCACACAGGCACAGTGTGGGCAGCATTCAGACTTAGAGAAAACAGTACTTTACCACTCTCCTGCCTTTTCCATGGTTATTCTATTGGAAAAGAACGAGTTTTGGACAACTACCTTTCATTCTTGCCAAACTCTTTGCAGACCTCCGTGCAAGCTTTAGAACAAGATTTTGGATGTTTTCTTTCCTGGCAGAGTTTCTCCTTGCAAGATATGGTGGAAAAGCTTTTTGCTGAGTGTAGAGCGGCAAGACACGCAGAAGACGCAGATACGCAGCTCTCCGAAGCTAAGTGCCGGTCCCGGGCTTCTTTCGGCACAAACCGCTCTCAGGAGCTCCCTGCGCTCGCCACAATGCTCTGTGTGCGAAGAAGCCGCTTCTTCGCCTGCGGGAGAATCGGCGAGCGGCAGCTTCCCAAAGGCGAAGATGCAAGCTGCAGCACACAGGCACAGTGTGGGCAGCATTCAGACTTAGAGAAAACAGTACTTTACCACTCTCCTGCCTTTTCCATGGTTATTCTATTGGAAAAGAACGAGTTTTGGACAACTACCTTTCATTCTTGCCAAACTCTTTGCAGACCCCCGTGCAAGCTTTAGAACAAGATTTTGGATGTTTTCTTTCCTGGCAGAGTTTCTCCTTGCAAGATATGCTGGAAAAGCTTTTTGCTGAGTGTAGAGCGGCAAGACACGCAGAAGACGCAGATACGCAGCTCTCCGAAGCTAAGTGCCGGTCCCGGGCTTCTTTCGGCACAAACCGCTCTCAGGAGCTCCCTGCGCTCGCCACAATGCTCTGTGTGCGAAGAAGCCGCTTCTTCGCCTCCGGGAGAATCGGCGAGCGGCAGCTTCCCAAAGGCGAAGATGCAAGCTGCAGCACACAGGCACAGTGTGGGCAGCATTCAGACTTAGAGAAAACAGTACTTTACCACTCTCCTGCCTTTTCCATGGTTATTCTATTGGAAAAGAACGAGTTTTGGACAACTACCTTTCATTCTTGCCAAACTCTTTGCAGACCCCCGTGCAAGCTTTAGAACAAGATTTTGGATGTTTTCTTTCCTGGCAGAGTTTCTCCTTGCAAGATATGCTGGAAAAGCTTTTTGCTGAGTGTAGAGCGGCAAGACAGGCAGAAGACGCAGATACGCAGCTCTCCGAAGCTAAGTGCCGGTCCCGGGCTTCTTTCGGCACAAACCGCTCTCAGGAGCTCCCTGCGCTCGCCACAATGCTCTGTGTGCGAAGAAGCCGCTTCTTCGCCTGCGGGAGAATCGGCGAGCGGCAGCTTCCCAAAGGCGAAGATGCAAGCTGCAGCACACAGGCACAGTGTGGGCAGCCTTCAGACTTAGAGAAAACAGTACTTTACCACTCTCCTGCGTTTTCCATGGTTATTCTATTGGAAAAGAACGAGTTTTGGACAACTACCTTTCATTCTTGCCAAACTCTTTGCAGACCTCCGTGCAAGCTTTAGAACAAGATTTTGGATGTTTTCTTTCCTGGCAGAGTTTCTCCTTGCAAGATATGCTGGAAAAGCTTTTTGCTGAGTGTAGAGCGGCAAGACACGCAGAAGACGCAGATACGCAGCTCTCCGAAGCTAAGTGCCGGTCCCGGGCTTCTTTCGGCACAAACCGCTCTCAGGAGCTCCCTGCGCTCGCCACAATGCTCTGTGTGCGAAGAAGCCGCTTCTTCGCCTCCGGGAGAATCGGCGAGCGGCAGCTTCCCAAAGGCGAAGATGCAGGCTGCAGCACACAGGCACAGTGTGGGCAGCATTCAGACTTAGAGAAAACAGTACTTTACCACTCTCCTGCCTTTTCCATGGTTATTCTATTGGAAAAGAACGAGTTTTGGACAACTACCTTTCATTCTTGCCAAACTCTTTGCAGACCCCCGTGCAAGCTTTAGAACAAGATTTTGGATGTTTTCTTTCCTGGCAGAGTTTCTCCTTGCAAGATATGCTGGAAAAGCTTTTTGCTGAGTGTAGAGCGGCAAGACACGCAGAAGACGCAGATACGCAGCTCTCCGAAGCTAAGTGCCGGTCCCGGGCTTCTTTCGGCACAAACCGCTCTCAGGAGCTCCCTGCGCTCGCCACAATGCTCTGTGTGCGAAGAAGCCGCTTCTTCGCCTCCGGGAGAATCGGCGAGCGGCAGCTTCCCAAAGGCGAAGATGCAAGCTGCAGCACACAGGCACAGTGTGGGCAGCATTCAGACTTAGAGAAAACAGTACTTTACCACTCTCCTGCCTTTTCCATGGTTATTCTATTGGAAAAGAACGAGTTTTGGACAACTACCTTTCATTCTTGCCAAACTCTTTGCAGACCCCCGTGCAAGCTTTAGAACAAGATTTTGGATGTTTTCTTTCCTGGCAGAGTTTCTCCTTGCAAGATATGCTGGAAAAGCTTTTGGCTGAGTGTAGAGCGGCAAGACACGCAGAAGACGCAGATACGCAGCTCTCCGAGGCTAAGTGCCGGTCCCGGGCTTCTTTCGGCACAAACCGCTCTCAGGAGCTCCCTGCGCTCGCCACAATGCTCTGTGTGCGAAGAAGCCGCTTCTTCGCCTGCGGGAGAATCGGCGAGCGGCAGCTTCCCAAAGGCGAAGATGCAAGCTGCAGCACACAGGCACAGTGTGGGCAGCCTTCAGACTTAGAGAAAACAGTACTTTACCACTCTCCTGCCTTTTCCATGGTTATTCTAGTGGAAAAGAACGAGTTTTGGACAACTACCTTTCATTCTTGCCAAACTCTTTGCAGACCCCCGTGCAAGCTTTAGAACAAGATTTTGGATGTTTTCTTTCCTGGCAGAGTTTCTCCTTGCAAGATATGCTGGAAAAGCTTTTTGCTGAGTGTAGAGCGGCAAGACACGCAGAAGACGCAGATACGCAGCTCTCCGAAGCTAAGTGCCGGTCCCGGGCTTCTTTCGGCACAAACCGCTCTCAGGAGCTCCCTGCGCTCGCCACAATGCTCTGTGTGCGAAGAAGCCGCTTCTTCGCCTGCGGGAGAATCGGCGAGCGGCAGCTTCCCAAAGGCGAAGATGCAAGCTGCAGCACACAGGCACAGTGTGGGCAGCCTTCAGACTTAGAGAAAACAGTACTTTACCACTCTCCTGCCTTTTCCATGGTTCTTCTATTGGAAAAGAACGAGTTTTGGACAACTACCTTTCATTCTTGCCAAACTCTTTGCAGACCCCCGTGCAAGCTTTAGAACAAGATTTTGGATGTTTTCTTTCCTGGCAGAGTTTCTCCTTGCAAGATATGCTGGAAAAGCTTTTTGCTGAGTGTAGAGCGGCAAGACACGCAGAAGACGCAGATACGCAGCTCTCCGAAGCTAAGTGCCGGTCCCGGGCTTCTTTCGGCACAAACCGCTCTCAGGAGCTCCCTGCGCTCGCCACAATGCTCTGTGTGCGAAGAAGCCGCTTCTTGGCCTCCGGGAGAATCGGCGAGCGGCAGCTTCCCAAAGGCGAAGATGCAAGCTGCAGCACACAGGCACAGTGTGGGCAGCCTTCAGACTTAGAGAAAACAGTACTTTACCACTCTCCTGCCTTTTCCATGGTTCTTCTATTGGAAAAGAACGAGTTTTGGACAACTACCTTTCATTCTTGCCAAACTCTTTGCAGACCCCCGTGCAAGCTTTAGAACAAGATTTTGGATGTTTTCTTTCCTGGCAGAGTTTCTCCTTGCAAGATATGCTGGAAAAGCTTTTTGCTGAGTGTAGAGCGGCAAGACACGCAGAAGACGCAGATACGCAGCTCTCCGAAGCTAAGTGCCGGTCCCGGGCTTCTTTCGGCACAAACCGCTCTCAGGAGCTCCCTGCGCTCGCCACAATGCTCTGTGTGCGAAGAAGCCGCTTCTTCGCCTCCGGGAGAATCGGCGAGCGGCAGCTTCCCAAAGGCGAAGATGCAAGCTGCAGCACACAGGCACAGTGTGGGCAGCATTCAGACTTAGAGAAAACAGTACTTTACCACTCTCCTGCCTTTTCCATGGTTATTCTATTGGAAAAGAACGAGTTTTGGACAACTACCTTTCATTCTTGCCAAACTCTTTGCAGACCTCCGTGCAAGCTTTAGAACAAGATTTTGGATGTTTTCTTTCCTGGCAGAGTTTCTCCTTGCAAGATATGCTGGAAAAGCTTTTTGCTGAGTGTAGAGCGGCAAGACACGCAGAAGACGCAGATACGCAGCTCTCCGAAGCTAAGTGCCGGTCCCGGGCTTCTTTCGGCACAAACCGCTCTCAGGAGCTCCCTGCGCTCGCCACAATGCTCTGTGTGCGAAGAAGCCGCTTCTTCGCCTCCGGGAGAATCGGCGAGCGGCAGCTTCCCAAAGGCGAAGATGCAAGCTGCAGCACACAGGCACAGTGTGGGCAGCCTTCAGACTTAGAGAAAACAGTACTTTACCACTCTCCTGCCTTTTCCATGGTTATTCTATTGGAAAAGAACGAGTTTTGGACAACTACCTTTCATTCTTGCCAAACTCTTTGCAGACCTCCGTGCAAGCTTTAGAACAAGATTTTGGATGTTTTCTTTCCTGGCAGAGTTTCTCCTTGCAAGATATGGTGGAAAAGCTTTTTGCTGAGTGTAGAGCGGCAAGACACGCAGAAGACGCAGATACGCAGCTCTCCGAAGCTAAGTGCCGGTCCCGGGCTTCTTTCGGCACAAACCGCTCTCAGGAGCTCCCTGCGCTCGCCACAATGCTCTGTGTGCGAAGAAGCCGCTTCTTCGCCTCCGGGAGAATCGGCGAGCGGCAGCTTCCCAAAGGCGAAGATGCAAGCTGCAGCACACAGGCACAGTGTGGGCAGCCTTCAGACTTAGAGAAAACAGTACTTTACCACTCTCCTGCCTTTTCCATGGTTATTCTATTGGAAAAGAACGAGTTTTGGACAACTACCTTTCATTCTTGCCAAACTCTTTGCAGACCCCCGTGCAAGCTTTAGAACAAGATTTTGGATGTTTTCTTTCCTGGCAGAGTTTCTCCTTGCAAGATATGGTGGAAAAGCTTTTGGCTGAGTGTAGAGCGGCAAGACACGCAGAAGACGCAGATACGCAGCTCTCCGAAGCTAAGTGCCGGTCCCGGGCTTCTTTCGGCACAAACCGCTCTCAGGAGCTCCCTGCGCTCGCCACAATGCTCTGTGTGCGAAGAAGCCGCTTCTTCGCCTGCGGGAGAATCGGCGAGCGGCAGCTTCCCAAAGGCGAAGATGCAAGCTGCAGCACACAGGCACAGTGTGGGCAGCCTTCAGACTTAGAGAAAACAGTACTTTACCACTCTCCTGCCTTTTCCATGGTTATTCTATTGGAAAAGAACGAGTTTTGGACAACTACCTTTCATTCTTGCCAAACTCTTTGCAGACCCCCGTGCAAGCTTTAGAACAAGATTTTGGATGTTTTCTTTCCTGGCAGAGTTTCTCCTTGCAAGATATGCTGGAAAAGCTTTTTGCTGAGTGTAGAGCGGCAAGACACGCAGAAGACGCAGATACGCAGCTCTCCGAAGCTAAGTGCCGGTCCCGGGCTTCTTTCGGCACAAACCGCTCTCAGGAGCTCCCTGCGCTCGCCACAATGCTCTGTGTGCGAAGAAGCCGCTTCTTCGCCTGCGGGAGAATCGGCGAGCGGCAGCTTCCCAAAGGCGAAGATGCAAGCTGCAGCACACAGGCACAGTGTGGGCAGCCTTCAGACTTAGAGAAAACAGTACTTTACCACTCTCCTGCCTTTTCCATGGTTATTCTATTGGAAAAGAACGAGTTTTGGACAACTACCTTTCATTCTTGCCAAACTCTTTGCAGACCCCCGTGCAAGCTTTAGAACAAGATTTTGGATGTTTTCTTTCCTGGCAGAGTTTCTCCTTGCAAGATATGCTGGAAAAGCTTTTTGCTGAGTGTAGAGCGGCAAGACACGCAGAAGACGCAGATACGCAGCTCTCCGAAGCTAAGTGCCGGTCCCGGGCTTCTTTCGGCACAAACCGCTCTCAGGAGCTCCCTGCGCTCGCCACAATGCTCTGTGTGCGAAGAAGCCGCTTCTTCGCCTCCGGGAGAATCGGCGAGCGGCAGCTTCCCAAAGGCGAAGATGCAAGCTGCAGCACACAGGCACAGTGTGGGCAGCATTCAGACTTAGAGAAAACAGTACTTTACCACTCTCCTGCCTTTTCCATGGTTATTCTATTGGAAAAGAACGAGTTTTGGACAACTACCTTTCATTCTTGCCAAACTCTTTGCAGACCCCCGTGCAAGCTTTAGAACAAGATTTTGGATGTTTTCTTTCCTGGCAGAGTTTCTCCTTGCAAGATATGCTGGAAAAGCTTTTTGCAGAGTGTAGAGCGGCAAGACACGCAGAAGACGCAGATACGCAGCTCTCCGAAGCTAAGTGCCGGTCCCGGGCTTCTTTCGGCACAAACCGCTCTCAGGAGCTCCCTGCGCTCGCCACAATGCTCTGTGTGCGAAGAAGCCGCTTCTTCGCCTCCGGGAGAATCGGCGAGCGGCAGCTTCCCAAAGGCGAAGATGCAAGCTGCAGCACACAGGCACAGTGTGGGCAGCATTCAGACTTAGAGAAAACAGTACTTTACCACTCTCCTGCCTTTTCCATGGTTATTCTATTGGAAAAGAACGAGTTTTGGACAACTACCTTTCATTCTTGCCAAACTCTTTGCAGACCCCCGTGCAAGCTTTAGAACAAGATTTTGGATGTTTTCTTTCCTGGCAGAGTTTCTCCTTGCAAGATATGCTGGAAAAGCTTTTTGCTGAGTGTAGAGCGGCAAGACACGCAGAAGATGCAGATACGCAGCTCTCCGAAGCTAAGTGCCGGTCCCGGGCTTCTTTCGGCACAAACCGCTCTCAGGAGCTCCCTGCGCTCGCCACAATGCTCTGTGTGCGAAGAAGCCGCTTCTTCGCCTCCGGGAGAATCGGCGAGCGGCAGCTTCCCAAAGGCGAAGATGCAAGCTGCAGCACACAGGCACAGTGTGGGCAGCCTTCAGACTTAGAGAAAACAGTACTTTACCACTCTCCTGCCTTTTCCATGGTTATTCTATTGGAAAAGAACGAGTTTTGGACAACTACCTTTCATTCTTGCCAAACTCTTTGCAGACCCCCGTGCAAGCTTTAGAACAAGATTTTGGATGTTTTCTTTCCTGGCAGAGTTTCTCCTTGCAAGATATGCTGGAAAAGCTTTTTGCTGAGTGTAGAGCGGCAAGACAGGCAGAAGACGCAGATACGCAGCTCTCCGAAGCTAAGTGCCGGTCCCGGGCTTCTTTCGGCACAAACCGCTCTCAGGAGCTCCCTGCGCTCGCCACAATGCTCTGTGTGCGAAGAAGCCGCTTCTTCGCCTCCGGGAGAATCGGCGAGCGGCAGCTTCCCAAAGGCGAAGATGCAAGCTGCAGCACACAGGCACAGTGTGGGCAGCATTCAGACTTAGAGAAAACAGTACTTTACCACTCTCCTGCCTTTTCCATGGTTATTCTATTGGAAAAGAACGAGTTTTGGACAACTACCTTTCATTCTTGCCAAACTCTTTGCAGACCCCCGTGCAAGCTTTAGAACAAGATTTTGGATGTTTTCTTTCCTGGCAGAGTTTCTCCTTGCAAGATATGGTGGAAAAGCTTTTTGCTGAGTGTAGAGCGGCAAGACACGCAGAAGACGCAGATACACAGCTCTCCGAAGCTAAGTGCCGGTCCCGGGCTTCTTTCGGCACAAACCGCTCTCAGGAGCTCCCTGCGCTCGCCACAATGCTCTGTGTGCGAAGAAGCCGCTTCTTCGCCTCCGGGAGAATCGGCGAGCGGCAGCTTCCCAAAGGCGAAGATGCAAGCTGCAGCACACAGGCACAGTGTGGGCAGCCTTCAGACTTAGAGAAAACAGTACTTTACCACTCTCCTGCCTTTTCCATGGTTATTCTATTGGAAAAGAACGAGTTTTGGACAACTACCTTTCATTCTTGCCAAACTCTTTGCAGACCCCCGTGCAAGCTTTAGAACAAGATTTTGGATGTTTTCTTTCCTGGCAGAGTTTCTCCTTGCAAGATATGCTGGAAAAGCTTTTTGCTGAGTGTAGAGCGGCAAGACACGCAGAAGACGCAGATACGCAGCTCTCCGAAGCTAAGTGCCGGTCCCGGGCTTCTTTCCGCACAAACCGCTCTCAGGAGCTCCCTGCGCTCGCCACAATGCTCTGTGTGCGAAGAAGCCGCTTCTTCGCCTGCGGGAGAATCGGCGAGCGGCAGCTTCCCAAAGGCGAAGATGCAAGCTGCAGCACACAGGCACAGTGTGGGCAGCATTCAGACTTAGAGAAAACAGTACTTTACCACTCTCCTGCCTTTTCCATGGTTATTCTATTGGAAAAGAACGAGTTTTGGACAACTACCTTTCATTCTTGCCAAACTCTTTGCAGACCCCCGTGCAAGCTTTAGAACAAGATTTTGGATGTTTTCTTTCCTGGCAGAGTTTCTCCTTGCAAGATATGCTGGAAAAGCTTTTTGCTGAGTGTAGAGCGGCAAGAAACGCAGAAGACGCAGATACGCAGCTCTCCGAAGCTAAGTGCCGGTCCCGGGCTTCTTTCGGCACAAACCGCTCTCAGGAGCTCCCTGCGCTCGCCACAATGCTCTGTGTGCGAAGAAGCCGCTTCTTGGCCTCCGGGAGAATCGGCGAGCGGCAGCTTCCCAAAGGCGAAGATGCAAGCTGCAGCACACAGGCACAGTGTGGGCAGCCTTCAGACTTAGAGAAAACAGTACTTTACCACTCTCCTGCCTTTTCCATGGTTATTGTATTGGAAAAGAACGAGTTTTGGACAACTACCTTTCATTCTTGCCAAACTCTTTGCAGACCCCCGTGCAAGCTTTAGAACAAGATTTTGGATGTTTTCTTTCCTGGCAGAGTTTCTCCTTGCAAGATATGCTGGAAAAGCTTTTTGCTGAGTGTAGAGCGGCAAGACACGCAGAAGACGCAGATACGCAGCTCTCCGAAGCTAAGTGCCGGTCCCGGGCTTCTTTCGGCACAAACCGCTCTCAGGAGCTCCCTGCGCTCGCCACAATGCTCTGTGTGCGAAGAAGCCGCTTCTTCGCCTGCGGGAGAATCGGCGAGCGGCAGCTTCCCAAAGGCGAAGATGCAAGCTGCAGCACACAGGCACAGTGTGGGCAGCATTCAGACTTAGAGAAAACAGTACTTTACCACTCTCCTGCCTTTTCCATGGTTATTCTATTGGAAAAGAACGAGTTTTGGACAACTACCTTTCATTCTTGCCAAACTCTTTGCAGACCCCCGTGCAAGCTTTAGAACAAGATTTTGGATGTTTTCTTTCCTGGCAGAGTTTCTCCTTGCAAGATATGCTGGAAAAGCTTTTTGCTGAGTGTAGAGCGGCAAGACAGGCAGAAGACGCAGATACGCAGCTCTCCGAAGCTAAGTGCCGGTCCCGGGCTTCTTTCGGCTCAAACCGCTCTCAGGAGCTCCCTGCGCTCGCCACAATGCTCTGTGTGCGAAGAAGCCGCTTCTTCGCCTCCGGGAGAATCGGCGAGCGGCAGCTTCCCAAAGGCGAAGATGCAAGCTGCAGCACACAGGCACAGTGTGGGCAGCATTCAGACTTAGAGAAAACAGTACTTTACCACTCTCCTGCCTTTTCCATGGTTATTCTATTGGAAAAGAACGAGTTTTGGACAACTACCTTTCATTCTTGCCAAACTCTTTGCAGACCCCCGTGCAAGCTTTAGAACAAGATTTTGGATGTTTTCTTTCCTGGCAGAGTTTCTCCTTGCAAGATATGCTGGAAAAGCTTTTTGCTGAGTGTAGAGCGGCAAGACACGCAGAAGACGCAGATACACAGCTCTCCGAAGCTAAGTGCCGGTCCCGGGCTTCTTTCGGCACAAACCGCTCTCAGGAGCTCCCTGCGCTCGCCACAATGCTCTGTGTGCGAAGAAGCCGCTTCTTCGCCTGCGGGAGAATCGGCGAGCGGCAGCTTCCCAAAGGCGAAGATGCAAGCTGCAGCACACAGGCACAGTGTGGGCAGCCTTCAGACTTAGAGAAAACAGTACTTTACCACTCTCCTGCCTTTTCCATGGTTATTCTATTGGAAAAGAACGAGTTTTGGACAACTACCTTTCATTCTTGCCAAACTCTTTGCAGACCCCCGTGCAAGCTTTAGAACAAGATTTTGGATGTTTTCTTTCCTGGCAGAGTTTCTCCTTGCAAGATATGCTGGAAAAGCTTTTTGCTGAGTGTAGAGCGGCAAGACACGCAGAAGACGCAGATACGCAGCTCTCCGAAGCTAAGTGCCGGTCCCGGGCTTCTTTCCGCACAAACCGCTCTCAGGAGCTCCCTGCGCTCGCCACAATGCTCTGTGTGCGAAGAAGCCGCTTCTTCGCCTGCGGGAGAATCGGCGAGCGGCAGCTTCCCAAAGGTGAAGATGCAAGCTGCAGCACACAGGCACAGTGTGGGCAGCATTCAGACTTAGAGAAAACAGTACTTTACCACTCTCCTGCCTTTTCCATGGTTATTCTATTGGAAAAGAACGAGTTTTGGACAACTACCTTTCATTCTTGCCAAACTCTTTGCAGACCCCCGTGCAAGCTTTAGAACAAGATTTTGGATGTTTTCTTTCCTGGCAGAGTTTCTCCTTGCAAGATATGCTGGAAAAGCTTTTTGCTGAGTGTAGAGCGGCAAGAAACGCAGAAGACGCAGATACGCAGCTCTCCGAAGCTAAGTGCCGGTCCCGGGCTTCTTTCGGCACAAACCGCTCTCAGGAGCTCCCTGCGCTCGCCACAATGCTCTGTGTGCGAAGAAGCCGCTTCTTGGCCTCCGGGAGAATCGGCGAGCGGCAGCTTCCCAAAGGCGAAGATGCAAGCTGCAGCACACAGGCACAGTGTGGGCAGCCTTCAGACTTAGAGAAAACAGTACTTTACCACTCTCCTGCCTTTTCCATGGTTATTGTATTGGAAAAGAACGAGTTTTGGACAACTACCTTTCATTCTTGCCAAACTCTTTGCAGACCCCCGTGCAAGCTTTAGAACAAGATTTTGGATGTTTTCTTTCCTGGCAGAGTTTCTCCTTGCAAGATATGCTGGAAAAGCTTTTTGCTGAGTGTAGAGCGGCAAGACACGCAGAAGACGCAGATACGCAGCTCTCCGAAGCTAAGTGCCGGTCCCGGGCTTCTTTCGGCACAAACCGCTCTCAGGAGCTCCCTGCGCTCGCCACAATGCTCTGTGTGCGAAGAAGCCGCTTCTTCGCCTGCGGGAGAATCGGCGAGCGGCAGCTTCCCAAAGGCGAAGATGCAAGCTGCAGCACACAGGCACAGTGTGGGCAGCATTCAGACTTAGAGAAAACAGTACTTTACCACTCTCCTGCCTTTTCCATGGTTATTCTATTGGAAAAGAACGAGTTTTGGACAACTACCTTTCATTCTTGCCAAACTCTTTGCAGACCCCCGTGCAAGCTTTAGAACAAGATTTTGGATGTTTTCTTTCCTGGCAGAGTTTCTCCTTGCAAGATATGCTGGAAAAGCTTTTTGCTGAGTGTAGAGCGGCAAGACACGCAGAAGACGCAGATACGCAGCTCTCTGAAGCTAAGTGCCGGTCCCGGGCTTCTTTCGGCACAAACCGCTCTCAGGAGCTCCCTGCGCTCGCCACAATGCTCTGTGTGCGAAGAAGCCGCTTCTTCGCCTGCGGGAGAATCGGCGAGCGGCAGCTTCCCAAAGGCGAAGATGCAAGCTGCAGCACACAGGCACAGTGTGGGCAGCATTCAGACTTAGAGAAAACAGTACTTTACCACTCTCCTGCCTTTTCCATGGTTATTCTATTGGAAAAGAACGAGTTTTGGACAACTACCTTTCATTCTTGCCAAACTCTTTGCAGACCCCCGTGCAAGCTTTAGAACAAGATTTTGGATGTTTTCTTTCCTGGCAGAGTTTCTCCTTGCAAGATATGGTGGAAAAGCTTTTTGCTGAGTCTAGAGCGGCAAGACACGCAGAAGACGCAGATACGCAGCTCTCCGAAGCTAAGTGCCGGTCCCGGGCTTCTTTCGGCACAAACCGCTCTCAGGAGCTCCCTGCGCTCGCCACAATGCTCTGTGTGCGAAGAAGCCGCTTCTTCGCCTGCGGGAGAATCGGCGAGCGGCAGCTTCCCAAAGGTGAAGATGCAAGCTGCAGCACACAGGCACAGTGTGGGCAGCCTTCAGACTTAGAGAAAACAGTACTTTACCACTCTCCTGCCTTTTCCATGGTTATTCTATTGGAAAAGAACGAGTTTTGGACAACTACCTTTCATTCTTGCCAAACTCTTTGCAGACCCCCGTGCAAGCTTTAGAACAAGATTTTGGATGTTTTCTTTCCTGGCAGAGTTTCTCCTTGCAAGATATGGTGGAAAAGCTTTTGGCTGAGTGTAGAGCGGCAAGACACGCAGAAGACGCAGATACGCAGCTCTCCGAAGCTAAGTGCCGGTCCCGGGCTTCTTTCGGCACAAACCGCTCTCAGGAGCTCCCTGCGCTCGCCACAATGCTCTGTGTGCGAAGAAGCCGCTTCTTCGCCTGCGGGAGAATCGGCGAGCGGCAGCTTCCCAAAGGCGAAGATGCAAGCTGCAGCACACAGGCACAGTGTGGGCAGCCTTCAGACTTAGAGAAAACAGTACTTTACCACTCTCCTGCCTTTTCCATGGTTATTCTATTGGAAAAGAACGAGTTTTGGACAACTACCTTTCATTCTTGCCAAACTCTTTGCAGACCCCCGTGCAAGCTTTAGAACAAGATTTTGGATGTTTTCTTTCCTGGCAGAGTTTCTCCTTGCAAGATATGCTGGAAAAGCTTTTTGCTGAGTGTAGAGCGGCAAGACGCAGAAGACGCAGATACGCAGCTCTCCGAAGCTAAGTGCCGGTCCCGGGCTTCTTTCGGCACAAACCGCTCTCAGGAGCTCCCTGCGCTCGCCACAATGCTCTGTGTGCGAAGAAGCCGCTTCTTCGCCTCCGGGAGAATCGGCGAGCGGCAGCTTCCCAAAGGCGAAGATGCAAGCTGCAGCACACAGGCACAGTGTGGGCAGCATTCAGACTTAGAGAAAACAGTACTTTACCACTCTCCTGCCTTTTCCATGGTTATTCTATTGGAAAAGAACGAGTTTTGGACAACTACCTTTCATTCTTGCCAAACTCTTTGCAGACCCCCGTGCAAGCTTTAGAACAAGATTTTGGATGTTTTCTTTCCTGGCAGAGTTTCTCCTTGCAAGATATGCTGGAAAAGCTTTTGGCTGAGTGTAGAGTGGCAAGACACGCAGAAGACGCAGATACGCAGCTCTCCGAAGCTAAGTGCCGGTCCCGGGCTTCTTTCGGCACAAACCGCTCTCAGGAGCTCCCTGCGCTCGCCACAATGCTCTGTGTGCGAAGAAGCCGCTTCTTCGCCTCCGGGAGAATCGGCGAGCGGCAGCTTCCCAAAGGCGAAGATGCAAGCTGCAGCACACAGGCACAGTGTGGGCAGCCTTCAGACTTAGAGAAAACAGTACTTTACCACTCTCCTGCCTTTTCCATGGTTATTCTATTGGAAAAGAACGAGTTTTGGACAACTACCTTTCATTCTTGCCAAACTCTTTGCAGACCCCCGTGCAAGCTTTAGAACAAGATTTTGGATGTTTTCTTTCCTGGCAGAGTTTCTCCTTGCAAGATATGGTGGAAAAGCTTTTTGCTGAGTGTAGAGCGGCAAGACACGCAGAAGACGCAGATACGCAGCTCTCCGAAGCTAAGTGCCGGTCCCGGGCTTCTTTCGGCACAAACCGCTCTCAGGAGCTCCCTGCGCTCGCCACAATGCTCTGTGTGCGAAGAAGCCGCTTCTTCGCCTCCGGGAGAATCGGCGAGCGGCAGCTTCCCAAAGGCGAAGATGCAAGCTGCAGCACACAGGCACAGTGTGGGCAGCATTCAGACTTAGAGAAAACAGTACTTTACCACTCTCCTGCCTTTTCCATGGTTATTCTATTGGAAAAGAACGAGTTTTGGACAACTACCTTTCATTCTTGCCAAACTCTTTGCAGACCCCCGTGCAAGCTTTAGAACAAGATTTTGGATGTTTTCTTTCCTGGCAGAGTTTCTCCTTGCAAGATATGGTGGAAAAGCTTTTGGCTGAGTGTAGAGCGGCAAGACACGCAGAAGACGCAGATACGCAGCTCTCCGAAGCTAAGTGCCGGTCCCGGGCTTCTTTCGGCACAAACCGCTCTCAGGAGCTCCCTGCGCTCGCCACAATGCTCTGTGTGCGAAGAAGCCGCTTCTTCGCCTCCGGGAGAATCGGCGAGCGGCAGCTTCCCAAAGGCGAAGATGCAAGCTGCAGCACACAGGCACAGTGTGGGCAGCCTTCAGACTTAGAGAAAACAGTACTTTACCACTCTCCTGCCTTTTCCATGGTTATTCTATTGGAAAAGAACGAGTTTTGGACAACTACCTTTCATTCTTGCCAAACTCTTTGCAGACCCCCGTGCAAGCTTTAGAACAAGATTTTGGATGTTTTCTTTCCTGGCAGAGTTTCTCCTTGCAAGATATGCTGGAAAAGCTTTTTGCTGAGTGTAGAGCGGCAAGACACGCAGAAGACGCAGATACACAGCTCTCCGAAGCTAAGTGCCGGTCCCGGGCTTCTTTCGGCACAAACCGCTCTCAGGAGCTCCCTGCGCTCGCCACAATGCTCTGTGTGCGAAGAAGCCGCTTCTTCGCCTGCGGGAGAATCGGCGAGCGGCAGCTTCCCAAAGGCGAAGATGCAAGCTGCAGCACACAGGCACAGTGTGGGCAGCCTTCAGACTTAGAGAAAACAGTACTTTACCACTCTCCTGCCTTTTCCATGGTTATTCTATTGGAAAAGAACGAGTTTTGGCCAACTACCTTTCATTCTTGCCAAACTCTTTGCAGACCCCCGTGCAAGCTTTAGAACAAGATTTTGGATGTTTTCTTTCCTGGCAGAGTTTCTCCTTGCAAGATATGCTGGAAAAGCTTTTTGCTGAGTGTAGAGCGGCAAGACACGCAGAAGACGCAGATACGCAGCTCTCCGAAGCTAAGTGCCGGTCCCGGGCTTCTTTCGGCACAAACCGCTCTCAGGAGCTCCCTGCGCTCGCCACAATGCTCTGTGTGCGAAGAAGCCGCTTCTTCGCCTGCGGGAGAATCGGCGAGCGGCAGCTTCCCAAAGGTGAAGATGCAAGCTGCAGCACACAGGCACAGTGTGGGCAGCATTCAGACTTAGAGAAAACAGTACTTTACCACTCTCCTGCCTTTTCCATGGTTATTCTATTGGAAAAGAACGAGTTTTGGCCAACTACCTTTCATTCTTGCCAAACTCTTTGCAGACCCCCGTGCAAGCTTTAGAACAAGATTTTGGATGTTTTCTTTCCTGGCAGAGTTTCTCCTTGCAAGATATGCTGGAAAAGCTTTTTGCTGAGTGTAGAGCGGCAAGAAACGCAGAAGACGCAGATACGCAGCTCTCCGAAGCTAAGTGCCGGTCCCGGGCTTCTTTCGGCACAAACCGCTCTCAGGAGCTCCCTGCGCTCGCCACAATGCTCTGTGTGCGAAGAAGCCGCTTCTTGGCCTCCGGGAGAATCGGCGAGCGGCAGCTTCCCAAAGGCGAAGATGCAAGCTGCAGCACACAGGCACAGTGTGGGCAGCCTTCAGACTTAGAGAAAACAGTACTTTACCACTCTCCTGCCTTTTCCATGGTTATTGTATTGGAAAAGAACGAGTTTTGGACAACTACCTTTCATTCTTGCCAAACTCTTTGCAGACCCCCGTGCAAGCTTTAGAACAAGATTTTGGATGTTTTCTTTCCTGGCAGAGTTTCTCCTTGCAAGATATGCTGGAAAAGCTTTTTGCTGAGTGTAGAGCGGCAAGACGCAGAAGACGCAGATACGCAGCTCTCCGAAGCTAAGTGCCGGTCCCGGGCTTCTTTCGGCACAAACCGCTCTCAGGAGCTCCCTGCGCTCGCCACAATGCTCTGTGTGCGAAGAAGCCGCTTCTTCGCCTGCGGGAGAATCGGCGAGCGGCAGCTTCCCAAAGGCGAAGATGCAAGCTGCAGCACACAGGCACAGTGTGGGCAGCATTCAGACTTAGAGAAAACAGTACTTTACCACTCTCCTGCCTTTTCCATGGTTATTCTATTGGAAAAGAACGAGTTTTGGACAACTACCTTTCATTCTTGCCAAACTCTTTGCAGACCCCCGTGCAAGCTTTAGAACAAGATTTTGGATGTTTTCTTTCCTGGCAGAGTTTCTCCTTGCAAGATATGGTGGAAAAGCTTTTTGCTGAGTGTAGAGCGGCAAGACACGCAGAAGACGCAGATACGCAGCTCTCCGAAGCTAAGTGCCGGTCCCGGGCTTCTTTCGGCACAAACCGCTCTCAGGAGCTCCCTGCGCTCGCCACAATGCTCTGTGTGCGAAGAAGCCGCTTCTTCACCTCCGGGAGAATCGGCGAGCGGCAGCTTCCCAAAGGCGAAGATGCAAGCTGCAGCACACAGGCACAGTGTGGGCAGCCTTCAGACTTAGAGAAAACAGTACTTTACCACTCTCCTGCCTTTTCCATGGTTATTCTATTGGAAAAGAACGAGTTTTGGACAACTACCTTTCATTCTTGCCAAACTCTTTGCAGACCCCCGTGCAAGCTTTAGAACAAGATTTTGGATGTTTTCTTTCCTGGCAGAGTTTCTCCTTGCAAGATATGGTGGAAAAGCTTTTTGCTGAGTGTAGAGCGGCAAGACACGCAGAAGACGCAGATACGCAGCTCTCCGAAGCTAAGTGCCGGTCCCGGGCTTCTTTCGGCACAAACCGCTCTCAGGAGCTCCCTGCGCTCGCCACAATGCTCTGTGTGCGAAGAAGCCGCTTCTTCGCCTCCGGGAGAATCGGCGAGCGGCAGCTTCCCAAAGGCGAAGATGCAAGCTGCAGCACACAGGCACAGTGTGGGCAGCCTTCAGACTTAGAGAAAACAGTACTTTACCACTCTCCTGCCTTTTCCATGGTTATTCTATTGGAAAAGAACGAGTTTTGGACAACTACCTTTCATTCTTGCCAAACTCTTTGCAGACCCCCGTGCAAGCTTTAGAACAAGATTTTGGATGTTTTCTTTCCTGGCAGAGTTTCTCCTTGCAAGATATGCTGGAAAAGCTTTTTGCTGAGTGTAGAGCGGCAAGACACGCAGAAGACGCAGATACGCAGCTCTCCGAAGCTAAGTGCCGGTCCCGGGCTTCTTTCGGCACAAACCGCTCTCAGGAGCTCCCTGCGCTCGCCACAATGCTCTGTGTGCGAAGAAGCCGCTTCTTCGCCTCCGGGAGAATCGGCGAGCGGCAGCTTCCCAAAGGCGAAGATGCAAGCTGCAGCACACAGGCACAGTGTGGGCAGCCTTCAGACTTAGAGAAAACAGTACTTTACCACTCTCCTACCTTTTCCATGGTTATTCTATTGGAAAAGAACGAGTTTTGGACAACTACCTTTCATTCTTGCCAAACTCTTTGCAGACCCCCGTGCAAGCTTTAGAACAAGATTTTGGATGTTTTCTTTCCTGGCAGAGTTTCTCCTTGCAAGATATGCTGGAAAAGCTTTTTGCTGAGTGTAGAGCGGCAAGACACGCAGAAGACGCAGATACGCAGCTCTCCGAAGCTAAGTGCCGGTCCCGGGCTTCTTTCCGCACAAACCGCTCTCAGGAGCTCCCTGCGCTCGCCACAATGCTCTGTGTGCGAAGAAGCCGCTTCTTCGCCTGCGGGAGAATCGGCGAGCGGCAGCTTCCCAAAGGCGAAGATGCAAGCTGCAGCACACAGGCACAGTGTGGGCAGCCTTCAGACTTAGAGAAAACAGTACTTTACCACTCTCCTGCCTTTTCCATGGTTATTCTATTGGAAAAGAACGAGTTTTGGACAACTACCTTTCATTCTTGCCAAACTCTTTGCAGACCCCCGTGCAAGCTTTAGAACAAGATTTTGGATGTTTTCTTTCCTGGCAGAGTTTCTCCTTGCAAGATATGCTGGAAAAGCTTTTTGCTGAGTGTAGAGCGGCAAGACACGCAGAAGACGCAGATACGCAGCTCTCCGAAGCTAAGTGCCGGTCCCGGGCTTCTTTCCGCACAAACCGCTCTCAGGAGCTCCCTGCGCTCGCCACAATGCTCTGTGTGCGAAGAAGCCGCTTCTTCGCCTCCGGGAGAATCGGCGAGCGGCAGCTTCCCAAAGGTGAAGATGCAAGCTGCAGCACACAGGCACAGTGTGGGCAGCATTCAGACTTAGAGAAAACAGTACTTTACCACTCTCCTGCCTTTTCCATGGTTATTCTATTGGAAAAGAACGAGTTTTGGACAACTACCTTTCATTCTTGCCAAACTCTTTGCAGACCCCCGTGCAAGCTTTAGAACAAGATTTTGGATGTTTTCTTTCCTGGCAGAGTTTCTCCTTGCAAGATATGCTGGAAAAGCTTTTTGCTGAGTGTAGAGCGGCAAGAAACGCAGAAGACGCAGATACGCAGCTCTCCGAAGCTAAGTGCCGGTCCCGGGCTTCTTTCGGCACAAACCGCTCTCAGGAGCTCCCTGCGCTCGCCACAATGCTCTGTGTGCGAAGAAGCCGCTTCTTGGCCTCCGGGAGAATCGGCGAGCGGCAGCTTCCCAAAGGCGAAGATGCAAGCTGCAGCACACAGGCACAGTGTGGGCAGCCTTCAGACTTAGAGAAAACAGTACTTTACCACTCTCCTGCCTTTTCCATGGTTATTCTATTGGAAAAGAACGAGTTTTGGACAACTACCTTTCATTCTTGCCAAACTCTTTGCAGACCCCCGTGCAAGCTTTAGAACAAGATTTTGGATGTTTTCTTTCCTGGCAGAGTTTCTCCTTGCAAGATATGCTGGAAAAGCTTTTTGCTGAGTGTAGAGCGGCAAGACACGCAGAAGACGCAGATACGCAGCTCTCCGAAGCTAAGTGCCGGTCCCGGGCTTCTTTCGGCACAAACCGCTCTCAGGAGCTCCCTGCGCTCGCCACAATGCTCTGTGTGCGAAGAAGCCGCTTCTTCGCCTGCGGGAGAATCGGCGAGCGGCAGCTTCCCAAAGGCGAAGATGCAAGCTGCAGCACACAGGCACAGTGTGGGCAGCATTCAGACTTAGAGAAAACAGTACTTTACCACTCTCCTGCCTTTTCCATGGTTATTCTATTGGAAAAGAACGAGTTTTGGACAACTACCTTTCATTCTTGCCAAACTCTTTGCAGACCCCCGTGCAAGCTTTAGAACAAGATTTTGGATGTTTTCTTTCCTGGCAGAGTTTCTCCTTGCAAGATATGCTGGAAAAGCTTTTTGCTGAGTGTAGAGCGGCAAGACACGCAGAAGACGCAGATACGCAGCTCTCCGAAGCTAAGTGCCGGTCCCGGGCTTCTTTCGGCACAAACCGCTCTCAGGAGCTCCCTGCGCTCGCCACAATGCTCTGTGTGCGAAGAAGCCGCTTCTTCGCCTCTGGGAGAATCGGCGAGCGGCAGCTTCCCAAAGGCGAAGATGCAAGCTGCAGCACACAGGCACAGTGTGGGCAGCCTTCAGACTTAGAGAAAACAGTACTTTACCACTCTCCTGCCTTTTCCATGGTTATTCTATTGGAAAAGAACGAGTTTTGGACAACTACCTTTCATTCTTGCCAAACTCTTTGCAGACCCCCGTGCAAGCTTTAGAACAAGATTTTGGATGTTTTCTTTCCTGGCAGAGTTTCTCCTTGCAAGATATGCTGGAAAAGCTTTTTGCTGAGTGTAGAGCGGCAAGACACGCAGAAGACGCAGATACGCAGCTCTCCGAAGCTAAGTGCCGGTCCCGGGCTTCTTTCGGCACAAACCGCTCTCAGGAGCTCCCTGCGCTCGCCACAATGCTCTGTGTGCGAAGAAGCCGCTTCTTCGCCTCCGGGAGAATCGGTGAGCGGCAGCTTCCCAAAGGCGAAGATGCAGGCTGCAGCACACAGGCACAGTGTGGGCAGCATTCAGACTTAGAGAAAACAGTACTTTACCACTCTCCTGCCTTTTCCATGGTTATTCTATTGGAAAAGAACGAGTTATGGACAACTACCTTTCATTCTTGCCAAACTCTTTGCAGACCCCCGTGCAAGCTTTAGAACAAGATTTTGGATGTTTTCTTTCCTGGCAGAGTTTCTCCTTGCAAGATATGCTGGAAAAGCTTTTTGCTGAGTGTAGAGCGGCAAGACACGCAGAAGACGCAGATACGCAGCTCTCCGAAGCTAAGTGCCGGTCCCGGGCTTCTTTCGGCACAAACCGCTCTCAGGAGCTCCCTGCGCTCGCCACAATGCTCTGTGTGCAAAGAAGCCGCTTCTTCGCCTCCGGGAGAATCGGCGAGCGGCAGCTTCCCAAAGGCGAAGATGCAAGCTGCAGCACACAGGCACAGTGTGGGCAGCCTTCAGACTTAGAGAAAACAGTACTTTACCACTCTCCTGCCTTTTCCATGGTTATTCTATTGGAAAAGAACGAGTTTTGGACAACTACCTTTCATTCTTGCCAAACTCTTTGCAGACCCCCGTGCAAGCTTTAGAACAAGATTTTGGATGTTTTCTTTCCTGGCAGAGTTTCTCCTTGCAAGATATGCTGGAAAAGCTTTTTGCTGAGTGTAGAGCGGCAAGACACGCAGAAGACGCAGATACGCAGCTCTCCGAAGCTAAGTGCCGGTCCCGGGCTTCTTTCGGCACAAACCGCTCTCAGGAGCTCCCTGCGCTCGCCACAATGCTCTGTGTGCGAAGAAGCCGCTTCTTCGCCTCCGGGAGAATCGGCGAGCGGCAGCTTCCCAAAGGCGAAGATGCAAGCTGCAGCACACAGGCACAGTGTGGGCAGCCTTCAGACTTAGAGAAAACAGTACTTTACCACTCTCCTGCCTTTTCCATGGTTATTCTATTGGAAAAGAACGAGTTTTGGACAACTACCTTTCATTCTTGCCAAACTCTTTGCAGACCCCCGTGCAAGCTTTAGAACAAGATTTTGGATGTTTTCTTTCCTGGCAGAGTTTCTCCTTGCAAGATATGGTGGAAAAGCTTTTTGCTGAGTGTAGAGCGGCAAGACACGCAGAAGACGCAGATACGCAGCTCTCCGAAGCTAAGTGCCGGTCCCGGGCTTCTTTCGGCACAAACCGCTCTCAGGAGCTCCCTGCGCTCGCCACAATGCTCTGTGTGCGAAGAAGCCGCTTCTTCGCCTCCGGGAGAATCGGCGAGCGGCAGCTTCCCAAAGGCGAAGATGCAAGCTGCACCACACAGGCAGAGTGTGGGCAGCCTTCAGACTTAGAGAAAACAGTACTTTACCACTCTCCTGCCTTTTCCATGGTTCTTCTATTGGAAAAGAACGAGTTTTGGACAACTACCTTTCATTCTTGCCAAACTCTTTGCAGACCCCCGTGCAAGCTTTAGAACAAGATTTTGGATGTTTTCTTTCCTGGCAGAGTTTCTCCTTGCAAGATATGGTGGAAAAGCTTTTTGCTGAGTGTAGAGCGGCAAGACACGCAGAAGACGCAGATACGCAGCTCTCTGAAGCTAAGTGCCGGTCCCGGGCTTCTTTCGGCACAAACCGCTCTCAGGAGCTCCCTGCGCTCGCCACAATGCTCTGTGTGCGAAGAAGCCGCTTCTTCGCCTCCGGGAGAATCGGCGAGCGGCAGCTTCCCAAAGGCGAAGATGCAAGCTGCAGCACACAGGCACAGTGTGGGCAGCCTTCAGACTTAGAGAAAACAGTACTTTACCACTCTCCTGCCTTTTCCATGGTTATTCTATTGGAAAAGAACGAGTTTTGGACAACTACCTTTCATTCTTGCCAAACTCTTTGCAGACCCCCGTGCAAGCTTTAGAACAAGATTTTGGATGTTTTCTTTCCTGGCAGAGTTTCTCCTTGCAAGATATGCTGGAAAAGCTTTTTGCTGAGTGTAGAGCGGCAAGACACGCAGAAGACGCAGATACGCAGCTCTCCGAAGCTAAGTGCCGGTCCCGGGCTTCTTTCGGCACAAACCGCTCTCAGGAGCTCCCTGCGCTCGCCACAATGCTCTGTGTGCGAAGAAGCCGCTTCTTCGCCTCCGGGAGAATCGGTGAGCGGCAGCTTCCCAAAGGCGAAGATGCAGGCTGCAGCACACAGGCACAGTGTGGGCAGCCTTCAGACTTAGAGAAAACAGTACTTTACCACTCTCCTGCCTTTTCCATGGTTATTCTATTGGAAAAGAACGAGTTATGGACAACTACCTTTCATTCTTGCCAAACTCTTTGCAGACCCCCGTGCAAGCTTTAGAACAAGATTTTGGATGTTTTCTTTCCTGGCAGAGTTTCTCCTTGCAAGATATGGTGGAAAAGCTTTTTGCTGAGTGTAGAGCGGCAAGACACGCAGAAGACGCAGATACGCAGCTCTCCGAAGCTAAGTGCCGGTCCCGGGCTTCTTTCGGCACAAACCGCTCTCAGGAGCTCCCTGCGCTCGCCACAATGCTCTGTGTGCAAAGAAGCCGCTTCTTCGCCTCCGGGAGAATCGGCGAGCGGCAGCTTCCCAAAGGCGAAGATGCAAGCTGCAGCACACAGGCACAGTGTGGGCAGCCTTCAGACTTAGAGAAAACAGTACTTTACCACTCTCCTGCCTTTTCCATGGTTATTCTATTGGAAAAGAACGAGTTTTGGACAACTACCTTTCATTCTTGCCAAACTCTTTGCAGACCCCCGTGCAAGCTTTAGAACAAGATTTTGGATGTTTTCTTTCCTGGCAGAGTTTCTCCTTGCAAGATATGCTGGAAAAGCTTTTTGCTGAGTGTAGAGCGGCAAGACACGCAGAAGACGCAGATACGCAGCTCTCCGAAGCTAAGTGCCGGTCCCGGGCTTCTTTCGGCACAAACCGCTCTCAGGAGCTCCCTGCGCTCGCCACAATGCTCTGTGTGCGAAGAAGCCGCTTCTTCGCCTCCGGGAGAATCGGCGAGCGGCAGCTTCCCAAAGGCGAAGATGCAAGCTGCAGCACACAGGCACAGTGTGGGCAGCCTTCAGACTTAGAGAAAACAGTACTTTACCACTCTCCTGCCTTTTCCATGGTTATTCTATTGGAAAAGAACGAGTTTTGGACAACTACCTTTCATTCTTGCCAAACTCTTTGCAGACCCCCGTGCAAGCTTTAGAACAAGATTTTGGATGTTTTCTTTCCTGGCAGAGTTTCTCCTTGCAAGATATGCTGGAAAAGCTTTTTGCTGAGTGTAGAGCGGCAAGACACGCAGAAGACGCAGATACGCAGCTCTCCGAAGCTAAGTGCCGGTCCCGGGCTTCTTTCGGCACAAACCGCTCTCAGGAGCTCCCTGCGCTCGCCACAATGCTCTGTGTGCGAAGAAGCCGCTTCTTCGCCTGCGGGAGAATCGGCGAGCGGCAGCTTCCCAAAGGCGAAGATGCAAGCTGCAGCACACAGGCACAGTGTGGGCAGCCTTCAGACTTAGAGAAAACAGTACTTTACCACTCTCCTGCCTTTTCCATGGTTATTCTATTGGAAAAGAACGAGTTTTGGACAACTACCTTTCATTCTTGCCAAACTCTTTGCAGACCCCCGTGCAAGCTTTAGAACAAGATTTTGGATGTTTTCTTTCCTGGCAGAGTTTCTCCTTGCAAGATATGCTGGAAAAGCTTTTTGCTGAGTGTAGAGCGGCAAGACACGCAGAAGACGCAGATACGCAGCTCTCCGAAGCTAAGTGCCGGTCCCGGGCTTCTTTCGGCACAAACCGCTCTCAGGAGCTCCCTGCGCTCGCCACAATGCTCTGTGTGCGAAGAAGCCGCTTCTTCGCCTCCGGGAGAATTGGCGAGCGGCAGCTTCCCAAAGGCGAAGATGCAAGCTGCAGCACACAGGCACAGTGTGGGCAGCCTTCAGACTTAGAGAAAACAGTACTTTACCACTCTCCTGCCTTTTCCATGGTTAGTCTATTGGAAAAGAACGAGTTTTGGACAACTACCTTTCATTCTTGCCAAACTCTTTGCAGACCCCCGTGCAAGCTTTAGAACAAGATTTTGGATGTTTTCTTTCCTGGCAGAGTTTCTCCTTGCAAGATATGCTGGAAAAGCTTTTTGCTGAGTGTAGAGCGGCAAGACACGCAGAAGACGCAGATACGCAGCTCTCCGAAGCTAAGTGCCGGTCCCGGGCTTCTTTCGGCACAAACCGCTCTCAGGAGCTCCCTGCGCTCGCCACAATGCTCTGTGTGCGAAGAAGCCGCTTCTTCGCCTGCGGGAGAATCGGCGAGCGGCAGCTTCCCAAAGGCGAAGATGCAAGCTGCAGCACACAGGCACAGTGTGGGCAGCCTTCAGACTTAGAGAAAACAGTACTTTACCACTCTCCTGCCTTTTCCATGGTTATTCTATTGGAAAAGAACGAGTTTTGGACAACTACCTTTCATTCTTGCCAAACTCTTTGCAGACCCCCGTGCAAGCTTTAGAACAAGATTTTGGATGTTTTCTTTCCTGGCAGAGTTTCTCCTTGCAAGATATGCTGGAAAAGCTTTTGGCTGAGTGTAGAGCGGCAAGACACGCAGAAGACGCAGATACGCAGCTCTCCGAAGCTAAGTGCCGGTCCCGGGCTTCTTTCGGCACAAACCGCTCTCAGGAGCTCCCTGCGCTCGCCACAATGCTCTGTGTGCGAAGAAGCCGCTTCTTCGCCTGCGGGAGAATCGGCGAGCGGCAGCTTCCCAAAGGCGAAGATGCAAGCTGCAGCACACAGGCACAGTGTGGGCAGCATTCAGACTTAGAGAAAACAGTACTTTACCACTCTCCTGCCTTTTCCATGGTTATTCTATTGGAAAAGAACGAGTTTTGGACAACTACCTTTCATTCTTGCCAAACTCTTTGCAGACCCCCGTGCAAGCTTTAGAACAAGATTTTGGATGTTTTCTTTCCTGGCAGAGTTTCTCCTTGCAAGATATGCTGGAAAAGCTTTTTGCTGAGTGTAGAGCGGCAAGACACGCAGAAGACGCAGATACGCAGCTCTCCGAAGCTAAGTGCCGGTCCCGGGCTTCTTTCGGCACAAACCGCTCTCAGGAGCTCCCTGCGCTCGCCACAATGCTCTGTGTGCGAAGAAGCCGCTTCTTCGCCTGCGGGAGAATCGGCGAGCGGCAGCTTCCCAAAGGCGAAGATGCAAGCTGCAGCACACAGGCACAGTGTGGGCAGCCTTCAGACTTAGAGAAAACAGTACTTTACCACTCTCCTGCCTTTTCCATGGTTATTCTATTGGAAAAGAACGAGTTTTGGACAACTACCTTTCATTCTTGCCAAACTCTTTGCAGACCCCCGTGCAAGCTTTAGAACAAGATTTTGGATGTTTTCTTTCCTGGCAGAGTTTCTCCTTGCAAGATATGCTGGAAAAGCTTTTTGCTGAGTGTAGAGCGGCAAGACACGCAGAAGACGCAGATACGCAGCTCTCCGAAGCTAAGTGCCGGTCCCGGGCTTCTTTCGGCACAAACCGCTCTCAGGAGCTCCCTGCGCTCGCCACAATGCTCTGTGTGCGAAGAAGCCGCTTCTTCGCCTCCGGGAGAATCGGCGAGCGGCAGCTTCCCAAAGGCGAAGATGCAAGCTGCAGCACACAGGCACAGTGTGGGCAGCATTCAGACTTAGAGAAAACAGTACTTTACCACTCTCCTGCCTTTTCCATGGTTAGTCTATTGGAAAAGAACGAGTTTTGGACAACTACCTTTCATTCTTGCCAAACTCTTTGCAGACCCCCGTGCAACCTTTAGAACAAGATTTTGGATGTTTTCTTTCCTGGCAGAGTTTCTCCTTGCAAGATATGCTGGAAAAGCTTTTTGCTGAGTGTAGAGCGGCAAGACACGCAGAAGACGCAGATACGCAGCTCTCCGAAGCTAAGTGCCGGTCCCGGGCTTCTTTCGGCACAAACCGCTCTCAGGAGCTCCCTGCGCTCGCCACAATGCTCTGTGTGCGAAGAAGCCGCTTCTTCGCCTCCGGGAGAATCGGCGAGCGGCAGCTTCCCAAAGGCGAAGATGCAAGCTGCAGCACACAGGCACAGTGTGGGCAGCCTTCAGACTTAGAGAAAACAGTACTTTACCACTCTCCTGCCTTTTCCATGGTTAGTCTATTGGAAAAGAACGAGTTTTGGACAACTACCTTTCATTCTTGCCAAACTCTTTGCAGACCCCCGTGCAAGCTTTAGAACAAGATTTTGGATGTTTTCTTTCCTGGCAGAGTTTCTCCTTGCAAGATATGGTGGAAAAGCTTTTTGCTGAGTGTAGAGCGGCAAGACACGCAGAAGACGCAGATACGCAGCTCTCCGAAGCTAAGTGCCGGTCCCGGGCTTCTTTCGGCACAAGCCGCTCTCAGGAGCTCCCTGCGCTCGCCACAATGCTCTGTGTGCGAAGAAGCCGCTTCTTCGCCTCCGGGAGAATCGGCGAGCGGCAGCTTCCCAAAGGCGAAGATGCAAGCTGCAGCACACAGGCACAGTGTGGGCAGCCTTCAGACTTAGAGAAAACAGTACTTTACCACTCTCCTGCCTTTTCCATGGTTATTCTATTGGAAAAGAACGAGTTTTGGACAACTACCTTTCATTCTTGCCAAACTCTTTGCAGACCCCCGTGCAAGCTTTAGAACAAGATTTTGGATGTTTTCTTTCCTGGCAGAGTTTCTCCTTGCAAGATATGCTGGAAAAGCTTTTTGCTGAGTGTAGAGCGGCAAGACACGCAGAAGACGCAGATACGCAGCTCTCCGAAGCTAAGTGCCGGTCCCGGGCTTCTTTCGGCACAAACCGCTCTCAGGAGCTCCCTGCGCTCGCCACAATGCTCTGTGTGCGAAGAAGCCGCTTCTTCGCCTCCGAGAGAATCGGTGAGCGGCAGCTTCCCAAAGGCGAAGATGCAGGCTGCAGCACACAGGCACAGTGTGGGCAGCATTCAGACTTAGAGAAAACAGTACTTTACCACTCTCCTGCCTTTTCCATGGTTATTCTATTGGAAAAGAACGAGTTTTGGACAACTACCTTTCATTCTTGCCAAACTCTTTGCAGACCCCCGTGCAAGCTTTAGAACAAGATTTTGGATGTTTTCTTTCCTGGCAGAGTTTCTCCTTGCAAGATATGGTGGAAAAGCTTTTTACTGAGTGTAGAGCGGCAAGACACGCAGAAGACGCAGATACGCAGCTCTCCGAAGCTAAGTGCCGGTCCCGGGCTTCTTTCGGCACAAACCGCTCTCAGGAGCTCCCTGCGCTCGCCACAATGCACTGTGTGCGAAGAAGCCGCTTCTTCGCCTGCGGGAGAATCGGCGAGCGGCAGCTTCCCAAAGGCGAAGATGCAAGCTGCAGCACACAGGCACAGTGTGGGCAGCCTTCAGACTTAGAGAAATCAGTACTTTACCACTCTCCTGCCTTTTCCATGGTTATTCTATTGGAAAAGAACGAGTTTTGGACAACTACCTTTCATTCTTGCCAAACTCTTTGCAGACCTCCGTGCAAGCTTTAGAACAAGATTTTGGATGTTTTCTTTCCTGGCAGAGTTTCTCCTTGCAAGATATGCTGGAAAAGCTTTTTGCTGAGTGTAGAGCGGCAAGACACGCAGAAGACGCAGATACGCAGCTCTCCGAAGCTAAGTGCCGGTCCCGGGCTTCTTTCGGCACAAACCGCTCTCAGGAGCTCCCTGCGCTCGCCACAATGCTCTGTGTGCGAAGAAGCCGCTTCTTCGCCTCCGGGAGAATCGGCGAGCGGCAGCTTCCCAAAGGCGAAGATGCAAGCTGCAGCACACAGGCACAGTGTGGGCAGCATTCAGACTTAGAGAAAACAGTACTTTACCACTCTCCTGCCTTTTCCATGGTTATTATATTGGAAAACCAATATAATAAAAAACCAACCACATATAATGGAAAACCAACCACACGGGTTGTTGGTTGAGCAAGCATGCTCAATCAATCTCTCTCGCTTTGAGTGATATGTTAAAAGACATAAGCAGTGTGAGAGAGGCGCTTCTTCAAAATAGGGCAGCAATCTATTATCTATTGCTTGCTCATGGACATAGATGTGTAGAGTTTGAGGGAATGTGCTGCATGAATTTCTCGGATCATTCAAGATCAATTCATGAAAGTATTCAAAATATAAAAGACAGTATAAATAAACTAAGCGAAGTCACTGGATTATGGATGGATGATGTGGTGGGATTTTTTGATCTTTCTCCCTTATGGAGAGGGTTTTTAAAAATGGGATTTTATATTTTAATAATACTCTTAGTCCTCATGCTCATCGTCCCATGCATCTTTTTGTGTGTGAGACGTGTCAGGAGTCAAGTTGCCAAAGAAGTCTTCTTGGTGCAAACAGAAGGGGGAGATGTGGGATCTCAGCACATCGTTCCCGATGTCCAGAGATGCCAGGAGAACCCTTGGTGGTCTCGAAAATCCTGGAATGTTGCCAAGAGTGTTTGGTGGCTTGATTTTGATCCATCCACAGAAATAACAAGAGTTTGAAGACAAGAGAATCACTTTAGAATGAAAAGTGTAAAAGGGACACATTTAGAGGGTGAAATATAGACTTTAAGGTTTTTGGTACTTTGGGGTTATGGACACAAGATGGAGGGATCAGGGCGTGTCTCGTCCTTCTTCTTTCTTCTTCTTGTCCTCCATCTCCTGTGGTGATGTTGGCACTTGGGGACTGGTTTATGGTGAAGGTGCACTTGCTAACATGGGTGAAAAGCATTGGAAAATAAAGGTAAATATTATGTACGTAGATATTAGTATAAAAAGACATGACCGCCCCGTGGGTGGTCAGAGAGTGCCTGTGACTGCTTGCAGATCAGACCTCTGTTGGGCAGAAAGAAAATTTTGTAGATAAGAAATAAGAAACAATCTGAAGATCGAAAAGCTGAAGAGTCCAGACTCGTCCTTTGAAACGCGTGCCACCCAAGAACCACTCTACCCATGTCGGGGCAGAGACAGACAGCCGAACCCGACATGCAAACTCATAGAAAACAGTCTTTTACGACTCCCTTGCCTTTTCCATTCACATTAGCACTGGAATGGAAAGCGTTTTAGAAAACTTCCTTCTGTTTCTTGCAAACCACTCTGAAGACCTCTGTGCAACCTCTAGACCACCATGGGACATGTACTCTCTACTGGCACAGTTTCTTTTCCCGACACATAGAAGAAAGGCATTTTTTATGAGATGTAGGCGACAAGAGACGCAGAAGACGACGGTACAGAAGACTCCGAAACTAAGCGCCTGTCCCGGGCGTCTTCCTGCAGAAGCCGCTCTCCGGATCTCAGCGAGACCGGCACAATGCTCTGTGTGCCAAGAAGCCGCATCTTGGCCTCCGGGAGACGGAGAGCCTGGCATCTTCTGAAGGGCGAAATACGTAGCCGTACAACACTGGGAATGTGTGCGCAGCTTGCAAAATCATAGAAAACGGTACCTTACCACTCTCCTGCCTTTTCCAGTCACTCTACAATTTGAATCTATTCCTTTCAGAACAACTATGTTTTGCTTCTTGCAAAACACTCTGCAGTCCTCCGTACGACTTTGAGCAGAAAATCGGAGATGTTTTCTGTCCTGGCACACTTTCTCTTTGCGAGACGTAGCGGAAAGACATTTCGCTAAGATGGAGGCGACTAGAGAGACTAAACACGAAGATACGGAGGGCTTCGAAGCTAAGCGCCGGTGCCAGGCATCCATCTCCAGATGCCAAGCTCCGGAGCCCCCCAGAACCGGCACAGTGTTCTGAGAGCAGCAAAATGCTCTGTGCGCCAAGAAGCCGCTTCCTCGCCTCCGGGAGATGGAGAGCCTGGCATCTTCTGAAGGGCGAAATACGTAGCCGTACAACACTGGGAATGTGTGCGCAGCTTGCAAAATCAGAGAAAACAGTACCTTTATCCTCTCCTGCCTTTTCCAGGCACACTACCATTGGAATCTATTCCTTTCAGAACAACTATGTTTTGCTTCTTGCAAAACACACTACAGTCCTTCTGTAAAACGTCTAGAACAAAATTGGGGATGTTTTCCCTCCTGGCACACTTTCTCTTTGCGAGACGTAGTGGAAAAGCTTTTTGCTAAGCTGTAGGCGAGAAGAGACAGAGAAGACGGAGACACGGAGCTCTCCGAAGCTAAGGGCCGGTCCCCGGACTCTTTTGGCAGAAGCCTGGCACTAGAGCCCACCGCGACGGACACAGTGCTCTAAGACTGGCACAATGCTCTGTGCGCCAAGAAGCCGCTTCTTCACCTCCGGGAGACAGAGAGAGCAGCAGCTTCCAAAAGGAGAAGGACAAAGCCGCAGATCCCTGGGATTCTATGCCCAGCATGCAAACTAATGGAACACAGTACCTTACAACGCTCCTGCATTTTCCGTTCACACTACCATTTGAATGGCAGCAGTATTGGACAACTTTCTTGTTCTTCTTGCAAAACACTCTGCAGACCTCTCTGCCACTCCAAGATCAAGATGGGAGATGTATTCTGCTCTGGCACAGTTTCTCCTTGCGAGACATAATGGTAAAGGTTTTGCTAAGATGTAGAAGGATAAGAGACGCTAAAGACAAAGACAGGGAACTGTCCGAAGCTAAGCGCTGGTTCCCGGCGTCTTTCGGCAGAAGCCGTGTAGCAGAGTGCCCCGCTCCCGGCAAAAAGCTCTGCGACCGGCACAGTGGTCTGCGTGCGAAGAAGCCGCTTCTTTGCCTCCGCGAAACGGAGAGAGCGGCATCTCCTGAAAGGCGAAGAACGAAGCCGTGCCTCACAGGGATTGTGTGCGCCGCTTGCAAACTCATAGAAAACAGTACCTTTTAACTCTCCTACATTTTCCATTCACATTACCATTGGAATGGAAGGTGTTTTGGACAACTTTGTTTTGCTTCTTGCTAAACACTCTGCAGACCTCCGTGCAACCTCTAGAAGACAAAGTTTTCTGTAGTGGCACAATTTTCCTTGCGAGACATAGTGGGCAAGTTTTTGCAAAGATGTAGGCGACAGGAGACGCTAAAGACCTAGATCCGGAGCTCAGGAGCTCAGCGCCGGTCCCGGGCGTCTTTCTACAGGAGCCAAGCTCCGGAGCTCAGCGAGACCGGCACAACGCTCTGTGTGCCAAGAAGCCGCTTCTCGGCCTCCGGGAGACAGAGAGAGCGGCAGCTTCCCACGGGCGAAGAACGAAGCCATACAACACTGGGAGTCTATGCGCGGCTTGCAAACTCATAGAAAACAGTCTTTTACGACTCCCTTGCCTTTTCCATTCACATTAGCACTGGAATGGAAAGCGTTTTAGAAAACTTCCTTCTGTTTCGTGCAAACCACTCTGAAGACCTCTGTGCAACCTCTAGACCACCATGGGACATGTACTCTCTACTGGCACAGTTTCTTTTCCCGACACATAGAAGAAAGACATTTTTTATGAGATGTAGGCGACAAGAGATGCAGAAGACGAAGGTACAGAAGACTCCGAAACTAAGCGCCGGTCCCGGGCGTCTTCCTGCAGAAGCCGCTCTCCGGATCTCAGCGAGACCGGCACAATGCTCTGTGTGCCAAGAAGCCGCATCTTGGCCTCCGGGAGACGGAGAGCCTGGCATCTTCTGAAGGGCGAAATACGTAGCCGTACAACACTGGGAAGGTGTGCGCAGCTTGCAAAATCAGAGAAAACAGTACCTTTATCCTCTCCTGCCTTTTCCAGGCACACTACCATTGGAATCTCTTCCTTTCAGAACAACTATGTTTTGCTTCTTGCAAAACACACTACAGTCCTTCTGTAAAACGTCTAGAACAAAATTGGGGATGTTTTCCCGCCTGGCACACTTTCTCTTTGCGAGACGTAGTGGAAAAGCTTTTCGCTAAGCTGTAGGCGAGAAGAGACGGAGAAGACGGAGACACGGAGCTCTCCGGAGCTAAGCGCCGGTCCCCAGACTCTTTTGGCAGAAGCCTGGCACTAGAGCCCACCGCGACGGGCACAGTGCTCTGAGACTGGCACAATGCTCTGTGCGCCAAGAAGCCACTTCTTCACCTCCAGGAGACTGAGAGAGCAGCAGCTTCCAAAAGGAGAAGGACGAAGCCGCAGATTCCCAGGATTCTATGCGCAGCTTGCAAACTAATGGAAAACAGTACCTTACAATGCTCCTGCATTTTCCGTTCACACTACCATTTGAATGGCAGCAGTATTGGACAACTTTCTTGTTCTTCTTGCAAAACACTCTGCAGACCTCTCTGCCACTTCAAGAACAAGATGGGAGATGTATTCTGCTCTGGCACAGTTTCTCCTTGCGAGACATAATGGTAAAGGTTTGCTAAGATGTAGAAGGATAAGAGACGGAGAAGACGAAGACAGGGAACTGTCCGAAGCTAAGCACTGGTTCCCGGCGTCTTTCGGCAGAAGCCGTGCAGCAGAGTGCCCCCCTCCCGGCAAAAAGATCTGCGGCCGGCACAGTGGACTGCGCGCGAAGAAGCCGCTTCTTTGCCTACGCGAAACGGAGAGCGCGGCATCTCCTGAAAGGCGAAGAACTAAGCCGTGCCACATAAGGATTGTGTGCGCAGCTTGTAAACTCATAGAAAACAGTACCTTTATCCTCTCCTACATTTTCCATTCACATTACCATTGGAATGGAAGGAGTTTTGGACAACTTTGTTTTGCTTCTTGCTAAACACTCTGCAGACCTCCGTGCAACCTCTAGAAGACGATGGCAGATGTTTTCTGTAGTGGCACAATTTTCCTTGCGAGACATAGCGGACAAGATTTTGCAAAGATGTAGGTGACAGGAGACGCTAAAGACGAAGATCTGGAGCTCAGGAGCTAAGCGCCGGTCCCGGGCGTCTTTCTACAGGAGCCAAGCTCCGGATCTCAGCGAGACCGGCACAATGCTCTGTGTGCCAAGAAGCCGCATCTTGGCCTCCGGGAGACGGAGAGCCTGGCATCTTCTGAAAGGTGAAATACGTAGCCGTACAACACTGGGAATGTGTGCGCAGCTTGCAAAATCAGAGAAAACAGTACCTTTATCCTCTCCTGCCTTTTCAAGTCACTCTACCATTTGAATCTATTCCTTTCAGAACAACTATGTTTTGCTTCTTGCAAAACACTCTGCAGTCCTCCGTACGACTTTGAGCAGAAAATCGGAGATGTTTTCTGTCCTGGCACACTTTCTCTTTGCGAGACGTAGCAGGAAAGCATTTCGCTAAGATGGAGGCGACTAGAGCGACTAAACACGAAGATACGGAGGGCTTCGAAGCTAAGCGCCGGTGCCAGGCATCTATCTCCAAATGCCAAGCTCCGGAGCCCACCACGACCGGCACAATGCTCTGAGAGCAGCAAAATGCTCTGTGCGCCAAGAAGCCGCTTCCTCGCCTCCGG
The DNA here is from genome assembly GCF_037042795.1 of Molothrus aeneus. NCBI lineage: Eukaryota > Metazoa > Chordata > Aves > Passeriformes > Icteridae > Molothrus > Molothrus aeneus. The sequence goes on along the minus strand of NC_089678.1, from coordinate 1,842,572 downwards.
GAGATGGAGAGCCTGGCATCTTCTGAAGGGCGAAATACGTAGCCGTACAACACTGGGAATGTGTGCGCAGCTTGCAAAATCAGAGAAAACAGTACCTTTATTCTCTCCTGCCTTTTCCAGGCACACTACCATTGGAATCTATTCCTTTCAGAACAACTATGTTTTGCTTCTTGCAAAACACACTACAGTCCTTCTGTAAAACGTCTAGAACAAAATTGGGGATGTTTTCCCTCCTGGCACACTTTCTCTTTGCGAGACGTAGTGGAAAAGCTTTTTGCTAAGCTGTAGGCGAGAAGAGACGGAGAAGACGGAGACACGGAGCTCTCCGAAGCTAAGGGCCGGTCCCCGGACTCTTTTGGCAGAAGCCTGGCACTAGAGCCCACCGCGACGGACACAGTGCTCTGAGACTGGCACAATGCTCTGTGCGCCAAGAAGCCGCTTCTTCACCTCCAGGAGACTGAGAGAGCAGCAGCTTCCAAAAGGAGAAGGACAAAGCCGCAGATCCCTGGGATTCTATGCCCAGCATGCAAACTAATGGAACACAGTACCTTACAACGCTCCTGCATTTTCCGTTCACACTACCATTTGAATGGCAGCAGTATTGGACAACTTTCTTGTTCTTCTTGCAAAACACTCTGCAGACCTCTCTGCCACTCCAAGATCAAGATGGGAGATGTATTCTGCTCTGGCACAGTTTCTCCTTGCGAGACATAATGGAAAAGGTTTTGCTAAGATGTAGAAGGATAAGAGACGCTAAAGACAAAGACAGGGAACTGTCCGAAGCTAAGCGCTGGTTCCCGGCGTCTTTCGGCAGAAGCCGTGCAGCAGAGTGCCCCCCTCCCGGCAAAAAGCTCTGCGACCGGCACAGTGGACTGCGTGCGAAGACGCCGCTTCTTCGCCTCCGCGAAACGGAGAGAGCGGCATCTCCTGAAAGGCGAAGAACGAAGCCGTGCCACACAGGGATTGTGTGCGCAGCTTGCAAACTCATAGAAAACAGTACCTTTATCCTCTCCTACATTTTCCATTCACATTACCATTGGAATGGAAGGAGTTTTGGACAACTTTGTTTTGCTTCTTGCTAAACACTCTGCAGACCTCCGTGCAACCTCTAGAAGACGATGGCAGATGTTTTCTGTAGTGGCACAATTTTCCTTGCGAGACATAGCGGACAAGATTTTGCAAAGATGTAGGTGACAGGAGACGCTAAAGACCAAGATCCGGAGCTCAGGAGCTAAGCGCCAGTCCCGGGCGTCTTTCTACAGGAGCCAAGCTCCGGAGCTCAGCGAGACCGGCACAACGCTCTGTGCGCCAAGAAGCCACTTCTCGGCCTCCAGGAGATGGAGAGAGCGGCAGCTTCCCAAGGGCGAAGAACGAAGCCGTACAACACTGGGAGTCTATGCGCAGCTTGCAAATGTGGGATCTCAGCACATCGTTCCCCATGTCCAGAGATTCCAGGAGAACCCTTGTGGGTCTCGAAAATCCTGGAATGTTGCCAAGAGTGTTTGGTGGCTTGATTTTGATCCATCCACAGAAATAACAAAAGTTTGAAGGCAAGAGAATCACTTTAGAATGAAAAGTTTAAAAGGGACACATTTAGAGGGTGAAATATAGACTTTAAGGTTTTTGGTACTTTGGGGTTATGGAGACAAGATGGAGGGATCAGGGCATGTCTCGTCCTTCTTCTTTCTTCTTCTTGTCCTCCATCTCCTGTGGTGATGTTGGCACTTGGGGACTGGTTTATGGTGAAGGTGCACTTGCTAACATGGGTGAAAAGCATTGGAAAATAAAGGTAAATATTATGTACGTAGATATTAGTATAAAAAGACATGACCGCCCCGTGGGTGGTCAGAGAGTGCCTGTGACTGCTTGCAGATCAGACCTCTGTTGGGCAGACAGAAAATTTTGTAGATAAGAAATAAGAAACAATCTGAAGATCGAAAAGCTGAAGAGTCCAGACTCGTCCTTTGTAACGTGTGCCACCCAAGAACCACTCTACCCGTGTCGGGGCAGAGACAGACAGCCGAACCCGACATTTGGCGTCCCTGGGTGGGCCCCCGGTGGGCACCCGGTGGGCACCCGGTGGGCAGCGACCGGCGATCCAGCAGCATCCAGCAGCACTCGCTGAGCCACGGTGAGCTCTGGTGTGCACCTCTTGCACAGGGCAGCCTTGAAGCACCGAGTGGGCAGCTCCCGAGCTGGACTCATTCCCAGGAGAGCACTGATAACTCCTTGGGAAAACAGCCAGAAAGCAGCCAGCAAAATCTGCAGATGCGGCAGCCACAGAGAACATCGCACTCCACTTCAGCCGAAGAAAGTTCGTAGCAGGACAGCCCGGATCGGAATCGGAAAGGCGCCTCCGAATCCATCTCCTGTGACCTGCAGGCCAGTGACCAGGAGCCTTCGGACTGCTCTGACGACAGGAATTCAGTGAGAAGGTCAAGAATTAAGAACATGGGGGGTACACTTTCCCAGGAACAAATAGAGATTCTGTCCGACCTACAGGGCATGGCAGACACACACACTAGGGGGATCCCAAAGAAAAAGCTTAGAGAATTACTGCTGTGGGTGCGGTGCAATTACCCGTACTCAGAAACAAGGTTGTTATTTGAAGTAGGCTTTTGGCAAGAAGTTAACAGACACCTATATTTTCTAGCCACCAATGATGATAAGACAGCCTTGAAATTGCTGTCTTCAGCAAGAATTATGTTAGAGGCGACCTCGACTCAGTTGAGAGGGTCAGCCAGGCAACAACTTGTTGCGAGTCCCAAAGGGGTGGAGGGACCAGAGCAAGGCTCAAAGCAGAGATTGGCTCTGATCTCAATTAGCCCGGGGGAAAAGGTGCCCGAGAAAAGGGGACCAGGAGAAATGTCATTGCCTTCAGTCCCACCATCCCGAAAACCCAAGGGAACCCTAAAGCGCCCTGAGACTCCAGAGAGTGCAGGGGCTTCAGACTCTGACTCAGACACTCAGATGATACCATTCCGCTCCCTGATGAAATAAAGTTTTCTCCTAGTGATATCGAGGAGGCAGGTCGCTCTCTAAGAGCGTACCGTCCCGATTCGCAGGAATCAGAGGGAGAGGAGGTGGAAAAAGTGGCGGAGTCGGGGAGGGGGGTTCAAAGGGAACAAGCGGGGAGGGGGGATGCGCTCTCTCGCAGCAGGCGCGGCGGCGCGGAAGCGGCGGCGGCTGGCGGGGGGGGTCGTGGAGGCGATGGGGGACACGGGTTCCGGTGCGGCTTTTGCGAGCGCAACGCCGAAAGCGGCGGCGGCCTCATTTGGCGCGGTGCCAAAAGCGCGCGGGTCGAGCAAGGTTCGGGGGACAGCCAGGGAGGACTCTCAAACCGGCGCGGCAGCGTCAGACACGGGCAGCAAGGGCGGAGCAGCTGCAGAGCTCCAGCGAGCTGCCATGGAGGGACGCAGGAGACACGCGGTGGTGATGTCAGACCCGGAAATCTGGACCCGGAGATCGGCTCGAATCGCAGCGAGAAAGGAGGCACCCGCGGAGGGGGGGCTGCGTGCTTCGGCGGGGGGTGTGGATACAGCGTCAGAGGAGGAGGAGAGAGGGACAGGAACAGACAATAGGTAGGAGACTTCGGAGGTAGAGCGGGATGGAGACAGTGACGTCAGTACAGGGGAGGCAGGGGGCGTCCCCGAAGGCACGCATGCACGGGAAGTGCCGGCGGAGCGAGGTCGGGGGCGGGTCCAATCCTCTGTGACGTCTGGGGGGAAGAGGAGGGGCCACGCTCGGGATTCGACATCCCGGGGCTCCACCCCCTCTCCGAGCCCGATGCCTTTAGTCTCAAACCTTATGGTTCAAACCCCTTCCACTCAAAAGAAACATTCAAGTATTCAACCCTCAATGCCAGCTCAGTTAACAGCCATGCAAACTCGGTCTCAAACATGGTTGCAAGCGTTGCAGTCTGCTGAGCAGGAAGCGATGGAGTGAGAGAGATTGCTGTCAGCTTCCACTGAGAACCATGACAGTACATAGAAGAAGATCACAATCTGTGGAAGGCCATGCCCCTAGACACCTCACCTGCTACTCATGAACATCTTAAAAGATGGTGAAATAGATTAAAAACTTGGCAAGATCTCACAAGAGCCCTTGCTAATGCACTTCTTCCTGGTTTTAATATGGAGATCTAACCAATAGAACCTGATTATAATCTGGTTGTCCCAAATGTCTCAGTTGAGAAGAATTAATCCTTGGCAGTTTGGTCATTCTTGTCCAGGAAGTACTTAGGGGAAAAGCTTAAATGGGTAACATTTTGGTTTCCTTCTACAAATGTTTCAAAGCAATAAACCACATTTGTCAATGAGGGCTTGGCTTCCTCCAGTTTTTGATTCAAGGTCCTAGTCTGGCTGACACAGCCACATTCAATACAGACTATACCTGTCCCGTAGCAATGTCAAGTGAGGGTGCTTCACAAGCACAATAATTACAGCAGTTAATTATTTGCACAGTGTCATAGGTGTGCCTAGTAGTACATCGTTTAGACAAGTGCCTACCCCAATAACCTTACGGCCTAATCTGGACGGACATAATTAATGACCCATGGAAATAAGAGCAGAAGCGAGTCAAATTTGAGCTCATCTCCTATTTTGTCTATGGGACATGCTGACCCCTGTTATTGCTGAACTCATTTTCCAGCGGCGTCTCTCTGTTCCTGAGGCTCTGCCGCCCTCCCGCAGCCGCTCGGGCTCGTCCAGCTGGCCTTGGGGATGTCATCTCGTGTGTTTGTGCGTGTGGCATCCTGCAGTCCCCGGGATCAGTACTCTGCCAGTTGAGGTAGACCTCTCCTTTTTTATGTTTCAGAAAACTAAATATGTTCCCTCCAGAAGGCATTTAACTGCCTTTTCCTCCAGAGCATAAGGTGCTCATAGCATCACAGAATCACAGGTTTATCCTGAGCTGAAAGGGACCCACAAGGATCACTGAAGTCCACCTCCCAGCATTGTCCAAATCCTCCATGAACTCTGTCAGCTGTTGCTGTGACCACTTCCAGTGCCCAACCACCCTCTGGGTGAAGAAGCTTTTCCTAATGTCCAATCTCAACCTCCCCTGACAAAGCTCCTAGCCATTTCTCAGGTTCTGTCACTGGTCCTCCGCTCAGTACAAAATTGGGTCCAGGCAATGATAGTGTGTGGTCAGTAACACATATTGACACAGGGACAAACCAGCAGCCAGAGCAGAGCCATGAACTTCTGGAGCTCTTAGATACATTACAATCCAGCCTGGATCCTAAGGCAGAAAAGAAACTCTTACAGCCTAGGTGCAATCATTCCTGAAAGGCTCTTCTGAATCCACACAACCATCCTTATGTGAGCTGAACCAGGATGTCCTCCTGCATCTGTTTGACTCTATCCTTTGATCACATACTTAGTTAGAAACACCAGCAACATCTTTTCCAAGAATAAACACTGAAAAGCAGAAAAACTGCATGAGTGAAGATCGAAGCAGCCCTCAGCAACTGAGGAAAGAGACTTCAAAGGACTTGGGAAGACTTCTTAAGAAAATATGAACTAGCAGCAAGAAAAGCCACAGATTTAGTATTTTGCCTGGGAAATCTTCCCAGTTTCCCATATGCACCCCTGACAAAATTTTTATGGCACCACAGATAATTCTTGCTTGCATTTCCACGAAATAAACAAGCAAATTTACACAATTTTACAGAGAACCAACAGGCCCTTTGTCCACGCATGTGCTCAGGAAATGATAGTTCAAAAATCTAGGCTATCCCAGTCATACAGCTCAAAGGAAGATATTAGGGATGTCCCAGCCAGCTGAACAGCAAATATTTATTGCATAAGAAAATTATGGTGATGTAAATAGTGTTGGGTTGCCAAGGAAATTGTAAAAAACTTCACACCCTCCATAAATGTGTACACATCTTTAGACAAAGATGTCTCTATGGCTTTGGGACAGAATGTGAGAAACATGATGAGCTTTAAAATATGATTGAAAATGTACAATGTGATATTGGAAAATGTAGACAATGCATTACCCTTTTATATGCGCATATATACATGTAGTCATATGTGGACAAAAGCAGCAAACTGAATAAAATACTCAACACCTTAGTTTAAATGGACTTTATAGGGACACCCATGCTTTAAGAGGTTTTTTCCCATTTTTACTGAAGTATGCTTTAAATAAAAGTTTCATAAAATTAAAAGAAAAATCTTGTCATAAATACAGGTTATAGAAAAATAAAAGCATGAAGAAGATAGAAGAGATTCAAAACTCAACACAAAAACATGAAGATATATTTCACTTGCTCAGAAAAAAACCACCATAGGAAATGTCACACTTCCAAAATAACTCTGTCCATTTCTGTTCGCTTTTATTTTCTTCTAGTCCCTCACCTCAAAACTGTGAATACTTTTCAGATGCACACACACACTCTTACTGTACTCCTGAGTTCTCCAAACGCCAGCAGAAGAATCTCCTACAAGCAAATTTTTTCCCAATTTCTAGAGAAGCTTCCCACAGTCATACCCTCCCATTAACAACCAATTTGATTTTTTTTTCTCCCTCTCTTTTTAATTTGCACCATATAATGCCATGCTTAACATTAAACATTTATTCCTTATTGCTCAAGTAAAATCTGTATGTTTCTTAACCTACAGCATGGTAGGTAAAGAAACCTACATACCTACACTGCATCTCTCAGCTTACACAGGCACAATATGAATAAAGATGCTACACACCATCTGATTAATGCAAACCCAAAACCTGCTTCTACTATGGCTGCTTTGCAGCTCTTTGTGTAGTGTATGGGCAATGTTAGACACTGCAGAATAACATTTCTCAGCTGCAATGTGGATGAACCTGGAGAACTGAAGCTGTAGAAGTCAGGAAGTCACATTCAGCTTCCCATGCTAATGTCATGAAAACTGAATTTTTAACTTTATACTTGTCACAACTGCACCAAACTGTCCTATAAAAATGCACAAAAGATCACAGTTTCCTGAACTCTACTCAATCCAATCATATTTCTGCAGAAAGCTGTGTTCATAAATCAATTGGCAATTAACTTTTTTCCCCATAAAATATCTTTACGCATCTCTTGGAATGCCTGAGCCTCACGTTGTATGTACATCATTCAGAGTAACACCGTGCTACAGACACAAGAATAATCAATGATCTAGATGTCTGTATTATCTTGCCATGTAACAAAAGAACAGTGTAAACATACCTGGCAAACCAATATTTGCCACTTGTGTAGCAAATCTTTTTCGTAGTCTACATTAATATTGAAGGATGCAGTTCAAAAAAAACAGCAGAAATAAATAGATTTGCCATGTACCCTAACTTTTCCCAGCCCTTCTATGCTTACGGACAGCTGTAATTCCTTGGAAAATACATTGAAGAAAATCCATTTCCAATATGAAATAAAATTTCAACCATTTAAATTTTTCTAGAAAATAGAAAATTCCAGTATCTTTTGTTCTGTGTCCCTGTAAAGAAAAACAAATATCTTGCCTATGAGAAGCAAAGCAATTAACCAGTTTTCCTCCCCTCTCACCCCATTTTCTCTTAGAGCTCCAAGGTAGATCTACTTTAGATGGGTGCCAAACATAAAGCACTTCCAGAAGTCAAGACCAGTATGGTCTTAGAAGAAATTCTGTTTGCTCCAGAAATACCAGGTAAGCCAGGTAAGGCTTCCCAAACAAGCTGCTGAAATTCTGGAAGACTCAGCATTGCTCTCAAAGTTTTCTGGCATGCTGGGGAGAATTTCCCATGCTGGGGAGAATTGTGATGTACCTTAAGAATAGTGAAGATTCTGAGGTATCATCCTAGCAATTAAGTCAGCTACTCTTTAGGTCAGTATCAGCCCTGTCATGACTCACATAACCCAGCATTTCTCAAAATAAAAAGCCATGTGAAATCTTAAATATTTTACCATGCCTACATTTCATTACTCAATCTCTAGAAGACAATCACTGAAAAAAATTTCACAATCGCTACAGAAATTTAGAAGTGTAACTTCCAAACAATGTTCCTCATTGAAAACTACTAACAGCTTCTAGGATGCTTCCACCTGAGAAATTAAGCCAATTTGTCAACATCAAACTAAATAAGTAGCAGATTGTTCATTAAAAGCTATTAGGACAGATTTTTTTCTTTTTCATTTCCATGCTAAATCTAAAGCAGTTGCATTCACAGCTGCCCTTCAAACACCCACATTGGAAATGTGGATGCCCACCCACTGTGGCTGTGACTGGATTGGCTCGTGACCCAAGCACACACATGCTTCCTGAAGGAGTTCCAGAGTGATTCTGTTTTGCAAAGAATCTCACGGAAAAAACTGCAGAGAACAGAGAGGAGCAGAAGCAGGAAGGCAGTGAAATTTCAAAGAAGCTGTGATGCCATGCTAGGTGTTTTCCTGTGAGATGTTAGCAGACACTGACAAAAGACAGCCACTGCCTGCCCCAGGGACTGCACACCCTCATCCCACAGGAACAGGGACTTAAAGCTGCAGAGAACCTTCTTACAAGAACAGGTACTGATAGGAAAAGGAGAAATGCCTTTACAGTGACAGAGGGTAGCTTTAGATAGGATGTTGGGAAGGAGCTTTTGACTGTGAGGATACTAATGAACTGGCACAGGTTGCCTCAAGCAGCTGTGGTGGCCCCGCACCTCGAAGTCTTCAAGGACATCTTCGGGGCCAGACTCTGAACAACCAGATCTAGTGCAAGCCATCCTTCCATGCCCAAGGCAAGGGGATCAGAGCTAGATGATCACCAAGGTCCCTTCCAGCCCAAACCTTTCTAGGGCTAACCAATTCCACGTTGCCCCTCCCCCAGTGGGCCCTGTGCCACAGAACCCCGCAGTGCTCAGAACATGGAACCCACCCCTCTGTGACATCAGCCCCAGGACCAAGGGCACCAGGGGCAGCGCAGCTGCTGCGGGCAGTGCGGCTGTGACTGTGCTGCTGCACGGAGCTCTCAGAGCTTGCAGCTGACACGTGCCTCTGGCAGCCATGAATTGGCTCAGCCTCCTCGTCCTGCTGACCGTGGCTGGGCTGGCGCACGGGACATGGGACAACTGCGGGTAAGTGGCCCCAGGCCCAGGGAAGGAGCCATGGCAACACTTGCGGTCTTCCCTGGAGGGGATGTGCCTGTCCCCACATCTTCCCACCCACTGTGGGAATCCTCAGTTCCTTGCCAGCAGCCAGGTGCTGGCATGGACACACACACACCCCCCCATGGGCTTCCCTGGCCTGCTGTGTGTGCAAGCCCTTGTGGGGAGGGCAGAGGGCTGAGCTTCAGCCTGAGCCACAGCAGGACATGAAGCAGCATGGAAATTACTTTTCTCCTTGCAGAGGGACCTGCGGACTCCGACCTCCACAATATGTATATAGCCCCATCACTTATTCTTACGGCGACATGGCTTATGATTATGGCATGACACGTGTCGTGGGTGGTGCCAGTGCCGCAGAAGCAGCTTGGCCCTGGCTCGTCAGCATCCAGCACCCATGGATAGGAGGCCTGGGACATCTGTGTGGAGGGTCCCTCATCAGTCCAGATTGGGTCCTCACAGCAGCCCACTGCTTTGACGGTATGAGGTAAGGAGGAGCAGGGAATGGGGACATGTCCACAACACCAGCAGGTGCCCTGCCAGCAGCACCACCTGCTACTCCCATGCCCTTTCCTCTCAGGCAGCCAGGCTGCCACAGTGCTCAGGAGAAGCCTGGGCTCATGCCAAGGCTTCCTAACAGCCTCCAGCTTGACATTCCCCCAGCCTAAGATGTGCGAGGGCACTCACACCTGCCAGAGCACTACTCCCTCTCTGCCTTTCCAAGCTGAGATCCAGCAACTGCTGGGCTGCTCTCTCAGCCCTCTCTCCATCTCCTTTCCAGTAATGCCAGCTTGGTCTCCGTGGTGATTGGGGCCACCCAGTTCACTCAGCCAGGCCCTGGGGCTGCAGTGCGCAGTGTCAAGCAGGTGGTGCTACACCAGTACTACAACCCTATCGACTACAGCTACGACATTGCCCTGATGCAACTGGACCATCCTGTCCAGTGCAGCTCCTACATCCAGCTGGCCTGTGTGGCTGAACCCACCCTAAGAGTCTCAGAGCTCATCAACTGCTGGGTGGCTGGCTGGGGTGCCACTGCTGCAAGATGTGAGTACCAAGAACAACACCTTGGGCAGCTCAGGCCACTGGGAGAAGGTTTGGGCTTCCCCACAGCAGAGACCAAAGCCAGGCTGCAGGATGTACACGTCTGGAGAAATGGGCCTGGCCTGCTCCCCAGAGGCAGGAAGCAGGGTCACAGCACTCCAGTGTCTCTGCAGAGGCAAAGCCAAACCCTAGGGAAAGGGATATCCCCCTGAGAGATGAGCAAACTGGCATGGAGCTGCCAGGGGCTTATTCCTTTCTCTGCTCACAGCTCAAGATCCACCTGATCGCCTCCAGGAGGCCAAGGTCCAGCTCATCGATCTCCAGCTATGCAACAGCAGTGACTGGTATGCAGGGTCAATCTTCGCCCACAATGTGTGTGCTGGTTACCCACAGGGCGGCATCGACACCTGCCAGGTAGGAACGTGCCACGAGCCACTCAGCCCCCAGCAGCACCAGCAGCCAGGGAAGCACCACCCCAACACAGCCCAGGGCCTGCTTTGCCCGGCCACTCACTCACCCTCCCAGCCCCAGCTCCCCCTGACTGCTGTGGGGGCTTCCCACACACTGCCCATCCACACCTGCCTGCCCAGGCCTCCCCTTGTGCCAGAAAGCCCAGAAAGCCCAGCTAGTGCTCTTGGCAGTGAAGAGGTCCAGGTGCCAAAGTTCCATCCTCTGCACATCCAGTAGTCCTGTGCAGATAGGATAGAGAGATCCCTACCCTACAAGAACCCAACTCATTCACAGCCAAGCTTCTGGAGGCTCCAGCCTCTGAGCAGAGCTTTTCTCTGCCCAGAATAAAGCTCTGGCAGGGGCTGTGAGAGAGAAGGAGACAGCCCCAGTGCTGGCAGGTGCCACCAACACCACCTTAATCCTCTGTGCTCTGCTGTAGGGTGACAGCGGTGGTCCTCTCATGTGCCAGGACAACAACGCTGACTTCTGGTGGGTCATCGGAGTGACCAGCTGGGGAAAAGGCTGTGCCAGAGCAATGCAGCCTGGAGTCTACAGCTCCACTCAGTACTTCTATGACTGGATCGATTACAATATGCGTGTAAAGGCAATGAAAAGTGCTCCTTGAGCAGCAGAACCAGGCAGGATCCAGAGCAGGCTGCGGTGCACCACAACCATTTCCTGCTGGGGCAATGCCTGCTGATCCAAAGGCAGCCTCAGGGTCAAAACCCTTCTCTGTTCTGACCACACTCATCTCCTCTGTGCACACACACACGCTGGAGTTGATTTAGTTGTTGAAATAAAATTACCTTTGTTCACATGGAACCATCTTTTCAGTGCAATTCCAACTCCTGGGTAAGACAAGAAGTGCCATGCTCAGCACCTGCAAAACGAGCCTGGGGGCACAAAGGGACGCAGTGGCTCCAAAGAGCTCCAAAGTGCCTGGTCAGAGAGGAAAGTGCTCTGAGCCATCATGGCCTGGAGGAACCTGCTATCTCAAGCCTTGGAAGAGGATAGGAAAAAAGCACATACCTTGGGGTGGTGCTCAAATGCACATGGGCTGCTGATTTAGGGCCTGGTGAGAGCCTGGGCTAAGGGAACAGATCTGGGAAACTCCCAAGCATGACAAGGGAAACTCCTGGCTCCTGACTGGAGTGCCAGTGCCCTAAGGCAGAGCCAGATTTCACAGCCAGCAAAAGGGCATTGAGGTGCCAGGTGGTCACACTTCACAGATACTCAGAGGAAGAGCTGGGGTCATTCTGGGGAGAGGAACCTGGCACGAACCCTAGGAAAGCAGACCAGGAATGCCATGGAAGGCCAAGGTGAGTGGGCCAACACCACCTGCAACAGCAAGGCTGTTCACAGGCATGGCGAGCCTGTGAGCCAGGGGGAAATGATGCCTGGGCTTGGCTCCATATTTGAGAGGAGAGGAGGGCAGAGAAAGGGAGGAGTTGTGAAAGATGAGAGGGCTGTATAAGCTTGGCAATGGAAAGGAGCAGCAATTAAAGAGCCAGCTGCAGAGACAAAAACTGCAGCTTGCTGTGCTGGTTTGCCTGAGGGCTGTAGATAATCACCACAGGATGGGCAAAAATCTTCTTAACTCACTAATTAACAAGTCATCTACATACTGTACAAATTCTCCCTTTCATTTTATATATTTTCAATCAAACCTCAATATTTAGACTGGTGGGAGAGAGAAAGAAAAATGTTAGAGGGATTCCATGGGGAAGCCTTGTTGAAGGCCCTTACTGTCTCATCCAGGTGAAAGCAAGTGAACATTGACTTTCTCCATCTAATGGAAGGCTTCAGAATGCCTTGAGCTGTGTGTCAATCCGCCTGCTTCTGGATGTTCTTCTTGGCTTCCAGGCCAATGAAATCCTATCTCACAGTGGGTGGCATGCCTCCATTTGTCTTAAGATGGGCTGGGCTGAGAAGAACCATCCCACATCTGTACTGGTCCCTGCCACCTGGACTTAAGCCTCTTCAAATATTTCCTGAAGTAAATTTCAGAGGCAGCCTGGTCACTAAAGACAGTGAAAGAGTGTCATCCAGGGTTGGGGATGGCCATTACCCTGTCCAGTGAGCAGACCAGCTTAGAGTCACCCAACCATCCTGGAACAACCTTATTGCACTGTCTTGGCAAAATTCTGCTGCACAAACAATTTCTCCCAGTTCTGTGCAACCTCAGCCATGGACATCTCCTCACCTAAATAAACCAGGGATATTTCCCATCACATCAAACACCTCGAAGCACGTGAAACCCCTTTCTGAAGGAGTCCCTTGTGAAGGCACTTCCACCCCCTTCTGTGTGTGCCCAGGGACCCTAGCACCCATTGTGTGGCATGAGGAACACAAGGGTCTCCCTGTGTCTGCCTCCAAAGGACTTTGAACAGAGACTCAAGTGTCCTAACAGAGACTCAGGACCCCCAATTCATGTCTTACAGGGGCCTCCACAACTCTTCTATGGCCGCCTTACACTGATCATGCTGTGCATGCCTTCTCCACCCTCTACCAGTGCTTTCACCAAATCTGCATGAAATGCCACAACAATAGAGAGGCTCAAATGCACCCTTATAATTTACACAGAGTCTACACATGAAATTGTAATGCTCCCATTTGGCTTCTTCCTGCTCTAAAGATCCCAGGTGAACTCACCAGTACCTGCTCTGAAGGATGGAGGCTCCAGCAGCCCTTGGGTCCTATCTGGGCTGCCAAAGTGCTGAGGAAACTCCCCTGGGTGACCATTTTGGAAGCACAGGTGGCTCCAACGAGCCTATGGTTGCCCTGTTTGATTCCCTACCCATGCCACTCTCACCCAGTCAGAGCAGGTTTCCATACCCATTCAGCCTCAGGATTCCCCCAGCAGACTCGCAGATGTCACGTTCCATAAAGAGCCACCAGCTCCTGCTGCAGCGCTCAGTGTCCATTCAAATCCTGGCCAGTGCCACAGCTCCCTGTGCCCTCTGTTATGCAAAGCATGGGCAGTTCACAGCCTCTGGTCCCAGGCTCCTGCCAGCCAGAGCTCAGTCTGCAGCTGGCACTGCAGCTGCACACCCAGCTCCCTGCCCCAAATGGATTCCTCAGCTGCTGCCTGCCCCAGGGACTGCACAGCCTCATCCTGCAGGAAGAGGGGCCTAAGAAAGCAGCAGAGAGCCTTCTTACAAGGGCAGGTCCTAAAAGGACAAAGGGCAATGTCTTTACAGTGACAGAAGGTAGCTTTGGATGAGATATTGGGTAGGAATTCTTGACTGTGAGGCTGCTGAGATACTGGCATCCCAGAGCAGCTGTGGATGCCTGTTTTTCATGTAAGCAGGGTCAGCACAGAAGACACAGACACCAACTTCAGGAATAAATGTCATTTACTGTAATTCAAAATGATGCCTGAGGAGGTTTATCTGGAACAGAGACTCAACAGGTTTAAATGAATAAAGTTGGTATTTATTGAAATGCCTTTAAGGGATACACCTTGGGCAGTACAAGAGCCTGGCCAGGGCTACACCCAGGTTGGATCTAAGATGGATCTTGGTCACCAGTTTTTACACTTTTATAATTTGTTCAATTTACATATTGGGGTTGACTGTCCAATTACAGCTCCAGGTCATGAAGTCTCAACCACTTGGCTTGCCCCTTTCAATTTGCTGTTATTTCTGCTTTTTGGGTAATAATTGTCTTTGATTCTCAAGCCGAGAAGGGATTGTTTTGTCTAACTACCCTGTAAAAAAGAACTTATTCACCACTTAATATGAAGTTCAGAGTTACACAACAAGGCAGCAGAGAATCAGAAAAATATAAAAGCTAAATTTTAAGGCATCAGAAACTGCAAAAAGTTGCAAATGGATAAGTAAGCAGGACATCAAATAACTAGAAAATATTTATGAAAGTATAAGATAGGCAATGCATCTAATCATTATTATAAAAGAATGCCTACAGTGATGAAGAAAGACAAATCACAAGTTATCCTAAACTTTGACCATCATTCAGGTAAGCCCATCAACTGGGGGAGCTACTGTCACTGGGTTTGTGAACAGCTTCTGAGCTGAGCTCTGAAAACATGTTCAATGCAAGCTACCCCACCATGCCCAAGGCAAGGGGATCAGAGCTAGATGATCACCAAGGTCCCTTCCAGCCCAAACCTTTCTAGGGCTAACCAATTCCACGTTGCCCCTCCCCCAGTGGGCCCTGTGCCACAGAACTCCGCAGTGCTCAGAACATGGAATCCACCCCTCTGTGACATCAGCCCCAGGACCAAGGGCACCCAGGACCGGGGCAGCACAGCTGCTGTGGGCAGTGCGGCTGTGACTGTGCTGCTGCACGGAGCTCTCAGAGCTTGCAGCTAACACGTGCCTCTGGCAGCCATGAATTGGCTCAGCCTCCTCGTCCTGCTGACCGTGGCTGGGCTGGCGCAGAGCATCCAGTACACCTGCGGGTAAGTGGCCCCAGGCCCAGGGAAGGAGCCATGGCAACACTTGTGGCCTTCCCTGGAGGGGACATGCCTGTCCCCACAGCTTCCCACTCACCATAGGAAGCCTCAGTTCCTTGCCAGCAGCCAGGTACTGGCACGGACACACACACACCCCCCATGAGCTTCCCTGGCCTGCTGTGTGTGCAAGCCCTTGTGGGGAGGGCAGAGGGCTGAGCTTCAGCCTGAGCCACAGCAGGCCATGAAGCAGCATGGAAATTACTTTCTGATTGCAGAGGGAGCTGTGGGTTCCGAGTTCCGCCACCTGTCAACATCCCCATGACTTATTCCTACGGCAATGTGGCTTATGACTACGGCATGACACGCATCGTGGGTGGTGCCGGTGCCGCAGTAGCAGAATGGCCCTGGCTCGTCAGCATCCAGCACCCATGGGTACCAGGCCTGGGACATTGGTGTGGAGGTTCCCTCATCACTGCAGATTGGGTCCTCACAGCAGCCCACTGCTTCGACAAGTTTGAGTAAGGAGGAGCAGGGAATGGGGACATGTCCACAACACCAGCAGGTGCCCTGCCAGCAGCACCACCTGCTACTCCCATGCCCTTTCCTCTCAGGCAGCCAGGCTGCCACAGTGCTCAGGAGAAGCCTGGGCTCATGCCAAGGCTTCCTAACAGCCTCCAGCTTGACATTCCCCCAGCCTAAGATGTGTGAGGGCCCTCAACCCTGCCAGAGCACTACTCCCTCTCTGCCTTGCCAAGCCAAGGTCTAGCAGCTGCTGGGCTGCTGTGACTCCCTCTCATCTCTCTCTCCATCTCCTTTCCAGTAACATCAGCCTGCTGTATGTGTTGATTGGGGCCACCCAGTTGTCTCAGCCGGGCCCTGGGGCACAAGTGCGCAATGTCAAGAAGGTGGTGATACACCGCAACTACAAGCGTAGCGACATGAGCAACGACATTGCCCTGATGCAATTGGACCGTCCTGTCCTGTGCAGCTCATACATCCAGCTGGCCTGCCTGGCTGAACCCACCCTAAGTGTCTCAGAGCTGAGAAACTGCTGGATTGCTGGCTGGGGGGCCACTACGGCAAGAAGTGAGTTCCAAGAGCAACTTCTGGGCCAGCTCAGCACACTGGTGATAGGTTTTGGGCTTCCTCACAGCAAAGGCCAAAGCCAGGCTGCAGAACATACATCCCTGCAGAGAAGGGACTGCCCCAAGGGGAAGGGATTGGCCTGACAGAGAAGCAGAACCAGCATGGAGCTGCCAGGGGCTTATTCCTTTCTCTGCTCACAGGTCTAGATTCAGCTGATCACCTTCAGCAGGCCAAGGTCAAGCTCATCGATCTCCAGCTATGCAACAGCAGTGACTGGTACGCAGGAGAAGTCCATCCCTACAACTTGTGTGCTGGTTACCCACAGGGCACCATTGACTCCTGCAAGGTAGGAACGTGCCATGAGCCACTCAGCCCCCAGCAGCACCAGCAGCCGGGGAAGCACCACCCCAACACAGCCCAGGGCCTGCTTTGCCCGGCCACTCACTCACCCTCCCAGCCCCAGCTCCCCCTGACTGCTGTGGGGGCTTCCCACACACTGCTCATCCACACCTGCCTGCCCAGGCCTCCCCTTGTGCCAGAAAGCCCAGAAAGCCCAGCTAGTGCTCTTGGCAGTGAAGAGGTCCAGGTGCCAAAGTTCCATCCTCTGCACATCCAGAGAGCCCTACCCTACAAGAACCCAACTCATTCACAGCCAAGCTTCTGGAGGCTCCAGCCTCTGAGCAGAGCTTTTCTCTGCCCAGAATAAAGCTCTGGCAGGGGCTGTGGGAGAGAAGGAGACAGCCCCAGTGCTGGCAGGTGCCACCAACACCACCTTAATCCTCTGTGCTCTGCTACAGGGTGACAGCGGTGGTCCTCTCATGTGCCAGGACAACAACGCTGCCTACTGGTGGGTCATCGGAGTGACCAGCTGGGGGGAAGGATGTGCCAGAGCAAGGCAGCCTGGAGTCTACAGCTCCGTTCAGCACTTCTATGAATGGATCGATTACAATATGCGTATAAACGCAGTTAAAAGTGCTCCTTGAGCAGCAGGCAGGATCCAGAGCAGGCTGCGGTGCACCACAACCATTTCCTGCTGGGGCAATGCCTGCTGATCCAAAGGCAGCCTCAGGGTCAAAACCCTTCTCTGTTCTGACCACACTCATCTCCTCTGTGCACACACACACACACTGGAGTTGATTTAGTTGTTGAAATAAAATTACCTTTGTTCACATGGAACCATCTTTTCAGTGCAATTCCAACTCCTGGGTAAGACAAGAAGTGCCATGCTCAGCACCTGCAGAACGAGCCTGGGGGCACAAAGGGACGCAGTGGCTCCAAAGAGCTCCAAAGTGCCTGGTCAGAGAGGTGCTGAGCCACCATGGCCTGGAAGAACCTGCTATCTCAAGCCTTGGAAGAGGATAGGAAAAAAGCACATACCTTGGGGTGGTGCTCAAATGCACATGGGCTGCTGATTTAGGGCCTGGTGAGAGCCTGGGCTAAGGGAACAGATCTGGGAAACTCCCAAGCATGACAAGGGAAACTCCTGGCTCCTGACTGGAGTGCCAGTGCCCTAAGGCAGAGCCAGATTTCACAGCCAGCAAAGGGGCGTTGAGGTGCCAGGTGGTCACATTTCACAGATACTCAGAGGAAGAGCTGGGGTCATTCTGGGGAGAGGAACCTGGCACGAACCCTAGGAAAGCACACCAGGAATGCCGTGGAAGGCCAAGGTGAGTGGGCCAACACCACCTGCAACAGCAAGGCTGTTCACAGGCATGGCGAGCCTGTGAGCCAGGGGGAAATGATGCCTGGGCTTGGCTCCATATTTGGGAGGAGATGAGGGCAGAGAAAGGGAGGAGTTGTGAAAGATGAGAGGGCTGTATAAGTGTGGCCAATGGAGAGAAGGTGCAATCAAAGAGCCAGCTGCAGAGACAAAAACTACAGCTTGCTGTGCTGGTTTGCCTGAGGGCTGTAGATAATCACCACAGGATGGGCAAGAATCTTCTTAACTCACTAATTAACAAATCATCTACAAACTGTATGAATTTGCACCAAATTTTTATATCCTTTTCAATCAAACTTTGATACTCTTGGATGGGGAGGGGGGGTATGGTAGAGGCTTCTGGAATGCCATGGGGTAGACTTGTTGAAGGCAGTTTTCACCTGTCTTTTACAGGTGGAAGCAAGTGAACATTAACTTTCTCCATCTAATAGAATGCTTCAAAATGCCTTGGGCTGGGTGTCACTCTACCTGCTTTGGATACTCTTCTTGGCTTCAAGTGATGCCTTAAAGAACCTAGAACAAAACAAAAAAAACACACTTTCGACATAGAAAGTAATATAAAGGCTCATCTTTATTGGAGGCCTCCCGTAGCAGATATGGCAAATGACCATAGAATTCCTCCCCTACATGAGGTGAATACAGTTTTATAAGCTTAATAAATTAATATATTTGACAAAAATCACCAATTCGGACCATACATGGTGAAGTAATTCCTCCCTCAGTTCAACAGTCTAAATCCACTTCCACTCAGATGGAAACTAATCCTTGCTAATGAAAATGTGCCTCAAAGAGCTGTTTCCAGCCTTGGTTTCCAAGAAGAACAAATATAGGTTTGGTTGCCTTGTACTCTCCAGGGCTTGGAGGTCTGAAATATGTTTTGTCTTTCTACTTAGAGAAAAGGAAGGGAAAGGTACTGAGAAAACTCACCAGAGATACAACAACAGGCTACAGAGCTACAAATATATGTGTAGAGAATACAGGGAATATATAGAAGAGAAAAGGCAAAAATCAATCTGGCATCACCAGGCCAATGGAATCCTATCTCACAGTGGGTGGCATGCCTCCATTTGTCTTAAGATGGGCTGGGCTGAGAAGAACCATCCCACATCTGTACTGGTCCCTGCCACCTGGACTTAAGCCTCTTCAAATATTTCCTGAAGTAAATTTCAGAGGCTGCCTGGTCACTAAAGACAGTGAAAGAGTGTCACCCAGGGTTGGGGATGGCCATTACCCTGTCCAGTGAGCAGACCAGCTTAGAGTCACCCAACCATCCTGGAACAACCTTATTGCACTGTCTTGGCAAAATTCTGCTGCACAAACAATTTCTCCCAGTTCTGTGCAACCTCAGCCATGGACATCTCCTCACCTAAATAAACCAGGGATATTTCCCATCACATCAAACACCTCGAAGCACGTGAAACCCCTTTCTGAAGGAGTCCCTTGTGAAGGCACTTCCACCCCCTTCTGTGTGTGCCCAGGGACCCTAGCACCCATTGTGTGGCATGAGGAACACAAGGGTCTCCCTGTGTCTGCCTCCAAAGGACTTTGAACAGAGACTCAAGTGTCCTAACAGAGACTCAGGACCCCCAATTCATGTCTTACAGGGGCCTCCACAACTCTTCTATGGCCGCCTTACACTGATCATGCTGTGCATGCCTTCTCCACCCTCTACCAGTGCTTTCACCAAATCTGCATGAAATGCCACAACAATAGAGAGGCTCAAATGCACCCTTATAATTTACACAGAGTCTACACATGAAATTGTAATGCTCCCATTTGGCTTCTTCCTGCTCTAAAGATCCCAGGTGAACTCACCAGTACCTGCTCTGA
Organism: Molothrus aeneus; assembly: GCF_037042795.1. NCBI lineage: Eukaryota > Metazoa > Chordata > Aves > Passeriformes > Icteridae > Molothrus > Molothrus aeneus. The sequence continues at coordinate 1,822,941 of NC_089678.1, read as the reverse complement.
AGGATGGAGGCTCCAGCAGCCCTTGGGTCCTATCTGGGCTGCCAAAGTGCTGAGGAAACTCCCCTGGGTGACCATTTTGGAAGCACAGGTGGCTCCAACGAGCCTATGGTTGCCCTGTTTGATTCCCTACCCATGCCACTCTCACCCAGTCAGAGCAGGTTTCCATACCCATTCAGCCTCAGGATTCCCCCAGCAGACTCGCAGATGTCACGTTCCATAAAGAGCCACCAGCTCCTGCTGCAGCGCTCAGTGTCCATTCAAATCCTGGCCAGTGCCACAGCTCCCTGTGCCCTCTGTTATGCAAAGCATGGGCAGTTCACAGCCTCTGGTCCCAGGCTCCTGCCAGCCAGAGCTCAGTCTGCAGCTGGCACTGCAGCTGCACACCCAGCTCCCTGCCCCAAATGGATTCCTCAGCTGCTGCCTGCCCCAGGGACTGCACAGCCTCATCCTGCAGGAAGAGGGGCCTAAGAAAGCAGCAGAGAGCCTTCTTACAAGGGCAGGTCCTAAAAGGACAAAGGGCAATGTCTTTACAGTGACAGAAGGTAGCTTTGGATGAGATATTGGGTAGGAATTCTTGACTGTGAGGCTGCTGAGATACTGGCATCCCAGAGCAGCTGTGGATGCCTGTTTTTCATGTAAGCAGGGTCAGCACAGAAGACACAGACACCAACTTCAGGAATAAATGTCATTTACTGTAATTTGAAACTGCAAAGAATTGCAAATGGATAAGTAAACAGGACATCAAAACATTATCAAATATTTATAAAAGGACAAGATAGGCATTGCATCTAATCATTACTATAAAAGACTGCCAACAGTGATGAAGAAAGACACATCACAAGTTACCCTAATCCTTGACCATCATCCAGGCCTGCCCATCAGCTGGGTGGAAGCCACTGTCATATTGAAGGACTGGGGAACCACTGACAGAAACTGGAAAATCCTGCAGGTACCCTCCCCTACAGGCATTGAGGGTACTGACTGTCTGTGAGAGGTCCCCATTTTTATACTGCGGAATAAGCAAGACACCAAAACTTCTAGTGCAGTAACATCTGGCTTCATTCTCCTACCGGGATGCTCCCAAGGCCTGGGAGGGCTCCAAGAGAAACCAAGAGATTTGTCTGTGATCCCACACCCCCAAAACAAGGCCAGATGTAGCCTTGTCTAGTTCCTAAGTATGGAAAGGTAAATCCATTTTTCAACCAGGGAGCGGCTATACGTAACACTTGCTTTGAAGGTCCATCTAGTGGCCAATTTTGGCAAAAGGCCTGCTGTTCAGGCCTTAGTCAGGACCTGTTGACCAGGACTTAGTACTTAAATCCCTCATCTCTGAAAGTGTTCAAGGACAGCTTCTAAGCCAAGACATGTACACTGTGGACAACTGGGTCTAATGCAAGCCATCCCTCCATGCCCAAGGCAAGGGGATCAGAGCTAGATGATCACCAAGGTCTCTTCCAGCCCAAACCTTTCTAGGGCTAACCAATTCCACGTTGCCCCTCCCCCAGTGGGCCCTGTGCCACAGAACCCCGCAGTGCTCAGAACATGGAACCCACCCCTCTGTGACATCAGCCCCAGGACCAAGGGCACCACGGGCAGTGCAGCTGCTGCGGGCAGTGCGGCTGTGACTGTGCTGCTGCACGGAGCTCTCAGTGCTTGTAGCTGACACGTGCCTCTGGCAGCCATGAATTGGCTCAGCCTCCTCGTCCTGCTGACCGTGGCTGGGCTGGCGCACGGGACATGGGACAACTGCGGGTAAGTGGCCCCAGGCCCAGGGAAGGAGCCATGGCAACACTTGCGGCCTTCCCTGGAGGGGATGTGCCTGTCCCCCACAGCCAGGCCACAGCTTCCCACTCACCATGGGAATCCTCAGTTCCTTGCCAGCAGCCAGGTGCTGGCACAGACAGACACACACCCCCCATGGGCTTCCCTGGCCTGCTGTGCGTGCAAGCCCTTGTGGGGAGGGCAGAGGGCTGAGCTTCAGCCTGGGCCACAGCAGGCCATGAAGAAGCATGGAAATGACTTTCTGCTTGCAGAGGGACCTGCGGACTCCGAGCCGTGGTGTCTGACTACGGCCTCATGACGTACTACTACGGCGACATGGCTTATGACTCCAGCATGACACGCATCGTGGGTGGTGCCGGTGCCCTGCCAGGGGCCTGGCCCTGGATCATCAGCATCCAGCACCCATGGGTTCCAGACCCAGGGCATTGGTGTGGAGGGTCACTCATCAGCACACAGTGGGTCCTCACAGCAGCCCACTGCTTCGACAAGTTTGAGTAAGAAGGGGCAGGCAATGGGGATATCTCCACAAGCAGGTGCCCTGTCAGCAGCACCACCTGCTACTCCCATGCCCTTTCCTCTCAGGCAGCCAGGCTGCCACAGTGCTCAGGAGAAGCCTGGGCTCATGCCAAGGCTTCCTAGCAGCCTCCAGCTTGACATTCCCCCAGCCTAAGGCGTGCAAGGGCCCTCACACCTGCCAGAGCACTACTCCCTCTGTGCCTTTCCAAGCTGAGGTCTGGCAACTGCTGGGCTGTTGTGGTACATGGTTCTGCTCCCTCCCATCTCTCTCTCCATCTCCTTTCCAGTAACATCAGCCTCCTGTCTGTGGTGATTGGGGCCACCCAGTTGACTCAGCCAGGCCATGGGGCACAAATGCGCAGTGTCAAGCAGTTGCTGATACACCAGTACTACAACCCTGGTGACATGAGCTATGACATTGCCCTGCTGGAATTGGACCATCCTGTCAAGTGCAGTCCCTACATCCAGCTGGCCTGTGTGCCCGATGCCACACTGAGAGTGTCAGAGCTGCAAAACTGCTGGATTGCTGGCTGGGGTTCCACTACTGCAAGATGTGAGTTTGAAGAGCAACTCCTGGGCCAGCTCAGCCCACTGAGGAGAGGGTTTGGGCTTCCCCACAACAGAGACCAAAGCCAGGCTGCAGAACATATGCCTCTGAGAGACGGACCTGGTTTGCTCCCCAGAGGCAGGAAGCAGGGTCACAGCACTCCAGGGTCTCTGCAGAGGCAAAGCCAAACCCTAGGGAAGAGAATTCCCTTCTCAAATCAGGAGAGGAGAATGTGGTGCTCAGTGTTTATTCCTTTCTCTGCTCACAGCTCAAGATCCACCTGATCGCCTCCAGGAGGCCAAGGTCCAGCTCATCGATCTCCAGCTATGCAACAGCAGTGACTGGTATGGAGGGGAAATCCACACCCACAACTTGTGTGCTGGTTACCCAGAGGGCGGCATCGACACCTGCCAGGTAGGAACGTGCCACGAGCCACTCAGCCCCCAGCAGCACCAGCAGCCAGGGAAGCACCACCCCAACACAGCCCAGGGCCTGCTTTGCCCGGCCACTCACTCACCCTCCCAGCCCCAGCTCCCCCTGACTGCTGTGGGGGCTTCCCACACACTGCCCATCCACACCTGCCTGCCCAGGCCTCCCCTTGTGCCAGAAAGCCCAGAAAGCCCAGCTAGTGCTCTTGGCAGTGAAGAGGTCCAGGTGCCAAAGTTCCATCCTCTGCACATCCAGGAGTCCTGTGCAGATAGGATGGAGAGAACCCTAACCTACAAGAACCCAACTCATTCACAGCCAAGCTTCTGGAGGCTCCAGCCTCTGAGCAGAGCTTTTCTCTGCCCAGAATAAAGCTCTGGCAGGGGCTGTGAGAGAGAAGGAGACAGCCCCAGTGCTGGCAGGTGCCACCAACACCACCTTAATCCTCTGTGCTCTGCTGTAGGGTGACAGCGGTGGTCCTCTCATGTGCCAGGACAACCATGCTGACGTCTGGTGGGTCGTCGGAATAACCAGCTGGGGAAAAGGCTGTGCCAGAGCAAGGCAGCCTGGAGTCTACATCTCCACTCAGTACTTCTATGACTGGATCCTTGTCCACACAGGTGTAAACAGACTTGGACGGGGTTCTCCATCATCACAAACCTGGAATCATTTATTGACAGTTCCACCACCACCAACTCTGAAACCATGGCCAATACGTCCCCTTCCCACTCTGAATCCATGGCCAGTACAACCCATTCCCACTCTTAAGCCATGGCCAACACTACTTCCCACTCCTAATCCATGGCCAACACAACCCCCCACTCCTAAGCCATGGCCAACCCCCCTTCCCACTCATAAGCCATGGCCAACACCACCTCCCACTCCTAAGCCACTGCCAGCACCCCTTCCCACTCATAAGCCATGGCCAACACCACTTCCCACTTATAAGCCATGGCCAACACCCCCTCCCACTCCTAAGCCATGGCCAACACGACCCCCCACTTATAAGCCATTGCCGACACCAATCCCCTCTCAAAAGCCTTTGCCAACAGCACCCCCCACTCCAAAGCCAACACCATTGGGTGAGGTTAGCTCCTGCCCATTTCCACTCAACAAGCTGGTAGACTTCTTTACTAAGGTGAAGAAGCTCCTTCATGAGGTCCTTGGACAAAACACAGCTTGAGCATCAGAACAGGCAGGATCCAGGGCACACTGCAGTGCACCGCAACCATTTCCTGCTGGGGCAATGCCTGCTGATCCAAAGGCAGCCTCAGGGTCAAAACCCTGCTCTGGCCTGACCACACTCCTCTCCTGTGTGCAGGCAAACACTGGAGTTGAATTAGTTGATGAAATAAAATTACCTATGCTCAAAGTGAATCAGCTTTTCAGTGCAATTCCAACTCCTGGGTAAGACCCATTGGACACAAAGGGACAGAGTGGCTCCAAAGAGCTCCAAAGTGCCTGGTCAGAGAGGAAAATGCTCTGAGCTGCCATGGACTGGAGGAACCTGGTACATCAAGCCTAGGAAGAAGATAGGAAAATATTTTTGTTAAGGCTCCAGTATTGGTTGAAAACTTCTAGGAGACATTACTGCCTCACTGTACTCAAGATAAATTCCTCCCATAGTAACCATTTGTGAGAAGTGTCACATTTTTACAACACCGACACTTCTCCCTTATGTCATTTCCCCCTCTCCTCAGTGGCAAAATCGGCATTGTGCTTTGCAGTACAGATACCAATGCTATTACTTGTATTTTTTCATTTATCTCGTCCAATTTTCACATCTCACCAGTGTACAAAATGTGCTTTATTCTCTTAAAATCCTAATAGAAGAGGAAAAATTAGCAGAGGAAGTTCAAAATCCCACACACAGAGCACACATTGAGCTGTGACATTCATAAGCACAAGCAAACCTAAATTTCCATACCTTGTGGTCGTTTGGGGCTGGGAAAAGCTGAAGGTACCCATATCCAATCTGGTTGCAGCCAGCCCTTATATCTACTCTAAATCTATGGTTTCCATTTAAAACCATTTCCCCTGGCCCTATACACAACCTACTAAGATTAAACCAAGTCAACCAATACTGTTACAACCTTAATCAATAGCCTGCTGAAACACACTTGCATTCAGTGGAAGTCACCCTTTGCATTATGCCTAGCACCAAAACACAAAGCCACCAGAGGAAAAGGAAAAAAAAAGTATTATGCCATGTATTATTCATGCCATGCCACAAATTCCACCTGCCCTCCATCTCAGGAAGTACCACAATCCAAAACAATTTCCTGTCCCCACACATTTAAAGCCCATGCCCACTCCCCACACTGCTTCATCCGCCAGTAAACACTTCCGGCCTCCCCATCCAAATCACTGATAGCTCACACAAGTGTAATTCAATCTATGCTAATTTTCCAATTAATTCAGTATTCTTCTCTCCAACATTCTAACCCCAGATGACATGAAAAGCAGGCACCCATTTGTACACTGAGATGGTAAAACAGCTGAATGCTTAATGACCTAAGTAGCTCAATTCACTGATGATTATTAAATCCTAAAAAGGTTTCCAAAGTGAAAGGTTTCCAAAGTGAACTGTAGGGAGTTTCCCACCACACAAGCTAAATGTGAGACCATGAGCTTTATTTTAGAATTAGTGGAAAATCTTGCTAATCTTTAATTTTCTTCAAGGGAAATCAATGGTTTCAACAGACTCTAAAAATGCTTTGTTAAAAAAATCTTATTAGTCATGCCTTACTCAGCTAACACTTAGTCCAAATTGAGTCTGTTCCCTGGAGCTCTTCCAGCTACCCACATGGCTGCTCTGCCAAACTGCCCTGTCTTGAGCCTGATATTTTCAAATCTGGTCCTTCCAATACTCCAGTCATCTGAGTGCAATGAAACCTTCAAAGACTGGATTTTCACCTGTGCTCAGAAATTAATTGCAGCTTTTCATCCTCAACCCTGCAAAGCAACACTCTTGCTCAATGAGAATATTTACCAGGAGCTCATATATATAAAAAATGTGGAACTAAGCTGATTTTTGTACTTGGAACTAAAACTTCACCAATGCTTCAAAAATCCCCACAGAAGCTCCACTTTATGGCAACCTTGAGGGCATTAGATGAGAACATTGTTGACATTTTAGAAAGCAGGGCAGAGTTTTGTGATTGCCAGTTACAAGGTTACATTGCACCCCTAGTTCTGCCAGGGTATAACCTATAATTAAAAAAAAATAAAAACAGTAACCCAGCAAAAACTCTCAACCATGGGGAAACCCTGTGGTGATGTATTTTGAGGTGGTCTGTGGGTTCTTTGGGTCACTGGAGTCAACTGCCAGCCTAAGAGTACATTTGAGGCATATAACAGCACTCCCCTGAAATCCATGGTCTGTCAGGTCTGATTGTTTACACCATCCACATAATTGCATAAATTGCTTTCACTTCCTGTTCACTAGATACAACTCAAAACAATCAAAAAACAATCAAAGAGTTTGGGCATCATTAGCCCATATAACCTATTCCTTAGCACAAACATGCAATTCCATTAATTAACATATTACTGCTGATTACTTAGAGCTTATATCACATAAGAATAATGAATTCTATAATGGTTTGTGTTTGGAAGGGTCTTTCAAGATCATCCTCTTCCAACCCCTGACATGGGCAGGGGCACATTCACTAGACCAGGTTGTTCAGAGCCCCATCCAACTTAGTCTTGAACACTTCCAGGGATGAGGCATCCATTCTCATCCACATCCATTCTCTTTAAAAGCTGTTTCAGTGCCTCACCATCCTCATAGGAAAGAATTTTTTTCTTAATACCTAATCTAAAACTCCCCTATTTTAGTTTGTAGCCATTCCCCCTTATCCTATCACTACATTCTCTGAATGAGCTCTCTCTATCCCTCTTGTAGGCTCCCTTCAGGTACTGAAAGGCCACTGAAATTTGCAAAAATAGATTGCATAGAAGCCAATTTTATAAGTCTTCAGATAAGCAGGCAATGCACTGTAAACTTCACTGTTTTTCATTTTACCTGTTCAAGACAGGACATTAGACTTTATTTTCCCTGAATTTGAGTCCCAAACACAAAATCAATTTGTGCCAATGAATTCTGTAAGAACCTGATCCAGTTCCTTCTGGTAAAAGTTGCTACTAAACTTGCACCTTTATTAACAGAACAAAAATATGCAGCAAAACAATAAAGTCTCCCCATATGACAGAGGAACCTCTACAAAACCAACCATATGTTCTACCTGCAGGCCATGCTCTACCTGAAAGAATCACTGCAAGATACCCCTGGCCAGAGATGGAGGGAAGAGGTCACCTGTTATCCTGCCAGACTATAAGACACTGCTGCCCAAACTCACACTGTTTTGCTCTCTGTGGCATGGAATGTCCTCTACAAGATTTCTATGAGAAGCTGAATTCAGCATAATGTCTGCAAAAATTATTCCCACGAAGTACAGTTAAAACAGTCATGAAAATCCTTTTGTTTCCATTGCACCTTGGAAAAACCTACAGGCTAGGAGAGGAAAAAATCACAACTCTCAAAAAAGCATCTCTACAAAGATGAGTGGAGAACTCCAACAGCATCACTCACTGGAACTGCACTCTTACCAGTGTGTTGAAGTCAGAACTTGATGGAATACTTTTGTAGCTCTTTACAAAACAAGTATTTTTCCAAAAACACTTTTCTCTAATACAATAGCATTTTAAATAAGTGATCCAAACATTTATGCTGTGATTAATACCCACAAAGAGTTGATTCCATACATTTCAGTGAGTCCATAATCACAAACACGCCAAACTCCTTTAGCTCAGACATGATTTTAACCCAAACTAATACTAACCCTGCATGTGACATCAAGGGGAAGTTACAGCTGATGTCAGAGCTTCAAGCATCTCTACTCTGAAGCATTTAATATTCAATGCCTAAGAGTGGAATTCTTCATGCTACCCACAAGAGTAGAACTGTTCCACTATTACTTAAAACCATGCTGACCTCTCTCTTTGAAGTTGCTTTATAATTTCAGGAAACTCAAGGCTTTGTAATGATATTAAGTCACCACACAGCCTCAGGCTGATGACAAGGTACTCTCTTTATTTTCTGCCTGCCTCTCTTTTACTTTTTCTATCTGTATGCCCCCCAAGTACACATTAATTTTCATTGACAATTTATATTTTGCAAATATAAAAGAGCATTTCTATTATGCTAGCCCCCAAAAGAGACAGACACTCTCCAATGAGAGAGTACAAGAACATATCTGGAGAACAGAAGCATTTTTGGATTATACTTGAAGACTTCAATATAGTTCCAAGAACGGATCTCTTCTACCAAAGCTTCATGGAGCAGCAGCATGGACAAGAATGATTCATGAGTGACACAACTTATCAGCACACACCTTTTGTGTAGCCGCACACAGGGGAATGAAATTGCTACTGGCTGCCTGACAAGTGCGCAACACCTTCTCCCATCTCAAATCTGAAAGCAGAGATGTTTGAATATGAAAACATTTTAAATTCTGACTTGATAAGAGCTGTTAGCGATGTGGCTCAGACAAGAACAGCTTGAGAGATCTGCCCTTGGCCAGGCACCCAGCTGGGTAAAGGCAAGAATTTGCACCAGGTCAGGAAAAGGGTGGGTTTTATGGCTCACCTTGTGGAGCAGGCTCCACTGTTTGCTTAGGACACCCCAGCAAGTGGGAGGCACAGAGCAGCTGTGGGATGGAGGACCTGGGAAGGGAAATACTTGAGTTAGACATAGGAGGTGTTGAAGGGAGATAAAGGACAAATCCAAAAGGAACCAGATTTTGATATCATAACTCCTGTCTACAGCCACATCTTCTTCCAGTGAGCAAAGCAAGGGTCTGCAACAGGAGCTGTGGTCCAGCAGTGGCATTAAGGTCACCTGGATATTTATCCAAAAGCTGTCAGATTTGTCCTTACACAAGGGAACACTTGGTGCAACACTGGGTTACACTGTTGATCCTTCAGGAAAGCGTGGAGTGATACAATACCAGGTTATACAGGGAGGAGCTTGCTGCTGCCACAAAGGCTTTTCACAGTAACAGCAGCAAGAACATGTTCACTACAAATTATTTTTTCAAGGCAGCTACAGTTAAGAGACACCTGGGACCTCCATCAGACATTGTCCAGAAATGTCACACATTCCAAACTCAGGCAGAACAGACCCTGTGTCAGGGGGGGCAGCAAGCTCTATGTTTTGTGCCCTGCTCTTAAGAGGCGCTGTGAGTAATGACAGTAACAAGAAGCACATGATGGAACAGAAGAAGGTAGTATGTGCAATTAGAGCACAAATCCTGGCACTTTTTTTCTGGTAGGAAATTCTTTGAATCTCTTGGAAATATTTTTGAAATCTCTCAAAAAATTGAAAAGTTGTTTCCATAAAAAGACTGAATGCTTTCATCTTAAGGAAGAAATCACAGGGTTTTTTTCCCCCAGATCATTCAGAAAGTACTTTATAAATAGTTTGTTCTTTTTCTCTCCCAAGGAGATGATAATACATAAAAAACTAATCTCATTATTTCAATGAAAAAAATCTAAATAAAACTGTTTTAAAGTGTTTTGCAGAAATCACTGAATGAGCATTCTGGCAATGTTTACCACGTCTCATAACAACTGCCTTAAAATCTTATTTCAGTCGTAATTTTAGCTTAGGAAAATACAGCTGTCTCTTTCATGGTTTGGGGTTTTTCCCCCCCCAACGTTGGGCAACTATTTCATTTGTTCCCTCCTTAGCCTTCCCGCACTGCCAAGCAGGATCACCAGTTAATTTTCCAAGTCCCCACTAGAGGGATCGTTTCCATAGGGCTCAGATGCACGGAAAGCAAATATCTTCATCAGCATCCACATCCCTGTCAGTCAAACCACGACACTGGAGCCCCCGTGTGCCTTTGTGCTGTTGAGGGGTAGTTATGGTTTGTAAATAGCTCAGTTACCTGATGCGTATTTATTGCCTGGTTTATGAGAGGAAATTATTCGACTGAGTCCTTCAAGATATTTTACATTTGCAATTAAAATTAACCTCAGAATAAAAGACTGAAAGAAGCTGGCATTGGAACATAGTTAAATGAGGTGGGATAAAAATAGGTGTCTACAGCCCACCAAAATAAATGGCTTGAGTGAAAACTCACTGAACAAGCAGTAGCTCTTCACTTTGTAAAATTTCCAGTCTCCTTCAAGAAGTGTAAAATGCAAAAATTAGTCTCAGAGTCCAACAATGGAATAAAGCTTTTGCTGTCTGGAGATTAAAGTGGCCTTAAGGATCTCATCCACCTCCGGGTTCAGGCAGCACTGTGGCCTTGGAGTTCACAGCCCTGCTCGTACAAACCTCAGTGCCAGCTGCAGGCACGAAATCATGGCAAGTCTCTTGTTGCAGGGGTTTATTAAATTGCCCACTTAATAAACCCATGGGTGATTTCAGCTTTCATTTGGGAGAAAAGATGTTTCTAATGCTCCTAGTGGGGCACAAAACCAACCAAAAAAGCTAAAGTAATCACATCACTGAATTACAGAATTGTTCAGCTTGGAAAAGACCTTTAAGATCATTGAGTTCAGCTGTAAACCTAACACTGCCAGGTCCACCACTAAATCTTACCCCTAAGTACCACATCTACATATCCTGGAGGTTAAGGGATCCTTTCCTCTTTACTGTGATTATCCAGCCTTGCAGTGCTCACAACATACCCCAGCATGCAGTACCTCAAGCTGCTAGCAAAGCATGTATAGTCTCAAAACAACAACAACTTTAAAAAATGAGATTAATGAAAGTGATATAAGAACAAAAAGAAATTGAAGGCAGACAAAAACTCAATTCAAGAACAGTTTTCTCTGCAAGGTGTGAAATACCAGGCGCTCTAAAACATCTACTAGCAACTTTGCTATTGTTACTGATTTTTCACGACCTGTGTTCAGAGCCTTTGGTGAAAAGCAACTCTAAAATGAGGCAAAAAGACCAGTTGTAAGAACTGGTATTGACTCTGGAGCAAATGATTTCTTGCTTGTCCATACAGAGAGAGGTTGATCTCATTCAGGGCAATGAGAAATGACACAAACAAGAGGCAGGAATGGGTCAAATGGATGTTGACAGTGCCCTAGAGGTGATCTCTGGCCTAGGCAGACAAAATGAGCCTGTGGACTCCAGAGGTTGGTGCCTTCGCTCAAGGTAAGAACCGAATGGGCCTTGTTTGCAAAAAACTGTTCGTGTCAAGGGCGTACAACCATTTATAGCATCCAGAGATTAAGGGAGTTCAGGGTATACAATCCATCCTTACATACACAGAGCAAATTCTTAAAGGGCTGTTAACCACCTCATAAGTGAACTCAAATCATGCGGTGAACCCAACGGCCAGCAGGAAAGGCTGATAGCAGAGCAGCAAACTCAGTGCCCCCAGACTGTTCCAACAACCTGCACAAATGGGCTCCAGGATCTGTGTCATGGGTCTGAATGGAATTGCTGTGTAGGCAGAGAGTTTGTCATGACATCTTGCTGTTTGGTAGAAAGGTGTCTCATTCTTCCTCTGTTTTATTGGTCTTTTCAGCAAAAAACTTTTTTTTTTTCTTTTTTCTTTTTTTTTTTTTTTAAGAAAGGCTCTGCAGCATTGACTTCCAGTTGCAAATGCCTACACCACATCTTCTCACTACAGCAAAGTAATTTTCCATCTTTTCTCAGCATTTATCTCAAGTAAGGAATGTTTTCTGCAAGGGAAACCACTTCCACTTCAGATTGGCCCTGATATTGTGCTAGATAAATTTATCAGAGAGGTGGTCAAAAGAAGAGCCTCCAGGGAAGACTTAGAAGCACTGGTTTGTCCTGCAATCAGAAGATGTATGTAACTTGTGTCCAGGACATTCTACTCCTTGCAGGGAAAAGAGGTCATATTTTATGACTGGTCAGTGACACCTCAATAACATATAAAGAAAATCAGATATGTCCATTGCAGAGGGGAAAGTGCAATGGAAAATTCTTGTGTATTACAGTTATGAGAGTTATTGGGTTCAAACTGTTAATTATCCTGTGTAAACTTCCCTAGTTTCCATATCACTTCCTCTTATTAAAAATGCCTCAAATGTTATAATGTAAACACCTGTGTCAGAGGCATTGCTAACCTTATGCCTGCATGCAACAATGATAACTAATCTGCTATTTTCTAGAGCAGAAAATAAACTAGGACTGTCATGCATATCAGAGAAGAAATGGCAAAAAATTAATTTCAGCACACTTCAAGAAAATATAGTTGAAGTACCCATAATTAAATGAACTGGGTTGGTGGGCGGGGGGGTCCAGTTTAATTTCTAACTTATAATTGTGTTTGGCTTTTGGAACAGCCAAGTTTTCTCCCAGCTCAGAGGCAGGCAGCCCAAAAGCAGAGGAATGTTCAGGAAAAGAATTTCAGAAAGTTTTTTGGGGAAGGGTTTCAGATGAAAAAAAATGAAATAGCCTTTAGCTAATATTTTTTATACCTCTTCCTTAAATAATTCCCAGACTTTAAAATACTTTTTTTCTACTCTATCCTGCTTTCTAATACTTACACCTTTACTTTAGAGAGAGACAGGCACTGGTCTCTTCTCTTTGATGACCAGTGACAAGACCTGAAGGAATGGACTGAAGTTGTGTCAGAGGAGGCTTGGGTTGGACATCAAAAAAAGGTTCTTTACCCAAAGGGTGTTTGGGAACTGGAACAGGCTGCCTGGGAAAGTGGTTACAACACCAAGCCTGACAGAACTCAAGAATTGTTTGGATATTAGCAGGGGCTTTTTTTGTGCAGGGCCTGAATTTGGAAGATACCTGTGGGTCCTTCTTACCCAAGATGTTCCATGGTTCTATGACTTGGAATATTTTACCATTTTTACTGCGTAAAAGTTCTAACTTTCTCTGGAAGCTTGTTTTTCTAGTCTTCCCTGCACATTGATCTTAACTCCATCATCACTATGTCCCATTAATCTGCTGATAATTAGTGATCTTAAAACGCAGCCATCAAATATAAAATAGCCTTGCTAGGACTATTTGCATCTCCCAGATTTTAATCACATCCTGCAGAAATGTGTCTTGAAAATGCTTTAACTCCACATTCACCAGAGTTTAGTGGCAAATGGGCAGATATCTGAAAAAACCCTTTTCTCTTCAACAAAGAAGAAATGTGCTCTTTCAGGCAATCCTCTTTGAGACAGAAATCTAATTTAAGAAAGACCACCTTAAATGATCAGTTTGTTACGATTTTCAGAACCTGAAATTTGTTGTGTTCATTTCAGGTACTTGCAGCACTAGTTTTCTTCTAATAAGTACTATTTTAACACCACCTGTTTTCAGCATTGCCCACTAATAACCAGAATGTTTTATAGAATACATTTTTAAGTAATCTTGTAGGCTTGTTTTTGCTAGCTACTGTTTATAATGCTGCAAATAAACACCTAAAGGACATTTTTTCTACAGCAGAAATGTCACTAACTAGATTTAAAAATCATATTTTGGAGGAAAGGGAAGTGAAGATCAGTACTGTTCAGAGATCTTCCCTGACATATTTCTTTAAGCCTTGCTTCATACTTCACCTGAAGGATGGCCCTCACTGGTTTATTCTTTATAATTTCCTTGTCTGAGGAATACTGTGACACAATGTACCAGTCAGCCTAAGACAACCAGCACCAGTCTCCTCCCCTATGCTCTTTCATCTGCTTTTATCTAAAAATATCTTGAAATATTTGGGTTTATTATTTTGGGATTGTTTTTACTGAGCACACATAGATGTTTTGGGAGGGGGTCTTAGCACACATTAACCTGAACAAATTGAACAAATGCATCCCCTGCAATATTGGCTTAAACGAAAGGATGAGTCAGAAGTCCAGCAAGAGGTCACTCCCACATCCAAAAAACCCATCAAACTACCTCCCAGTTCCTGAGAAAGTGAGAAAGCAATGTGTGACTCCCTATAGGGACCTAAATGAACTTGTATTGTCAACAAGCTGAATTGAAGCGCTGTTAGCAAAGACCTGGTTAGCTGAAGTACTGCAGATGGCAATGTGACACAAGTGACAATTTAACCTGCAGCACCTCAAAAAAGGAGATGAAAATTAAGAGCAAGCAGGAAATACTCTGAGGCCATGCCCACCCTGGCAGAGGGACAGCAGCTGGCACAGTTCCAGGTACCTCACAACCTGCTCCATGCTGCAGCTCCTCCTGGCAGCACTGGAGGAACAGCAGTGGTACCGACAGCACAGCATTGCCAGTCTCACTCTGTGTGCAGTTTGTGTAGAAGAGTAGAGAACCAAGGAGTGGCAATGAGGAAAGAAAATGCTGCTTTTAAACAAGTGCAGGATGCTTTTGTTTGCAAAACACTGGTAGTTTAAAAATTGTGGATTTCCTGAAGCAACTCTCATAGAGTGATTTTCTGTAAAGCAGCTTTCTTCCAGCTTGGGAAGGCATGAATCAGTGGCAAAATGGAGCTTCACTGGCAGCATGATTCATCTCACCTTTGACCACCACTTTCTGTCTCTTCTACGAATCATTATTACAAATTATTACTGACTCAAGAACGAACCCTTTGTTGATACCAAAATTCCACGTGTCATCAAAAGCTTTAACTTTGACCATGATCCAGTGCCTAGTAAGCTCAATCGGATTTTAAATCTATTGCACTTCAGACTAAACTTGTTACTGAGAATTCAAGATACCATGGCACAGACCCTACCTTGATTTATTCCAGCATGAACCGGGATAAATTCTGTTTGCAACATCAGTATGAAGCCAGAGCAAGTGAAAGATTTAAACCAGTACAGTATTTATCAGGCTTGCATCTCTGGCTTATGTGAAGGCATAAAAAGCAACATGTAGAGCCAGGATCTTACATAATGGCTCTGGAGATTATGCTGATCTACAAGTGTAAAGGTGAAGTCTGACTTCCTACCATTTCATATGAATTCCCCTATGATTTCTCTGTTTTACTGACATCTCACCTCCCCCTGGGGAACTTTGGGCATAGGTGGAGGATAGGGACAAGAGACAGCAGTCACTCTCCATTCCTCAGAAATAAATCCAAAGTCTAAGCAGGCCACTTTTAATGTCTCTCAAGCAAGCACTGAAGTGGACCCTGCTTAGTTACATCTGGCCCAGACAGATGCATGCACAGCCAAAGATTGCACTAAGATAACAGTCATTTGTTCATTTGGATTTTTCCTGTTGAACAAAAATTCAACTGTGATTCAGTTTACATTAAGTTACCTTATTCCATTCTGAGATGCAAGTGTCAGACTGCAGCTGTAGGGGAGGGCAGCTCATCAGGGTCATGCTTTTTAAGGATCACATAAGACATGCCAGGGAACTACCACGTAAATGTATAGTCCTCTCACTACTGAACACTTTCTGATCCCTGGGCAATGTAACAGAAGAGGTGCATGCTTTCAAAGCTGGCTAAGTAGCTAATTACTTGCTCACTAAGAAACCCACATAGTTTAAAATACATACTTAAGTTGTTCTGTGTACAGCTTACAGAAAGGAGATTTCTGGCTGCACAGTGTGATAAGCAGATAAGAAACAAAGGATGTACTTCAGACAGATAATAAAATTCCTGATAGTACAGACCCCTGCTCCCATGCAACTCCAGTTCAGCACAATTTTCATAAAAGTAAAGGTCATTATTTTTCATGCAGGACTTTATGAAATATTTCTTGGAAAGCATAAACTGAATTATATTGCCAGCCTAAGACAAACAAAAGGATATTGGCCCTTGACTGCCACAGGCCTGTGACCAAAGACCAAATAAGTTCCTTTCTGAATCCACAGATGAAGCAAAAAGCTTGAAATAGGCACCAGGACTGGAAGCCAGTCTGAACATTCCTTTCAAAGCTGTAGACTCATTAACTTCTTAGCCTCTTTATTAAATCTGAGCTATTTATAGAACCACTGAAATCAATGAGTCTGCTGATTAAAATAGATCTACATGCATAAATCCCCATGTACTAACTCATAACTGGACTCAGCCTCACTAAATCTGAAGTCAAGACAAAGCAACCAAGAAACAACAGTAACACATGCTCCTGACACCCCTTTCATCATAGCTAGCTTGGCCAACCACATCAAACACCATTAAAAAGCAAAACTCACATCAAAAATGCTCAAATCAACTAGAAGTTGGAGAATTTGGTCTGCATTATAAACGCTTCAGGCTCCAAACCACTAACCCTTTTATGTTACTAGCACATCTGTCAAAATAGGGATCTGACCTTAATTCTCAGGTGGTCTTCTAATAAAGAAACAATTAGTAATATTTAGAGCAATAAATTTCAATGTATTTCTATATAGATCAATGTTTCTAAGCATTTACCCCTTAGTGTGTGATCAAACAAGACTTCAGAGGGTCCCTTTACAATGCCCAGCTGGGCAAACAAAATTCAGCCTTATTAACATGGTCTTATGACTAAAAGCCCAAAGGAGAGAGGGGATCAAAAAGAAAATTATCCAGAGGACAGAGCCATTCATTCAGCCAGGAAAAACAAACAGCTGTGATGGGTGCCACAGTGGAAGTTCATGAGGTTCAGTCCCACAGTGCCCATGATCTCAGTGAAGAGATCTTCCAGTGAAGGTGGAATCATCAGTCCTTCAAATGAGCTAAATTCATTTTTAAATAACCACCAGTCTTTCATGTCAGCTGAACTTCATTTTTCATTAATTAGATTGAAAGATTAAGTGCCTAGAATCTTTGTTCAAGATCTGTTATATTTCTTTTCTTTAAATGTGTAACAGCAGTCAAATTAGTCAGAATCGTTTAATCATTCATACAAGAAAAGTTGCCTATCTCAAGAGTAGTGCCCTTGTAATCACGTTGTAGATACAGTTGTATTAATCTGGTGTAGGATAACAGGTTCAAAGCTGTAAACCCTGGAAATTTTTTACCATATGAAAGGTTATTATAGGCATTAACTCATAATGTCTGCTTGTTATCATGACAGAGCCAATTCTCCAGGGGTCAAGAGGTTTATGCTAAATCACATAGTGCTGAGTAAAGAGCACGTATAAACCTCTATTGTCACTGAACCCAAAACACCCTCTTTTCTTCCCCGAACAATAAATAAAGAACAAGAGACAAATGTGACCGCATTCTTCTGGACCTTGTGCTCACCTCAAGTGCTCTAAAATGCTCTCAGTGTCTTAGGAAAAATCATGCCTCAGAAGATGCTCTGGGTTTTTCTGAGCACTCCTGTTGGGGGCAGATAGACCAAAGTGGCAAAGGCAGGAATGGGCTGAGCAAAGGTCAGTCTATTGGCAGACCCACCTGCAGTCTAGCCAGCCTGGTTTTAAATAAGACAAAAAACAGATTTTAAAAAGAGGTGGTTTGTCAGTGCTGTAGATGAGCAGGACCTCAAGGATGATCTTGAGGTTATCTGTGGTGTTTGCCAAAGGGATAACACTCAGCAGCTGGAAAGAGCTTTGTCTTGGAGTCACTATGTGACCCTGAAGGAAGACTGTAGAAAACATTCAAGTCAAACACTTCCTATACCTCTGATTTTACATGGTTTCCCACAAAAACTTTGAGGGCTCACAAGTATTTCCTTAAGCAGCAGTATTGCAGAGTATCTTTGTATTGATGGTCTTCTCCAAATTGCTTGAAACAAGTCACCACAGCCTTTTCTTTTCATGTTAGTGGTAGTGGTGGTAGTAGTGCTAAAAAACAATTCACCTTAGCCACAGTAACCAAGATGAATTTCCACATCTTCAAACTTACTTACCTATGGTCAGTTTTCAGTAAAAAAGAAAAAATTGGCCAACAATGTATATTCAATGTCCACATCTAGATATATAATTGAGCAGCAGTTCTGTAAAGGGCAAGTTAGTTTGCAAGCTCACTGCACTTTCAAGCCCCAGACCTAGTCACTTTGAATTACTCCATTTTAGATATTTTGCAGGACCGTGTTAAGGAGGTCTCCAAGCAGAAAAACAGCAAGTGCAAATTGGCCAGCAGCATGCTGGGGAGGGAGAGATTGGCAGCCCTGAACAGATGAGCAAGGAAGAAAGGAGATTAGGGGGCCCCTGGATGACAGGGGAGAGAGCATCTGAGAAGAGCAAGCAGAAGGAAAATAATAAAAGGAATTGGAGGGGCCAAAGTTTGGAGTGCCCAGATAGAGGCAGGGTGGAGCAGGGCCCAGCATGCTTGTGGAGGGGTGATAAGAGCTGGTCAGACTGGGGCTGTTTCCAGCCAAAAATATATATTATAGTAGTCAACTACCCATTGAATAAAGCAGTAGGAGGACTTTTCCAAGGGGACTGGCTCTATTTGTCTATCCATGCCCCCTTCTTTTTTCCCTTTGCACATCTCACTAACTTTTAAACAACACCTTTGTGCTCCTCTCTACCCAGACCAACCACAGCAGGGAAAATCCTGTGTGAGCTGCAGGACAATGAAAGTGCACTTATTATACCTCTGCTCTTCACACAGTTTCAGTACCTAGCGGAAAGATGCCTCATGCAGCTGGGATCCACATGGCAGTATTCAATAATGGTACAGAATATATAGCAAATACACACAAAACCCGGATGCTAGGGTTTCTGCCAGGCAGACACCCAGGGCAACTGTGAAATCCTGACATATTGGTCCAATTTCAAAATGATAAGCAAGAAGGAGACACCAGAGAGAAGATATCAGGAATACCCAGTAAACCTATTTTATGGCACTCTGACTAAAGCATGAACTTGCATTTGCTGAGACACGGTAATAAATATGGCCATATATAGTCAGTATCATATGTGTGTGTGCATGCACG
The DNA here is from genome assembly GCF_037042795.1 of Molothrus aeneus. Classification (NCBI taxonomy): domain Eukaryota; kingdom Metazoa; phylum Chordata; class Aves; order Passeriformes; family Icteridae; genus Molothrus; species Molothrus aeneus. The sequence continues at coordinate 1,803,905 of NC_089678.1, read as the reverse complement.
CGTGTGTGCATGCAAAAATAAATGCATGCATATATGTGAATGTTCCCTAAATATGAGACATTTCTCCACTTTATCAGACCCACTGCTTCTGACACTTGCTGTGGAAACAACCTCCATCCTACAAGAGGCTCCATACATCTCTTCCTTATGGATCCTTGTCCTGAAGCCACATTTACCCAGAATGATTTTTGCTTTGTGTGTGTCCCATGCGAAGAAGGTTCCCCTGACCCATGCAGGCATGGGGCTGGACAGAGATGCTGGATTCAAAGAAGGCAACAGGCATGCTGCCGAACTCTTTGGCCAAGTGAACAACTGCTTTGAAAGAGCTCTGTGAGCCAGGCTCCTCTTTGTTCCCCTCAGCCTCCTGTTGCTGCTGCCTCACATGATTATTCTTTGGCCAGGACACAGAGTGCTTGGAGAGACAGTGTCTTTCAGAAGGAAATTTAAGTGTGAGTTGGGAGTTGCAAATATAAAATAATTTGTGAAAACCTTTGACATCTGCCAGAAATAATAAATACATACATATATAGGAACCTGCAGGAGTACAGGGTGATTACTTTGCTGCTCCATGGTCCCTGGAGATCCTCATTGTAGCCAGAGAAATAAATTTTCATCCCCTTAGGTGACAGCTGAGTCACTGTGTAACCCCTCCTTGCTGTGCTGGCAGCCTGGTTCTCTGCCACATGGAGAAGAGCAGAGGACAGGGACAGATTTTCAGCCAGTGAAAATAGCCAGAGCTTCCGTCTAGCCAACATGCTTCCACTTGCTTCTATCAGCAGATAGCTTTCACTTATATTCCTGCACCAGAAGCCAAATCCCTTCCTTCTTGGGCTGGCAAAGAAGCACAAAAACTTGATGCTCAGTCTGCCAAAGGCAGGCTTTGGGAATAGCCTTCATGTCAGCCCAACCACTAACCCAAAAAGATCAGTTTTCTTCTTGGGGTAGCAATATCCTGCCTTACAACCAGGAGGAAGCATAATCCGTTTCATCATTTGTAGAATTTCATAGCTCTTAGGAGAATTATACCTTCGGATCTCTGCTTTTGATTTTTTCTTCCTTTTCACACACACAGTGCCAGCACATTAGCATAAAAGTTGTGCCAATGTTACTTTTAGGGGTAGATAGACTTGCTGTCATTGTGAGTGTAAGGAGCTGGCTGGTTAAGATCATATTTCATATTTTGTATAATAAAGGGCAGAGGCAAAGAGGAGCTACTGCAAACAAGAGGAAAAACTGTGTCTGGAGACAATAGGAATCAAGGGAAACGGTAAAAAAGTCTCAGCATATTTTCAAGCAAGCTGCTTCCCTTCAAGCAAAAAGCATCGGAAGCATGAGGCAGAAAGATGCCTACACCACTGCCCACTTCTAGATGGCCTCACAAACTATGCTAGGAAGCACAGGTGGCACTCAGAGAACAGCATTTGTGGGGACCACTAAGGGAGCTCCCCAGGTTCCCACTCTTCCCTCTCTGAAAGACTCAGCAAATCCTTCCCCAACCCGTTTGTCCTAGGGGATGCAGGACATCCCTTTGCCACAGCACAGGCACTGTGTGGAGCAGATGGTCCATCACAGGTCCTCTCCCTCAGAGCTGGCGTGGCTGTGGGGGAGAAGCTTCTTCCTCCTCAATGAAAGCTGGGTAGCAGCTCCTCTGAGCACTATGCAAAGGCCTCAGGGGGCTTTCTTTCCTTCTCTCATGAGTTATCAAGCTATACCCAGAAAATATAGGTTATATATATAATAATAGGTTATATATATAATAACCTGAACTGAACACCCACTTACACTCCCAGAAATTACACACCAGAAGTTCATGAGTAGAAGGGTGCTCCCCAGATGGCAATGTCACCAAAATCATTTGGGGGCAACTGTTTGAAGTGTGCATCAACCAGCACAAAGAGCTGCAGGTACTCTGCTGCTGGTAGGTGTTTTGTCACAGTGTAGACCCTGCACACTGCTGGGCACTTAAAGTTCAGCCATTAAAAAACACTTTCTGTGACCAATTTGGGCGAAGGAAATTTTCTATGCAGAAAGGCCACCATCCCTACTTCATATGGGAACTCTCTTTTTAAAAAGAAACAGCTAACTAAAGAGAATGTTGCTCTGCAAGATGTCTTGGCATTCCCTGTGCTGATTTCCCACTGCCTGTTGTACTTCCTGGTTTATAGCCTGGGGGATAGGCTTATCCACATCCGATGCTTTTTACAAGACTGATTTTTAAGGTGTTTATTAAAAAAAGGGTCGCTTTCTACCACTTGAATTACACAGTCTTTTACTTGAAAAGCTTTCTATACTCTAGGCTGTGGACCTACTGTGTCATGTCAATGACTTGTGTAATGTCATCACTGGGTTATTTCCCCACAAATACCCTGAAGTTCCTTACCACTGTTTTGTTCCCTCCTCCTCACCATAGGGTGGCCAGCAATGTACGGTTAAACAGACACAGAGCAGACACAGAGCTTATTAAACAAGGGTGAGCACTAAAAAAAAAAAAAAAAAAAAAAGAATGTACTAGAACTGGAAGGAGGTAAAGCAAAGGGCAGTACCATATCGAACGTGCCACTTGCCTTGCACCTTTAATTTCCAGAGCCATGCAAGTAGCTGGGGTGATAGCATTATCTGCTGACTGCACTGCTGATCAGGGCAGCCTCTCCCCACCCAGCTTGCCCTGTGCACTGATGCAGAGGAAAGACAGGAAACCTTTCCACCCTAGAGCCCAAGAAACCACCATCAGCTTCATCTCCTTTTCTACCTGCAGGTTCTGCTACCTTGCAAAACAGAGTGGAGGCTCAGGGAGCAAGGCCCTCATCAATACTGGCAAATTAAACCAAAACTGGGAATGAATCACAATTGTCTGTATTAGTAAGTTGTTCAAGCATTTCACAGTCTGTGCCAATTACTGCTCTCCCAGCCATTCCCAGACGCAGTCCAGAGTCAAGGACTTAATCTGAGCTGGCCCTCAGCAGGGAGCCACCCTCTCCCAGAGTATCTCCCTAGCATAGATAGAAGCTTTTGTGTGCCAGCTGCTCTCTGTGCCTGGAAATGTCCCCAGGTATAAGTAATTGACTAACATACAAGTAGTTGATAACAATTCATGGTTGTTCAAATGCCTATTATCTCTGTTGACCAAGATACGTGCTTCTTTCATCAGACAGACAATGTCACCTCAGCAGAGACAAGTTCAACCACAAACTTCTATTGGCTCTCTAGAGAGCTGATGGTAAGCATTGCAATTATGCTTTTCCAGCTACCATTTTATAGCAAAATAAGTCTCTTCCTGTAAAATACAACTAGGACTCAACAATAAATTCCGTATTTGAATCAGAGGGCAAAGCTTGTGTCCTTGAAGTGATAGAGGCTTAGTCATCCCTGATGAATACCTCATTAACTTCCACTGGCATTTCACTGCACATTTCCTACTCTTTTTTACTGAACCTCCACCTTATCCTAACTGGAAGATTCACTTACTGGCCCCCAAATATATTCTAAATTTGCCAGAGAATTTAACTGATATTTCATCCCCCATTTGCAATCACTACTATTTCCTCACTTCCTCACTTTTTTTGAGAAGCTGTTTTCAAAAACACAATCTACCACATCCAGCCCAAACTCATCTTATTTCTGTAGTTTCTTGGAGAGTACAAAAGTACCAAAACAGTTGCAGCCCTCTAAGGTGGAGAAATATATTCTGTTCCAAAAAGACCAAGATACAAAATAAGGGCCTCCGTGTAGAGAAGTCCTGGAATTTCAAGTGCCTCATGTCTGTCTGCAACAAGGAAACTGTTCCTACACAAGGTCCTACACCTGGGTCATGGCAATCCCAGACACACCCACAATTTCAGCAGAGAAGTGGTTGAGAGCAGCCATGTAAAGAAAGACTTGGAGGTGATGGTGGATGAAAAATTCAACAAGAGCTGGCAATGCTGCTTGCAGCCCAGAAAAGAAAATATATCCTGGGCTGCACCCAAAGCAGCACGGTCAGCAGGTAAAGAAGGTGATTCTCCTCCTCTACCCTGCTCTAGTGAGACCCACATACAGTGCTGCATCCAGATCTGGGGACCCTAATGTGGTAATCACATATCCTCTGAACAGAGAGAGACACAATTCTCTCCCAGGATTTTCCTGGGAGGCTGTGAGAAAGCTCAGAGAAAAGAATTCTTATCTCCATTTGCTGTACCTGTTGTTGTGCTCATGTGGAATGTGTTATGGAGGTAGTTTACCAAAGGGTGGTTTCTCAATTGGACTCTGGTGATGGTGTTTTGATTGATTGACCAATAAGGTCAAAGCTGTATCAGACTGTCTGGCAAGGGCAATGGGTTTTTCAGTATAGTATAGTATAGCATAGCATAGTATAGCATAGCAATAAAGCAATAGATCAGCCTTCTGCAAGCATGGAGTCAATGCTCATTATTCCCCTTTCAGGGGCTTGCGGCTACTATATCCCAACATAAGAAAGACACGGAGCTGTTGGAGCAACTCTGAGGAGGCCACAAAGTTGATGGGAGGACTGGACATCCTTGCCTAGGAAGACAGGCTGAGAATGTTGGGGCTGTTCATCATGGAGAAGAGCAGGTTGTGAAGACACCTCATGGCAGCCTTCCAGTATCTGAAGTGGGGTTACAGGGAAACCAGAGAGAGACTCTTCCTGAGGAACTGCAGTCATAGGACAAGGAATAATTGGTAGAAATTGAAAGAGGGGAAATTTAGGTTAGTTATTAGGAAAAAATTATTTATTGTGAGGGTGATTAGACACTAGAACAGGTTGCCCAGGGAATTTGTTGGGTGCCCCAAACCTGGAGTTCAAGACCAGGTTAGGTAAGGCCTTAAGCAACCTTGGTAAGTGGGAGATATCCCTGCACATGGCAGGAGTGGCAGGACTAAGTAATGCTTAAGGTCCATTCCAACCCCTTAACATTTTATGAATCTATGTATAATTTTAACTTTGTCAGGAAATGCTTTAAAAATGTTTCAGTTCGGTCTTCCAAATCGCTAGTCGTCCATCATCTACAAGCTGAGTAACACTAACCATACACAAAAGCACAGGCAATCTATTGGCCAAACATGAACTGAACTTCTTATATAGTGTTTACATAGCAACTGCCACTCAGACAGACTCAAAGAATAAAAAAAAAAAAGAAGCCAAGCACAATGACCACTGCCTCCTTATTGATTATTGTAAACTAAATAAGTAAGGACATGAACAACTGGGCAATTGGACACAACAGGGTAGGAACCAGGTGGCAGACACATGATACTGATGCTAAGAAGAGAGAAATATATGAGGGCATCACCAGGATTGCTGCTCCAAAACAAGGACCTAAACTTGTAGTGTTAGACCTCGTCCCATTTCTAGCATGTACATTCAGGTCACGAAACCCAGGAGTGAGAATCACAATATACATATTCAACTTTCAGCATGTGGCAAAATGCAAGGCTGCTTACAGAAGAAAAACTTTTGGGTGTTGATTCCCTTTTCTTCCAAATACACAAAAATTTGCAACATTAACTGCCTCACAGGATGACAACAAATTTCACTCATACAAATATCTTAAAATTATCAAGAGACAAAAGCTCCCTATTGCTAGCATAGATCAAGCTCAGAACAAAGTTTTATTTAAAAATACACTTTATTTACAAGACATTCAAACTTCATTTTGATAAAAATATAGTTGTACATAAAAACTTAGGTCATTTCTCACTCATAGTTAATAAAACCACAGTGAGATTCAGCAATCATGGAAATTACATTTTGGCACATTAAATTACTTAAGGAACAGAAAAACTGGAGAAAACTTTTAAGCAACACAGCTCCACAAATGTAACAATCTTATACAGTGACATCCTCACATCAAGGTATCACTGTTCAAATAAAGTATTTAATGTAGAAAGTGCTTCCACTGTACAGCAAAGTAGTAGAACTTAGGAATGTTCATGGCTTATGAATTATCTTTTACCAAGCTTTCCCTCAAGATGTTGACAAATGACCAATGAACCCTCCTGATTTCATTATATCTTCCCAGGTTTAGAAATCCACCTTTCTTAAGAAGTTGATTCAGGTAGAGTGTTTATAAAGAGTTTAATTATACATAAACACATGTGTACACATCTCAGGATGACTACTTAGATAACACTTCTACACAGACCACAGGACACAAAGTAGTCCTCAGAGTAGCTCACATCAAGCCATCTAGAACTTGGGTAGTGAACTTCTCTTTGGGAAAAATTCAGGTGGCATGTTCCCTTCAAAGTTCAGACTAAAAGGGAGTATTCAGGACAGGAAACATTATAATCAGGAATGAAAAAGGGAAAGAATAGGAAAAAAATAAAGGTCAAAAACTGGTTTGCAATGGTAAGGTGTGTCACATAGCAAAACCAGAAAATGGGTGTATTTTAATAGAATGGAGTACAAAAATTAAACCAGTGCATAAAAAGGAATTTCTAAACTGTATTTTTGGTAGATCACCATGACCAGGCCAACAAAACCATCCTGCTTTTATGGAAGAGAAAATACATTAAGAGGGCAAAAACACACTTGCACTATGAGTCAAGGTAAGTACTATAAAGAAGACAAGGAAAAGGAAGTTAACTGAAAACCAGCAAAACAAAGGCAATACTCCTGAAAATAGTAGCAGTTTTCTTTATAAAGAAGAAGAAATGCCTGCATTTAGAGGGTTTCAGAAGAAAAAAATTTAAAATCAAATTGGCACTTTTGGCACATATGAAAAGGTGACAAAGAATTTATTCCCTTTAAGAAAAGGCACACAACTGATGAAGGCCAGTAAATTGCTTTTGCTTTCAATGTCATGTTAATTTATTCCAGGTTTCGCTTTTACTGCAGAATGATCTAGCAAGCCTAGCAAAGGTTTTGTCATCATTCTACTAGGTCACATGCGTGACTGGCTACAAATCACATCCACAGGAGGTGGACAACCAGCTGAAAGTCACACATAATTTAAGCAGATTTCCTTTGCCACCAGCAGCAATGGACAGAAGGGACAATCATTGCAAAAGAACCTAAAAACCAAGAAAGACAATCACAAGGCAGTGTTTGTAGCAGACAGAGCAGCACAATCTACCTGCATTTGTCAGGGAGGGAAATAAAGTGATTCAGCTAAAGAGGCAAGAACAGAGCTTTTATGACAGTGCAATAGACTACAAAACTGAATTTAGAACAAGTGCTCATAGATAAGGGCTAACATGGAAATAAACTGTATCTCAAACTGAGGGAAGCCTGCTTCAACAGAATTAGAAGAGATATGCCAAGAACTGAAGGGAAATAGGCCAATACAAAATACACACGGATTGGAATGAAATATCCCACAGAAGTAGAGTAGGGACACACAGTACAGGAGAAAAATATTTTGTTACTCAATGGAAGGCAAAGATGCTGGTCAGAAACCTTAGTTGAATACCCTGAAAATCCCAACACAAAAAAAGAGCAAGATTTATCTCACAAATAACATAGCACTGTTGGTTTTGCTTGCTTAAGTAATGAAGCAAATTTAACATATTTTTGTTTTCTAGATATTAAGGTTTCTATAATCCCTGGTATTTTCCCATTTATTCACAGGCAACAGTTGCAGTACAGTCAACCAGACATGAGAAAATACAGTTTAAGAATGTGATTTCATTGTATTTTCAGGTTACAACACTTTTCAAAGTTTTAAAAAATACATAGCCACAGTTTTAACACTGGAAGAATAAAAATTGTCCATTTTGACAAATACCCCAACATCACACATACTAGTTTTCTTTAATCCCAGAGTAAATACTGCCATTCCAGCTTTCAACCATTTAATAAAATATGTATGCATATATATATATATATAAATCAAATTACCTGATTTAAGATACAAATAATTATGAAAGGGTGCTTGTTTTAAAGGCTATCTGGGAAGAAAGTTATTTGTTGTTATTCTGGGAGATTTCTATTCCAGTTCTCAAACCATGATAAATACATTTGTTATTTACATCTAAGCATCATCATAGGTGAAAATAAAGAGGGGAAAAAAAAAGAACAGAAGAAAGGGCTGTCTTACATCATAGCACATGCTTTTAAAAAACAGACAAATTCTTACAATGTTTCCTGATTTACATTAACTCGTGCAATAACTGCCAAGCAAGATCCTGCTGCTGCCAACAGAATCAAGGAGGCTGGAGAATCAAGCTCTTAATTATATTAACAAATAGGTTGTTCATTTATATGATACAAACTTACAATAAAATGATATAAAATATCTTAATTCATCCAAAAATCTGTTTTAAAGGGGTAATTATAATTCTAGAAATGTTCTATTTAGACTGAAATCACTGCTTCAGTAAATACTACATTTCAAGCAGTAAAATATCCTGCTGTGTGTTTCAATATTCATTGAATTATTGCAATCATCTTTATTAATAAGGAGTTGGCTGCTTTTAAGCCACCCCTACAAGGAAGTCCTGGTATTTTCCCAGCCCAGGCTGGAAATCAATTTGCCCTTTCTGTTAAGATGTCACTGAGGCAAAGACACAACTATTTTACAAAGGTGTCCCTGTAATAAATAAATGGATAAAATAGCCTGTCCAGGCCACACATGCCATTGAAAGGCTGCTTTTTGCCGGCAAATTATATTTGGAATCTTCTGAATCTGATCTGCATAGCCAGGGAGATCAAGCACTAGACTCAGTGTGGATTGAGTAGTGGGTTTCTCCTCCCAGAAACCTGTGGAACACACCAATCTGAAATCTGGCACTGGGGACACGGCTCATCACCTTGTTTTCCTTAGAGCACCCTTGCATACCTTCAGAAAGAGCAAGCAGCAAAAAGGTAGTAAACTGCTTCACTAAATACACTTTGAGATACATATTTGGGCAGGGGGAGGAGGACCAGGGCAGAGGGTAGGGTTCAAGGCATCAAGACCTTTAAAACCAGCCAACAAGAAATTATGGAAACTAACCCAGGAAAAATTTCCTGGTTTAAATTTTTTAAAGTTCCCTCTAAGTGATAATACTGCAAAAAAGACTTTAAAGGTGCTTCCTTAATTAATACAATATTAAATTATGCCTTAATAATAGAATTGCAGAATTTCAACTGTTCGTAATAAACACATTAGCTTATTTATTCAGCATTAATAACAACAGCCTCAGTGTTAAAGATAATACAATTATCCTGCACAATGATGAAATAAGACCATGGCTCTTGGAACTTGTGTTCTCAGGAGAAGGCTAACAAGAATTCTAAAAGACTGAGTCGTACAATCACAACAGTGAAAAGATAAAAGTTAATTGGATGACTACCTGCATTTCCATTTGCTAGAATCAGTACAGACAACGTTAGTAAGTACTTATTTGCTTTCATGCCAAGCAGTCTGTTCCTTAGCACACTCATCTGTGATTAGGCTGGGACTCCAGTATTACTTGTAGAGAAGCAAGACCAGCTTCTGCTTTGTCCCAAAATACAGGAGTCAATCAAGAAAATAACACAAGTCATAATTCCTGAGTGCTTCCCCTTAGACACTCTTAATTTCATTCACAAACTCCACTGGCCAGAATTGTTACTGTTAAAAATGAACTGTCCATGCAAAAATGGGGTTTAAGGATCAGTAAAGCATCTCTACTGAAGTCCTTTATAAATATACAGTACTTCAGCCCAGTACAATCATTAACTGGCCACAGGGCTTTCAAGAAACAGCTCGCTCCAGCAGGAAAGGCCAGAGGTTCTTTCCCAGTGCTACTGGCCACGAACTGCAAACATCAGTGCAGACAGAGAGCAACATACCCCATCCACTCTAACAGTAGGAATTCAGCCTTAGTTTGGTAAGGAACTGGGTAAGGCTGCATCACAAAAATCACATGAATGCAACAGCCTTGGTGGAAATCTTAATCCTTATTTCAGGTACAAGGGGGTTTTAGGTGTGTTTTGGTTTACAGCTAAAGCACAGAAATCTTTTTGCCACACCAACTTCAGCTACAACCACCAATGCCCCCCTTCCCAGCCAAGATACGTTTGCTCCATGACAGCACAACACGGAGCAGAGTGAACTGCCTAAAATCGTGTACTACCCGACTGTGATTTGTCACCAGACACGTCACTATTTTTCACGTTCTCATCTGCTACTGGGTCCTCCATAGGGATTTCAACGTCACTTTTCCTTGAACCATTGTCTTTGTGCTGTGCAGAAAGGGAGCTTTCACTTTTCTCCATGTAGCCATTCGTTTCAGCCCGGGGGGGCTCCCTCTGGCTGCAGCACAGATGCGAGTCACAGGCTTTTGAGATGCAGGGTGAGCTGCACAGTAGATGTGAGGTCTTGTGGTCAGCGTACTCAGGCTGGATGGTCACAGAATGGACTCCTGCCTCGTGGAAAACTTTCCGTATTTGGTAAGCAGCACCTTGGTAATCAGAAGGGGTTTGGCACTTGATATGAAGAGTGGCGATGTTCCTCCCACTTGCAAGCTCCCAGACGTGCACCTCATGGAGGCTGCTCACCCCTGGTACATGAGCTAGTCTGTCAGCTGGAAAGCATAAGGGAAAGGTATTAGGGGCTTTGATGCACTAGCTAATTATCAGCTGCCTCACTAGGCACCCTATCCAAAAGCAGCAGTGTCAAAACCATCATTTTAGAGGAGATTGATTGGTACAATGCATCTACTCCCAGCTGCCTTCAGTTCGGCCTCCAGGTGATGAACATGGCACCTTTCCTTTTGGATTCACCCATCCTTCAGGCTCCCAAATGGCAATTTACCAGCTGTTCACAGAGGAAATATTACATCACTTCCTCTATCAAGACCCCTCATTTTCTGGTTTCTTTAAGCCCTGAGCATGGGGGAATTCCAGAAATACCCACAATTAACCAGTGTGAACAGCACCTAAGAACTACAAAGTTAACTAACCTTAATGGAAATTTCTAAGATGCTTTGGAAGCTTTTTGGAAGCAGCCACTGCAGGATTGGAAAAGATTGAAACTCAGAGTTGTTTCTTTCACAAATAACCCACACAAAGCATTAACAGCTCAAGACCTGGTATGTTTGATGTATTGTTGGGAGTACCACATTCTCAAAATGCATGCTTTAACTAATCCAGAGAGATTTGAATCATGTTGCTAGGACACAGTCATGTGATTATTTCTCACAGTTCTTGAGAATTTAGAGCTATTATGAATAAATAATCCAAACATGTCATTCCACCAATAACATATGCATTGAAATCCACCATTAAAATTAACAGCATTTCAACAACAAATTTGACTTACTCAGTAGTTGCATATCAACACCTTTGGGGACCATCTGCAACAAAATAGTTGAGGTCTCCTTTATAAGTGGGAATGCAGAAGACAAGATGATGAGCACCATAACTATTGTCAGGCTTGGATCAATGTAGCACTGCCAATTGCACGGAGCATCCCCCAGAGGCCGTACATAGAAGATAGTAGCAGTAACTACCACGACCACGGATCCAAGTGCATCTCCCATAACATGCAAAAGAACACCTGAAACAAATGGCACAATTTCCATTAGTGGGGTGGGTTTGTGGTTTTTTGCTTTGTTTTTGTGGGTTTTTTCCTGGGTTAGGTGTAATACTGCATTTTTCAAGGATGTTCCACTTGACATGAAGAATGCAATATTCCAGCCATTAATATCACAACCAAAGTTTTCAGTAACAGCTTTTGGAAAAAACAGCAAGAAAATACTGACTCTGAAGCACTGCTGTTTGAGTGGGATGCATTATTAAGGATGTAGGGTATGCTAACAACTGCTGTCCAGCTGGAATGCCATGGTAACACAATATGTGCTTGCTTAAAATGCATGAAGATTATTAACAGATCCTGGCACGTTAAATCTAAATTAAAAATTCATGACTAAATCTATCCATTCTACCCTGGGAGTGGAGAGCTGCAGACCACCCCCAGTAACAGTTACCTTCCCCCGCCAGTTTCTGTGACACTTCTGAAATCTGAAAAATTGCCTAAGTGAAATCTAAGCTGGCTCCAAATACCCTCAGACTCCAATTTTTAGATCAAACTAGATTACCAGTCATATTAAACCTTCTTCCATCAATACTACTAGCCTTCAGACCTGTCAAAAATCAGAATCTGGTTCTACAGTCAGTCACATTGTTTAGTGCCTGGACTACTCTGAGAGGAATGCTGGGCACTTCTTTTTACATCTTATAAAGTTGGTTTTGTACACAAGTTAAAGACATAAGACAGGCTCTTACAGTAACATATTTAGCTGCTCTTTAAACTACAATGACCAAAGCAGTCTTTCTGCTACAGAGTTACAAAAATCCAAGAATCTATTTCTTCTTACTACTCTACATAAACTTCCCTCTTCCCATCAGTGCTCAAAGATACTCCAGTTTTGTTAGATTTTACTGTTCAGACTCAGATTTTATTCCAACCCACACCTGAATTCAGAACATCTCTCTGTATGAAGTGAATTTCTTCGTCAATATTTTTCTTTAGGGGTTGTGAGAGACGAAAATGAATCATCTCTTTTTAACAACCCTATCACATAGACTTTCAAGTGAGAAACTGTAAAAGGCTCCCCCAAAACTCACTAACAACACAGCAAAGAGTTTTGATGGTGCTGGATACTGGATTAGCCCTAGAACTCTGCCCATGCTGGTGTTTCTTACCAGCTCTGTACATGCACCTTGATCTGTACAAGAAATGAAGGCCACACACAGCCTCTGGAGTTTCTCCAATTCACTTGGGTCAGATAAGAAAGTACAAGCTCCTGGTGAGTCCAGCTCTTTCTGCTGGAGTTCAGGCATGTTCTGCCCCATTTGGCAGACTACCACGGGGTTTTACTCCTCCTAACAGTGTTGCAGTGTTTCCTTTTCATTTACAAATAGTCCTGATTCAGCATGGGCTATCAGCTGTTGCACTAACAAGAGGAACAGGCAGGATGCAGTTGCATTGCCCAGGCAACTAACAAGAGAGCACAGCTTATAAAGAACAGGAAAATGTTTCAGAAAGCCTTCTTGCGAGTTAAGGAAAAAAATGAATTTTAAAAAAATGTCATTTTTTAAAGAAAAAAAAAAGAAAAATGTCAGAATTTTGATGAATTAGTAATTGAGAATACAGAATTTGGAAAAATGTTTATTTTCCATTCTTAACGTCATTAACACATATACCCTGGTAATGCATCACAGAATTAGGGCTCAGACAAAAATTTGTCCATTTCCCTACCAAATCCCAAAAGCTATGATTATAAACTGGAATAAAGAATTAATTTTTAGTAAATGAAGTCTTTATGGTAAAACCATAGGTAGCAGTTTCCAACAGCTTGCATTCCAAAGTCTAACTGAAATACTCTGTGTATGCTCAAGCAGTAAAAGGAATAATTTCACACTGCAATAATTAATCCTGTCAGGCAGAATCTATGGATTCCTGTTCCTACCAGTTATAAAATCAAGGAAACCATTCCTCTGCCAATCCACTTCGTTCAGCCATGTTTTTCAGGGAGGCTCCCATTCCACAACAAAAGAACTTTTTGCCAAGTGACTATGAAATATACAGTTTGTAACTAACTTAAAAGGAAAAGTATGGAGTGAAACAGAACTTCAAATACACATATCTTTGTAAATATTCCTTACCTCTATAGTCATAAAGACAATGAAAATAGATTTTGCAAAGCTGACATACTAAAGTAACACTTAAAATTTCTTTTTAAAAAGCAAAGACAATCCATATCTTAAAACAACTGTCACAAAATTCTTTATCCTTCAGACATTTTTTGAAGGCTTCCAGCATCTTTATATCTAAGCATTGTGGTTCAGGCAAGCAAGGTCTTCTCTAAAGCAATTGGTTCCTTACTCTCCTCCATCCCTGAGCGTGACAGTTTGCTCATCCTTCTCCAAAAATCTCATCACTATAATGCCAATATCCAGTGACACCAACTTCTAGACATTCAAGCAAGTGTTGCATCCTTAGCACATGCTTTGATTTTCCAAAGCATCTTCCCTTACAGATGTGTTTGTGTAGTTCTGTAAACACTTTTGAAAGACAGACACACACACAAATAAAAAAACCAGCAAACCCACGTGCCTGACTGCCACATTGACCTCTCAAGCTGAATTCAAGCAAAGCAAACTCACACAACCTTGGGGGAATATCAGCTGCTGATCAGTGACTATAAAAAACCTGAAACTACTAATTCTAATTGAGGTTTCTGACAGTCCCTTCCTTGGGACAAACTCAGTATTTCATATCCTCAAAGATATTTGCTTTTGGCTCTGCTCAGATTAGGTACATAAACGTGTATGCAGAGAAACACCTACACAGACAGGGAGAGACATGTGGGTAATTTATTCCTAGGAGTAGCTTTATGTTTCACTCCATGAAAATCCACAGATTCCCAGAGACTTGCCAAATTACAATGTAGGAAGGGCTGATCCTGTCACACACTCTCACAGGAACAGGTTCACACCTGCAAAAACACCATGCTAAAGCACCAGTTTCAGAACCATTTTCCTTATGCTGACAAAAAAATATTATCAACCCTGGGATTTAGAAGGGTTTATGTTTTCTGCCCAAAAGCATTTTAAGGTTGAAAACTGCTCAAATACTACTACATCAGTGACACAAAGATTCACATCATAGCTCCCTGTGTAACCTTCCTGTAAAGACTCTAATGACTTGAGCTTAGTGCAGCAGGGTTTGTGTCCTTTCCAAGTATCCAGCTGCACTCTTCTAAGAATAAAAATCTAAATGTGAGCATGCTCAAAGCCAACTCAGCATGACACTATTTTGTTACTACTCATGCTATTCCATATAATCAAAATCTTTCTGCTAGAGAATAACTGGATCCAATTACATGGATGAGCCCTGGACTTCTCTCTTTTTTACTGATATTTGTGGGTGCATATATAAATCTGAAATGGAAACCATAAAGTGTTTGAAGTTAGTTTAACATGAGCTGCATGGTCCTATGCCATACCTCTGATGTTCAAGGCTTCAGACTTTTTCTCTTTTTTCTTTTCAGACCCCTCTTCAGGGCTCTTTTGGTCATTTGGTGAATCACCTGCATTCAAAGAAGAAACGCTGTGTTGTGTATAAGTTCTACAAACAGAAAAAACATCAACCTTCTCAAAACCAACTTACTTTAAAGAAGACAAGAAGAAAACCAAAAACACTCCAAAACGTTTACCATGCAGCTCCCTGGGCAACACCTCCTTCCACCATCCCGGGGGCACGCCCAGAAGCCCAGGGTAAAGTACAGGGTGAAAGAGGACCCTGGTGCCTGAGTGAGCTTAGTGAAACCCCCCGGGGCCCACGAGTGGCCTTGGGGCTTTGAAAGGGCCCAGAGGATTGGGCCAACAGCCCGGCGGGTCCCGAGGGAAAACGAGACGGGAGACGGGAGACGGGGGGGGGGGGGGGGGGGGGGGGGGGAGAGAGAGAGGATGGGGAAGGGTGAGGGAGGCTGAGAGGGATGCTGGAGGGAGGGGAGGGCAGAGATGCGGGACACCAGGGGAAGGCGAAGTGCAGCCGAAAGGCACCTGCTTCATCCTCCTCGCCGTTCGGGATGCCACCGGGCACGTCCCGCAGCGCGGCGGCCGCGGGCGGAGGGCGGCACGGGCGTCGCCCACGGCAGCAGGCGCCCCAGTCCTGAAAGACGAGGAGCCCCACGACGTTGACGGCGAGGCCGAGGGTGCCGACGATGAGCACCAGCTGGGCGTCGTCTATGGGCCCAGGCCGGGCGAGGCGGAGGACGGAGTCCACGAGGATGGTGAAGCAGAGGGCGGTGAGGAAGACGGCGTTGCTGAGCGCTCCCACCGCCTCGGCGCGGCTGTAGCCGTAGGTGGCGCGGGGACCGCGCCGGCTGCGTCGGGCGATGCGCCCGGTGGAGAGCCCCACGCAGAGGGAGATGAGGTCCGAGAGCATGTTGAAGGAGTCGGACACCAGCGCGATGGAGTTGCCCAGGTATCCGGACACCAGCTCGGCCACGAAGAAGCCGACGGTGAGCACCAGCATGAAGATGAGGCGGCACGTCTTGCCCGAGTACCGCCCCATGGCGGCCGCACGGCCCGGCCGGTAACGCTCCGCGCCAGCGCCGCCTCAATAAGAGCGGCCGGGCCGGGCCGCACCGCCCCGCCCGGGGCACCGCCCCGCCCCGCCCCGAGCAGCGGCGGCGGGCAACACGAAATCAACCAAAGCTGGAATAAAGAGAAGCTGGATGGGCCGCGGGGCGGCGCGCAGCCGGCGCGGCAGCCAGGGAAGGGCCCTCTCGGGCAGGCAGAGCTACCCAAGGCTGTACTGCCTGCGCTCCTGGGACGCCGAGAGGGTCAAGTTCCAGCGAAGGATCCAATAATTACGGAGCTTTGATGCTTTATTGGCGACGAAAGTACCAAACCAAAGGACAGAGTGCCATCTACTGAGCCAGCTCATTTCCAGCCACCAGCCTTTAAAAAGGTGTATCAAAAAGCCAAAGGAATCCTGGACTGTATCCAAAGCAGCATGGCCAGAAGTTTGAAGGTGGTTATCTTCTACTCTGCTCTGGTGAGACCCCACGTGCAGTGCTGCATCCAGATTTGGTGGCCCCAACATAGGAAGAACACGGAGCTGTTGGACCGAGTCCAGAGGAGGCCACAAATTTGATAAGGACTGGGGAACCTCACCTGTGAAGACAGGCTGAGGATGCTGGGGCTGTTCATCGTGGAGAAGACTGTGGAGACAGTTTGTAGCAACCTTCCAGCATCTGAAGGGGGCTACAGAGGAGCTAGAGAGGAACTCTTAATCAGGAATGATAGTTACAGAACAAGGAGCAATGGTTACAAACTGAAAGAGGCAAATTTAGGGTGGTAAGATACTGGCAGAGGTTGCCCAAGGAAGTTGTGGATGCCCCATCCCTGTCAGTGTTCAAGGCCAGGTTGGATGGAGTTCTGGGCAACCTGGTCTAGTGAGAGGTGTCCCTGCTGTGGTGGGGACTTGGAACTTGATCCTTGATCAATAAGGTCCTTTCCAACCCTTAATATTTTATTTTTCTCTGAAAATAGTACCTTAGTGTTCACAACTCTATCATTACCCTATAATAAAGATAATTGCATGCACTTTTTAACCTACAGGATAGTCTACATGAACGATGAAAAGGTAGTAAACCTCTGTCTTTTATTTGTAGATGTTTTGTTGCTGTTGTTTTTATGAAAGTTCTTGCAAAAATGACAGCCCCACTTGCAAATGGAAAAAAGACAGCTGAACTACCAATACGTCATTTCAAATTGAACAGCTAAAGCAGCTGCTGTAAAATCAAGTCGTCCTCTGCTATGGGGTTCTCAGTATCAGAACTGGGCCCAAAAATAATAAATAAAATATGTAAGTCCTAGAGAAAATTAGGTTCTTAAAAACTTCTGTGAAGTTGGGAGCATTTTAGCTATGCCAGAGGCAAACCAGTGCCGAGGTACCACTTCAGCAGCTACAATTCACACCAAAGTGCCACGTCACACATTTCACCACACTTGACAAGGCACCCATTGCTTTCAGATTTTAAATCAGCAAGGCCAGGGAACACTATCTTGTCCACCTACCTAAGACAGTGTTCTCTACAACCAGAAATTCCTTAAGGACCTTGGGAATTTCCTCTTTGTTCTAACTCTGAAGCTGTTGACTGAGTTGATCCCTTGCTTGAATACATCTTTTACATGAGGCCTCTCCATTTCACCTAATTCTGTGCACAGAACCCAAGATGTGTATTAACCTCTGGAGTGGACTTGAGCAGCCTTTCAGGGGGTGGTCTCCCCTGGAAAGAATTACCACACAACTCCCAATTAAGCAGAGATTCACACACTTGATATCCTGCAATATGCAAATTAACAAATCCATGAAAATAAATGTATTGAAATGAACCTTACCATCAAAATAAACAGAGTTGTCGGAGAGGATAGAATAATTTACATCAACACACATTTCAGCTCTAGAACTGCAACTACGGACATAGGATAAGAAATGCTTAATGGGCCAAATCAAAAGCAAATAGGTAGAACAATAAGAAGAAAAATAGGAGTTATAGGAAGTTAAATATTCAGATATAAATTTTAAAATTAAAGACTATATCTTCTTTACTATAATTAATGATAGCAAACTCTGTCTCTGGCACTTGGCTTACAATCAAAAAAAAAAGACAGCTCTCTGAAGCCCAGCTAATTGCACCTTCATAGAACTGAAAGGAATTGCTAGTGACTTTTATTTTTAGGAAGACATAATATAGTAGCCGAAACATCATTAATCCTCCTGTGAAAAATATATATCAATCCTCTTTGGAAAATAAAAGGAAGTTTCATAGCCCTGAACTCACTTCAAAACATAAAAATATCACAGTTATTTTGAAGACATAGTGTCAAAAATATTGTTTTCAGCAAATAAAGCTGTGACTAAGTCCTCTGGCATGGAGCACAATTACAGCTGACTTGCTGAAGGTGTCAGAAACTGTATGTGTTCAGAGCCTCAGCTCTGACACTGGATCTGCTGATCCACAATTATTCCTTCTGTCAAGCTCACACAGCTCCATCTGCTTGTCATAAAACAGCCACACACTGACACAGGAACAGAGCAGTGTCTGCTGGGTCAGATCACAGATCTGTGTCTGGGCTGTTTCCAGTTCCCATCTACACCTTTGGGAGATGAGGGAACCAAACCTGCACAGTCTTCAAAATGCAGGGCAGATACAGAGAAACAGGAGATACACTGATAGAGAGGAACAGCAAAAGTCCTGACCGTCTCTTTTACTCATTTCCCTGTATGGTCTCACATTTGATTCACTTTTCTGTTCTGAACATTTAGCACACATTTTTATGGAACTGATCTGTTCCATCTATGGAATCACTCTGTTTCTCATCTTCAATCACAATTTAAGCCCAGCTGGCAACTCAGTGCCACACAGCAACTCGCTCACTCTCCCCTACCCAAGGTAGGATGGGAAGGAGAATCAGAAAAACAGGTAAAGAAACCTTGTGGGTTGAAATAAGAGCAGTTTAATAATCGAAGCAATGTAAAAACAAAAAAACAAACCCATGGAAACAAAACAAAACAAAAATAAATCAAGGAAACAAATGATGCACAAACAGTTGCTCACCACAGTCTGATCGATGTCCAGCTCATCCCCCAGCAGCAATCAGTGACTCCTGCCCACCTCCTCTCAACTTATGTTCTGAAAATTACACTGTGGTATGGAATATCCCTTTGGCCAGTCCAAGTCCTGCCTATCCTGACTGTGCTCCTTAGATTCTAGTGCAGCTCCTCACTTGCAGAGCATGGAAAACCAAAAACTGTTTGACTTGGAGTAACCAGTACTTATCAGCAACCAAAACATCAGAGGGCTATTAATATTTTTCTCATGCTGAATCCAAAATGCAGTACTGTACCAGTTTCTGTGAAGAAAATTAACTATCCTGGCCAAAACCAGGACAACTTCTGGCCGGCTCTTCATCCATGCAAGGGGCTTTGCACTGTGGCTGCTTAGAAGCCTCTTGGACATCCGAGCTTTTACTCTTCTCATTATGCATCCAAACCTCCCTGTTCTCTCTTTATCCAGGTGCCACAATCACTTAAAGACAAACAGCTCCTAAAACTGCCAGGTGAGCAAAGTTACCTCAATCATTCTCATTCAAGAAGTTGTTGCTTTCAATAAGAAGAATAATTAATTCAGGTGAACTTCAGAATAAAATATGTGCTATCGCTGTAGCTCTTTTCTGCTTTGATCTCCTTCCACATAGTCCAAAAGAAAGCAATGATCCTGAACATAGGATCCACTACCAGTGAACACTGACTCCACTACCAGTGTTTTCACTCAGGCTCTTTCCCCTTTCTGGCACTTCATTCTGCCTGCACAAATCCACCTGCAGCATCAGAACATTTGGTCTCAAATTCTTTCAGAAAGGAACCATGTGTATGATTGCTCTGCAGTGTGCTTGGCATCCATATGTGTTTTACACTGACTGTAGACATTCAACAGTAGAATGTTAGGATTTCACTTATTCATCCAGCCCTGAGATGGCCTGAACAAGCTACATATTATTGAAGAAAAAAGCAGCCTAAATATCCCAGGCTCCCCATTTCTGACTATGCTGAGTTGGAACAAGTTCTTAGGAGATGCGGAAAAGGTTGTCCAGCACTTTAGTTTTCTGAATGCTTTGCCAACTTTAGTTTCAGCTACAATGCTGCTAAAAAAGCTGCAGTTTCCTCATCCTAATCAGGAACAAAAATTAGAAAAGTTCTTCAGAACTTCTAAAATTATTACAAACAAGAAAACTTCCCTTCTGAACCCAAAGATGCAATGCACTCCTGTAAGCTTCAAGATCTCTGTGTATCAAGGTTTCAAAGTACTCAACACACCAATTTTAAACACTTAGCCATTGGCAGCCAAGAGCCCCACCTGTGGCCATAAAGGGATGCCTAGGTAACAGTAAAGCTGGGTAAGTATATAGTACACTTTCCCTTAATACTCTCTTATTCTTCAGGTATTTTCAGCCTAATTGGGTTTTTGAGCTAGATATCTGTATCTTGTAGCCCTCAGTGGATTTTTCTTTCATGTCCTAGTCCAGGCTCTCAGTAAGTAATGCAGACTTCAAAATTAATTGGAAACAAGGACCATAGGATAGTTTAGTTTGGAACCTCCCTGCCACAGGAAGAGACATGGGCAGGTTGCTCAAAGCCCCATCCAACCTGGCCAGGAACGCTTTCAAGGATGGGGCATCCACAGGTTCTCTGGGCAATGTACTCCAGTGCCTCACCACCCACAGAGTAAATTTCTTCATAATATCTAATCTAAACTACCCTCTGCCAGTTTAAAGCCATTCCCCCTTGTCCTGTCACTACCTGCCCTTGTAAAAAGTCCTTCTCCTGCTCTCTTGTGGGCTCCTTTAGATAATGCAAGATGCCTTAAGGTCTCCCCAGAGCCTTCCCTTCTCCAGGCTGAACAACCACAACTCTCTCAGCCTATTGCCTTTTCCCCCTTGTTTTGAATCTGAATCCTGCTAGTTTCACTAAACATGTTCTTGTTTCAAAAGTCAAGACAAACATTCAATGGCTACTGGCCTTCCCTATGCCACTCTTGGTTTTGCAGATTTGTGCCACATCCTCCTTAACTTATTCATTTTCAAGGTGGCAGGTAAAAATCTACCTAATTCCTTCCAGAGAAGCAATCACCAGCCTTTGAAAGTAGGATTTCTCTGTAATTATGAAATATGACAATAATAACAGCAACAATTATGGTAATTTTCTTCTACTGCTGTATGAAAATAAGGTCACTCATAGTCTCGTGCTTCTGTAGAATTTGGATAGCAAAAAGAATCATGAAAATAAGGAACCAATAGCATTACCGTTAAGAGAGATCTCTTTTCATTCTGCTTATCAAGATCCTGTCAGACTTTATTTTTTAAACCATCATAAAATTATTTACAACACACGTTTCAGGAATCTGGAAGAAACTAGAGAATGAACAGAGCCAACGCCCACAGCCTGCTGTATGTAATGAAGGAGTTACTAAGCTCTAAGGCTGTGAGAAGGAAAATATTACACCTGTACTAAAAAGCTGAGGCTGATCCTGAGCACATGACATTTTAAGGCAGCATCCCTAGCCTGAAATGCAATGTGTGGCTGTGAGAGGGCCTTTAAAGTTCATTCCAAGAAGACCTGGTGACAGCCTTGACTGTGAAGCTTGTTTCTCTAAATTAGGAATCATGGACCAAATTATAGCAAATCTCAATGGAAACCATGTGTTTGGCTTCTGCCACAGATAAATTCAACCACAAAATGAAGAACAAAATAAACACTGGCCAACAGACCTACTTGTGGAAGGTGGTTTGTTCCTCATTCCTCGCTCATTTTATTTGTGTCTCCCTCTCACACTTGGAAGAGGAAGATGGGGTTTCTTGGCATAGACTGAAAGATGGAATGGCTGGGAAGTCTTTAGATCTGCTTCAACCCAGGGAGCAGAAGCCTAGACTAGCAAGACTTCAGTCTGGGGGAAAGCTTTATCAGTGTCCTTGGCAGAGTACAGAGGTGAATGTTGCTGGATTTTTAATCACAGCTGTTACTCTTCATGACAGTCCTGAAACTGTCCTGGGGACAGACTCTGTACTGGAGTTTGGCCTGGGAATGTATTTTTCATGCTCTCCTAAATTTCATTTGAACATACTGGCGGATCAATCTGAAATTATGAACCTGTGGGATTATTTAATTCCTAGGCTGTAATGTCTTCTTTTTATTATATTTTTCCCTATTTTAAGATGGTTGTTCAGTTTTTTAGTTAGAAATCACCATTCTCTACACCTAATACCCAGCATAAAAACCTTTTTGTGTACTTCAGTCAGTGTCTTCTCTATCACCTGGATAAAGCTTCCTGAAATATTTAAAATACTTCAATTTTTAAAAAACATGTAGTTTCCCATATAAATGTACTTTTGTGTATATTTATACCTACATATGACCTTTTCCAGGTAGCACAGCCCATTGCAAAGAACATGATGATGAAAAAGCCAGTCACTGATTTCATCACTGTAAATTCCATTGAGTCCTACTGCAAAAGCTTCTTTTTTTATATCAGCAGCATTTTAGACTGAAACTGATACCAGACATACGCCTGTGTCAAACTGTCTGCAGAACATCCAATTAAAGCAATTGTAGTTAACATACAACACATGTCAGCCTTACAAAACCCCATTGTATTGCTACTGTTTATGACTTTGAACTCAGTCATCTTAGAGTCCTTTTATTTCCTTACAGCTCACCTCAGATACTGTGATGTAATTCAGAGTCTCCTAAGAAATTGGTTCAAGGTTGAGAGCGAAGGCAGGTACCCAAAGTTCAGCAGCACTAGCACTGTTGGAATCTAGGTTCAGAGAGTTTAATCTCACCTTTATCTTGTTACATAAATCATCCAGGGATGCTTTGCCTACTTTACCCAAAGACTTCACATTTTCATTCTGCACTTTCCATTTTGGACACAACGTAGCCCTAAAACATTTGCTTTTACTAACTTCTATGCACAGTTTTCTCTTTGACAACTAATCTCCAGATTATATTCTGAATTCTCTTTGAAGAGCACTCAAAATTGTGAAGAAAATTTAGAGAAGGACATTGCTAAGTAAAATTTCAAGTCTCTTCTGTTTTCTTTTTAAACACTGTATTAGAGCTCCACTGAACATAACACAAATCAGGTTACCTTTTCAGTGGCTGCTCAGAAAAGCTTTGGAAAATTTTGATGAGGACTATTTGTTACACTATTAAACTAAAGAAGATCTTCAGATAAATTTGTGTTCAGTCTTAAACATTTGATAAACACTTAAAAATACCTTGAGACTGTCCCTTGGCCTTTTTATTCCTTTTGAGAGGACTACCTCCAGCAGAGCCATAAAATCTAAATATTTTTTTACAGTAGGCTCTGTTTACCTGCATGCCAACACATTAACACCTCTGGGATTTTTGGAAATAAATGCATAAAGCATACATTCCTTCATTTATGCATAATGTTTAGGAGTTGGATGTCACAGTGCACTACAGAGGCAACATAAACCCTGAGGATGAGTATGCACCGTGTGACAGAGCTGTCTTCTGGCAAACTCTGGTACTGTGCATTCTACAATCATCTGTAAGAGTGCAGCAGGGGATGAATTGGTGTGAAGGGTTTACTGAAGGATTGGTGCTTTCAGGGAAAAATAAAATCAACCTGTTGATTATACACTCAAAAGAGAGGAAGCACAGAACAATCCTGATCTTGAGGAAAGGATTTTAGGCTTTTCAGGTGTGAAAAGCAGAGTAAGCCAGAGGTTTGTTGTTACAGGTGTTACACTCAGGGTTCCTTCCTTCTAATTCCTTAAAAATGTCTCTGAGTCATCATCACCTGGCAAAGTCTGTCATGCTTTCAGCAGTGCATGTGAGAAAGAAAGCTATTCCAACCAGGGAACTTATTTTTCTCTTTTAAATGAGGTTAAATTCGGTCATCATTATATTCTTCAGGCTGACAGCCTAAGAAATTGAAATCCTTTGTTCTGGAATTTTAATTCCCAGGCCATTCTTGCCACCTGCAGGATGCATTTTTGCAATTGTTGAATCAGAGAGCACAGCTACAAATGCAAATTTTTTTTGATACCTGCACGTTTTAGCTCACCACGTCTCCACTGGGAAGGTCTGTGACATTAAGATACAGATTAAGCAGACATTTATTCACTTATTTTGTTCTATAAATGTTCTCACTTCCCCTGGGATCAGCATGTTTCACCAACAGATGTGAATATTTAGTCCAGAATATTACAGCAACAAAGTCTTTCCAAATCACCCAGCCAGTAAAGTGCCCCTCTTCATTCACACATCTGCCCTCATGTGTCTCGTACATATGAAGCCTGGAAAAAATATTTACCTCTCAGCAAGACTCAGAATAAAGAAACTCACTCTGCATAGGTCCATAAGGAGAAAGAAGGTATGTTTTCCATTTATGTGACTGCTAGCTTACTTTCCAGATCTTATCTGAGAGGCAGGCTGCTGGTGCACACTGAAAGAGGAGAATCAAGACCCAGCAGTGATGCCACACCAAAAGCTCACATATCTGCTAAATTGCACAAACAGGGACATTAAAAGCCAAAGGCACTTGGCTGCTAACATAGAACATGTTTTATTTAATGAGCTGTGCAAAGACCATGAAGTGTCTCATGAGAAGATGGGAGATGTTTCTCCCAGTCTGGGACAATTTATGGGTGGCTCAGTGTCAAGTGAATTGGGCTGGGTGGCATCTTTATTTCCTACTTCCCTCCCCACCTTCCTGTAGAGATCACAAGACAACAGAACAAATGTTTTCTCCAGGTTAAACCTTTATTTATTTTCTCAAGACAAACAAAAGAGAATTACTATGATCAGACTAATGTGGTGTTTTTCAAACTGTGGTTCCTCTATAATGGTTTAAAACTATGTATAAATGAGCTGAAGAGACAATTGCACTGACCTACATGGACAAGAGTAATTAGGTCTCTGTGTGCAGTAAAACAGGCTTCTGTATTTTCACAACTGATTGTAAGGTGTATGGCCAGAATTAAAATTGTCTGGTATTTATTATGAGAGCATGATGTTTTTTTATTTTCATCTGTTTGCTATTCAGCCATGTTCTTCATTTTTGTGCCAAAACTCTCTGCGTAAGATATAAGACCTCAAAAGTGTCAGAAAGCCCTAGTTGAAGGTTCTCTGTCATTTCCAACAGCAACAGCAAGAAAAGTCTTCTGTGAATTTCAATTTCTGGGAAACGTTTCTCAGGGAAGTTTTAATATTTCTGTGTTTTAACAAGTATTTCCTAGATTTTAAGCCAAAGTACTAACTAGTCCATGATGCCCTTTGCTGATGGCCCAGCTGGCTCAAACTCCTCTACATAGCACTTCCTTCAGAGAGTATAGAAATGCTGTTATACCTGTAGTGGCTGGTCTGGGCCAGCACCAAGAGAAAGAACAGGGGCATGTCCTCCCTGTTCTCTTGCTGACCTCTCCTCTTAGTCCTGACTTGGTGTGGGGAACTGTATTTGTCTGAATCAAGTGCAAGGATCCACAAGGATGGACCTAGAGGACAGAGAACCTGAATTCAACGTGGTGGGAAGAGAGAGGTGTTTACAGCTGTACACCTGTAATTTAAACAGCTGAGAGAGAGAGAGAAAGAGAGAAAGGGAAATGGCAGCAGATGAAGACTTAGGACACAGAGCAAAAGGGTAGCAAAACTCAGAAAAATGAAGGGTGAGGGATTGAAGAGTTAGGGGTGAGAAGCAAAACAAACCTAGAAAATGGATGTCAGAGGAAATTGGATCTGTCTGGGTAAGCAGGGTTGGTAACTTGGAGAAAATACATTTATACTTGCTCAACAAGAATATTCATACTAAGATGAGAACTTGGAGAGTGGATGTTACAATGAGTTAAATGAGGATTACAGCTGTAGAACAAGGGAAAAAAATGGAGAGCTGAGCTGCCACCTGTAAACACCTCCCTCAGAGTCCACTGGGCTCATTATAGACACATCTCACTCTGCCCCTGCTGTCAGCAGCATCCAGGAAACCCACCAGCTAATTGTTCCATCCCTAATGGTCAGCCTTGCAACAGAGCACTGAGATGAACTACTCCCTGTGGTGATTAATTGTGGCACTAATACACATGGAAGAATTTGCTTCAGTGGATTCAGATGCCCCCATTGCCCTCAGCACACACAGTTCAGCACTAGAGGATGGACCTGTTCTCTTTAATTTTTGCTTTGTTTTTTTTTTTTTCAAAGTGGTACAAACGAGAAAAGGTGGTTTAAATCCATTCCCTGCCTGGGGAAAAGAGATGTGAAGGCAATTGTCCTCTTCCTAGAAAGCTTAAGAGGTAGAGAGCTACTCCACAGACCTTTATCTTCCAGCTAACCATCACTGATGTCAGGAGCCTGTCCAGGTGTCTCCAAAGGTGTTGCCTATGGAAAGCTGGACAGTACTAGCAGCACTCAGAGACCATGTCCATCTGATTGTATTTCTGCTAGTGGTGCTGACACACTAGAAAATTCCCCTTGCCTTACTGCTTCAGGAAAGAGCATATTTTCTTCATATGCAAGATGACAAGAGGCAGAGGGATGGAATTCCTCTTTTTTCATGATTTTTAATATATCTTTGAAATATATGTGAAACATGCAAGTATACTTTTCAGACTACAGCTATATGTTCTTTCTTTTGAAAGAAATGTAATAAAATCCCACTCAGGTTGAATATAAAGAGGATTAGAGGAAATAAATGTGGGATTTTACCTAACTGGGAATTGCAAAATGAAGTTCAGAAGAAAAAAGTGTTTCCTCTATTGTATAAAACAGAATTATCTTGCCTGTAGGCAGTACTGGAAGCAAAGAAGTTTCACTGTACCAGAAACAGAGAAGCAAAACTACCAGCAAATCTACACACTATGTTTATGGGATAGTACAAAATTCATCAAGCAACTTAAATTCAGTT
The DNA here is from genome assembly GCF_037042795.1 of Molothrus aeneus. Taxonomy (NCBI): domain Eukaryota; kingdom Metazoa; phylum Chordata; class Aves; order Passeriformes; family Icteridae; genus Molothrus; species Molothrus aeneus. The sequence continues at coordinate 1,776,995 of NC_089678.1, read as the reverse complement.
GAAAACAAAGTCGAATTGCGAGGTCTTTGGACATGAGTCTATTGGGATGGATGTGTTGTCCCAGAAAATTATTAGGAGCAGGATCCTGGAAATTCTCTGATCTCTCCAGTGAGATCATCATTAGCTACACAACTGCCATCAATTTCATTAATTCCTTTGTAAGTGCTGATGTGTTCTTCCTCCCTGACTTTACTCAGAAGCACAATTTCAAAAGATGCCTTCAAATAAGTCATCATAAATAGAGACTTTGTCATGAATTGCTGAGAGTTCCCAGCACAAAAGCAAATCAAATCCCCCAGAAAATTACATATCACCAGAAATTTAGAGTAAGAGAAGCTTCAGTTTTAAACAGGTGGGCATATAAACAAGCAGGCACGAAAATCAGTTATGCATCTGGCTTTAATGTTAAGCTGCAACGAAGTTAAAGCTTTAATATTATCTGAAGATACCTTTAATAATAAACAGAAATATTTTCCAATTTAAAAGTTCATCAGAAAACACACTAAGCACTATAACACAAGCTAACAAATTTTTAATTTCTGGTTCCAAAGCCCTGTCCAGCCTGAAAGTCAAACACAGAACTTACCTTACCTCACCTAGAGCAGTACGTAAGAGCAGCTTCTTTTTCAGCCAGGCTCTCAGCTTCCCCCCCAGCCCATCCAGTTAACACTTTGCAAATATTTGGCTCCTATCTCAACTGAAATATTTCTAGTTTTAAGAAATACATTTGCATGTGTATATAAAAACATTCCAAGAGAGAAAAAGAGCTCGCATGTATCTTCCATCAAATGAAGTGAGAGAGTTTCTCCAGGAATAAAAATATCAGCCCCCATCTCTCCTCCCAAATGTAGAACTTTTAAAATCCTACGCTAAGAAAAATAAGATGAAGGGCAAAAATTCTATGCACTGAAGAGAAAGTCCTGCAAAATATTTCTGTGGCCAAGTATGCCTGTTTCTCCTCTGCATGCTCTCCCAAGCAGGGGTTGACAACCATCAGTAAAGAATCCTCGGCACTGTAGTCACAGGACTTTCAGTCAGCATCCAAATATTTTCACAACATATTCCCTAAACAGGAAAGGGTGAGACTCTCCTTTTGCACTTACCTATTCTTTTGTCTCCTGCGAACAGTGAACACTGCTCTAAAGATAACCACGTCTCTGATAAAAGTTACAGAAAAACTACTAAAATATTGAGAGGTGGAGATTGGGGATGACTGGTATTTCAGGATTAGGTATTTTATAACAAGTATTTCCTTAGGGTGGTAGCACGCTTTGTCCTGTGTTTGGCCAGCCAGTGGATTAGGGAGGAAATTTCCCTTGCAGATCACTGTACGCTTTAGAAAGACAACACTTAAAATGCTTGCCATTTACTTACTGATAAACACCGGTGGCAACATCTGGAAACATGCACAGGTTCAGGCGTAAAATCCATCATCCTTGCTAACAAGAGTGAAGAAAACTACATTTCCATTGCCTATCCCAGAGGAGCAATAAATAGTCCCTATAACCAAGCAGAAGTGCCAGGGGCAGAGCAGCCACCTGAGGTTATTTACCTGTTTCGGTGTCCCCGGGGACTGCATGACAATAGCAGCACTCCATGAAGATAACGTAGTTCAACAGGTTGAAGAACAGACCTGAAACCCCAATAATGAGGACGAGCAGTGCTTTCTCAGTCTTCTGAGGGTTGATAAACCTCTTGATAGCCTCCACAAAGATGCTGAACATGAGTGCAGTGGCAAAGACAGAGTTGCCGAAAGCCCCCAGCACGTCTGCCCGGCTGAAGCCGAATGTGCTGGCCTTGTGCCACTTGACGCGGCTGAAGCGGACGCCGACCAGCCCAATGATCATGGAGATCAAGTGGGAGAGAACAGCAAAGGCATCTGAGGCCAAGGAGAGAGAATTGCCCACGTAGGCGACTGAGATTTCAATGGCAAAAATGGCGAGGCTCACCACGCACATGAGGATGAGGCGGCTGCTGCGGCCCGAGTAGCGGCCCATTCCTGTGGCTCCCTGCCCCTTGCTCCTGGGATCTGCAGAGACAGCGCTGAGTGGGGAGCAGCTCCCTGCCTGCGATCCTGCCCTTCAGCTGTCAGTGCTGCTCACGCCTGGGAGCCACTTTTATAGGAAGCAGTAAAACAATAAATCAGTTTAAAGTGCAGTTTGGCGAGATTTGTCATGTGAAGACACTGTGAGAGTTCCAGTCCTGGAAGTGTCCCACCCTCAGGAGGCATTTTTTCCTACAAAACCAAAAATAAACCTAGGAAGATTACTGGGAGCACCAGCACTTGCTACTCCACTCAGTGTCCTGAAAAACTGAGTAAGGCCCAGACAGGAGAGCATAAGAAGGTGGCTCAGAATTTTAAGTGGTTAGAAAAGACCTGGCTTTTGCATAAAACTCTCCTCTCATGTCTGTTCCTGCCATTTCTGTTGCCAGTAATTTTAGTACTGAAAAAGTCTTACTATACACCTATGCAAAAAAGACATTTGAAATCCATGTGGGTGGACATGATTTTTAAGAGCACAATAGACAAGAACTGCTTGTGAGACTTACTGAAGATGTTGTCCATAGAACAATCTTCAAAGACAACTGCTCCGATCTTCCATTTTAGCAATGTAATACAACAACTATACAACAGCTTCTTGTACTTTTAGGACATTTTAACATTGCTCGTGTATATGGAGAAATTTTGGAGGCCATTTTCTAAACAAACTGCCAGTAGACATGGAAGATGAGGCTTAACAATAAACCCAAAGCATATTGAATTTTTCCCATTTTGAAAACCTGTCTCAAAAATCTCAAAGCAATTCTTATATGCTTGCACATAAAAGTAAGAGTTGGGGAAAGCACAACCAGAAGTTCAAGCTGCTGACATCCTAGCTTGTACTTTGTGCCATTTCTAGAAAATAGATCCTAAAGCAGTAACATTTTTTGTCACTCATTGCAGTACCTGTTGAACTCTTAGTGTCCTCATATTAACACAAACTCACAAACTACCACTAATGTCACACCAGGCAGTATGGGCCTGCCAAGGTGTTTTCCTTGAAAAATTTAGGATCCAGCTTTTTATTTAAAATGCCCATTTGTGTACATATATGCACACAGTTAGTTATGAAGTAGGACAGAAGGAAATTACATGAATTACATGCAGTACAGCCATGGAGAGATAATACTGATTACCTGAGCTGACCAATTGTCCCTGCTGGCCTTAGGATTCCCAAGGTGACTTAACTTTAGCTTAAAAACAAACACCCATCCCCACTTTTCATCTGGATTTTTGCTCACAGGGTTTCAACAATCAAAATATTTATGTTCAAAGTTCAGTTTGTTAGAAGCCGCTCCTGCCAACATACGTAATTTTTAACATTTGGTCATTTGCCTATCTACACACTGCAGCTGCGACTCAAGGGTTCCCCTCCTCCTGCCATTTTAAGAACACCATTGAGCCTGGAAGGGTGGATTACTAGAACTAATTACAACATTGAAAATTGGCACTTACTTATCTTCCTTTTCATCTTCTTACACCTGTGTCACCACTTCCATCCCAGCTATTTCCACAGCAGGTTTTTTTCCCTTCTTGTATTAAAGTGATGTTTAACTACTTATTACCTGAACTACAGAGCCTGAAAGGTGAGGTTTTTTTCAAGTTATTCTCCTTTCAGTGGGTACAGAAGAAGGTCAAGCTTCAGTGGTCTCAAAAGCCCTGCCTTACACAAGGTTCTGATTACCAAATCAAGAGATAAATGAAGCACTCCCTCTGCAGCAGAGCTAAAATGTTCACCTGTGCTCTGTTTCCAATAAGAAGCTGCTACCATGATGTTAAAGCACTTCACTTACACCCCCTTTACAATTTAACTCAAATTTATCAGTACATAAGAACTAACGAGCACCAAAAATTTTGCAATTCTATAAACACAAAGCAGTATCATTTAATCAACAGCAGTGTATTATTCCAATTCCATATACCTATTTTTCTTACAGACAGAATCTACTCAAGGTCTGAAGGATTTTTCTATAATGCTTCACAGAGAGCTTAGATTGTGCTTTGGGCAAAAGGATAGCTGATATGGATGTTATCTCTCCCAGGCAAATATTAGCCTCCTTGTGGAAAATCATCACAGGGACATCTGCATCTGAGGTATCAACATTTTGGACCCTTCAAGCCTTATTATGACCAGGAAGAAATATATTCAGGAAAAGTAAGAGGGGGGGAAAAAAAGAAAAAAAAAAGGAAAAAGCTGGCTGCCTGTGAAATCTGTCTTCAAACAAACCCATTTGTCGGCTCAGGGCAACTAATTTCTAAGAATAGTGTGTCAACATGTTTACTCGAAGATTTGATCCAGTCAACTGGTTGAAGGTTGGCTGTTTGTTCAAACTGATAAGGTCAGAGGATGCATTTAGTTTTGCCTTTCCTTTGTAATGAGTTACTAAGAGCTTCCACATTTGATTTTTAAAATATGGGTGTTGTAGAACATTTCAGTGGGAACTGTAAGTGCTCATCTATTCTTAAAACTCTGGTTTGCTCTGCCAGAAAATCTGGGCACATTCCTGCCTCATACCCCAAGACATCCCTCTCCAGCTAGTCTTAGTCACCAACCATTTCAGGCCGTGAAAACATCACTCTGGCATTATTGCTCACTCTCTTTACCAAAGTACGATCCCGGCCAGCATTAGAGGCAGCACACCAGGACACAGACCTTCGGGCCACTCATCTGCTTTGTCAACTGTATCCAAAGATAAATGCATGCACAGATAAATCCTTCCCTAAATCCTTTACCCATTGCTACACCTGAGAAAATACCTACACTAATGCAACATTGATGATTTTAAGATGCAATTGAAGCAAACCCTTCAGGACTAACCATAATCCAAAGAATATTACAGAGAATTTCCAAGTTTCGAGCACTCTGAGAAAGCTGATCTAAAATATTTAAAAATTTCTGTGCTTTTCTGTGGAAAAACTGGGGCACAAGGCACACGATCTTAAATTGGATAGGCCAGGTTCAAATTTTAACATTCAAAATTTTGACTAGGAAGGCTGACCACAGGAATCTGGGGAAAAGCAAATATTCTGCATATCTTTGAGAAACATAGATCTGGCAATAGCACTCTAAGTCTCCTACATGCTTTAGACCATGGCTGCTTCATAAAAACAGGTTTTTTGAAACAGGCAACCACATAGTGTTGGGCCAGGAAGAGTTTGGAGAGGATCTTAGAGGTCCAACTTTTTAATGACCAAGTTTTCACTATACTCTTTTCAGGGAAAGATGTTCATGGAGACAGCATTCAAACATACAGGAAGAAAAAAAGTAAACCAAGTGTGTGTCATCTAACCACTGTTTTGTGCCAGGGCTACCTCTTTATTTTTTAAAGCCAATCTTGTGCTCAGTGATGCTATTTTTAAAATGATTTTGCAACTCTGTAACATCCAGCCTCCTCTGCTAGAGCAACACTTGGTAAGTGTAGGAAAAGCAAAAAAAAGGTTTTATGAAACATGCTGTAGATATAACCACAGGCTAAAATCACTAGCACTGAACTTAACTCTCTTCAGACTGCCTTTGCATTACTCATTGCAGTATCATTGTCAGACAGCCATTAAGGCCAGTTTGCAAAATAAGAAAAACAGAGATTAGCAAAATACCTGCAAGAAATCGCCACCACCTGCACCTTGCTACAAGGTGTTATTTAATCTTTCAAACTTGCTTTACAAGGGGGTGAAAATCTGGGAGGTGATTCTTTCCATCTACCTCTGCTCCTGTGAGACCCCTCCCGGAGTGCTGTGTCCAGCTCTGGGGCCACCAACATAAGAACAATGTAGAGCCATTGGAATGAGTGCAGAGAAGGGTGATAAAGAGACCCAGAGGGACAGAGCACGTCTCCTGTGCAGACAGGCTGAGAGTTGGGGTTGCTCAGCCTGGAGCAGAGAAGGCTTCAGGGAGACCTTAGAGCACCTTCCAGTACCTGATGGAGCCTACAGGAAACCTGTAGAGGGACTTACAAGCGCAGGTAGTGATAGGATAAGGGGGAATGGCTTTAAATTGAAAGAGAGCAGGTTCAGGTGAGATACTAGGAGGGAACTCTTGACTGCGAGTGTGGTGAGGCACTGGAACATGTTGTCGAGGGAAGGTGTGGATGCTCCATGCCTGGAAGTGTTCAAGGCCAGGCTGGATGGGGATCTGAGCAACCTGGTCTAGTGGAAGGTGTCCCTGTCACAGCAGGGGTGTTGGAGCAAGATGATCTTTAAGGCTCCTTCCAAGCCATTTATGATTTTTTGTTTTTATGAAAATATTCCTTGAAAGATCTGGCTTCAGAGACAAGTTTTCTAAAGGTAGTAATTACTATTCCTACAGGTTCGCAGCAAGTCTCTACTGAAAAATTTGAAGGCAAAATAAAAAGCAGGTGTTTTATCTAGAAAGTAGATGTCAGCATGCTGAACTGTACTGTAGTTTTTATGGCATTCTCTCCAACCTTTCAAGCATTTTCTCCATGTACAAGGAAATACATGCACCAAACCAGAAAAAAAACCATGAGCAAAGGATACCTATTCCTCCCTACTGGGCAACACAGAAAAAACCCATCACAGCACGTTACAGCTCACAATACATCTTTATTTTATTGGAGATGTTTACAGAAAAGTCTGTGAATTACTGCTAGCCTAAGACTGACCATTGGGGAGCCGGGTTATGGTTTATGGCTTTGTCTTTGAATTATTTAAAAAGGTCACAAAACTGATTGAAGTTTAAGGGGTTATTTCAGTCTTGTTAAAAAAAGTTCAATTCACAGATAAAGGAGAAGGTTCTTTCACTAGTGATTTAGTAACTACGACCAAAGAGGGTGTAGAACTTGGCAGGGTTTTTGCCGCACACACATCTTGCTCCAGGCTGGAGCTCACGGAGTGGCTGGAAAGGTATGCAGAGGCTTTTTGCTCCCATGGATGGAGCACCAGGCTCAAGATCTTGATCCCTGAAATAAAAGGATATTAATAAATAAATATATTCATAAATAAATATTTCTATTAAAAAATAAAAGTGCAATAAAGTGGTTTTTTACATAAGTGATTTATACATAAATCTTAAAACTGCATTAATTATTCTCAAAGTTCCAGAGCTAAGGAAGTAAATATACTGAATTATGCAGGATAGCAGGAGTCTGTACATAAGTGTTATACCCAAAGGCATCTTGCATATCTGTTTTGTATTCAAACCACTTTGATTTTGATCTTGGTATATACACCCTCAGTTATATTTTACCTGGCAGTGGTCTTCTTGATCCAATCCTCGCACTCAATTTCCCCACAGAAAGGGATTTGTACAATCTGAAGGGAGGAGAGGAGGGGAGAGAGAAAAACCCAACAGTTATACATGTAGAAAAATCATCTTCGTCTCTGGAAGATTCCTAAACCTTCAGATCTCATACACAGATCTCAAACTGGGAAAAGTTCCAATTGCTACAACTGAATTTTAATAGCTCTTTTTCATCAGAGCAATAGATAAGCACAGTCATCCCTCCACAGTGCAGTACGGAAAATCCTACACAAACCCAAAGCACCATTTAAATTTAAATCTTTTTTTTTAACCAAATACATCTTTCTTCTGTGCAAAGTATAAACACTCTTTTCTTATCAGATGTTCTGTTTTTCAGGAAAAGTTTAAAATTTTCAAACTACTGAGCAAATGCTCACCTTATACACTGTAAGACAGTGCCCTAAAAAAGTTCCCATTTTAATTCCATTACTATGAATTTTCATTTTTTCTGAGCATACATTATTTGAAGAAAACAGAACTGCCAACAGCACATTTCTCTGGGGGACCATGGGGGTGGGTGTGCAGCTTCCTGCTCTTTCCTTCACTTAGCTTAACTGAAGAAAATTGAGAGAATAAGGCTGAAATAATAATGTCACACACTCCTCTCTGTACTACTCTTAGCTATTGGAGCAGATCTCTTGCCCCTAGTTTCATATTCAATTTTACTGATTTTTTTTTTTAATGGACTTCCACAGAGAAAATTCAGTTTGCTACCTAGAGGTAGCATTATTCTTAAAAAGACACCCCCTACAAACATTTGAACACTAATGAAATGCTGATAGCTGAGGGCAACCTCAGCTACTAAATTCAGCCTTCATTAATTTTAATTCTATCCAACTGTGAATAAGGTTTACTTAGTGCATCTTTCTTTCACCTAATTTACATTCTTACTGCAAAATTCTCAATTTGTCATTAACTGGAACACGCCTTTAGTAGACTTCACTTTATAGCTTCACTTTCTTGTAACTGAAAAAAAAGGAACTATTACCACTCTACTACACTGTTCTTGCATTAATCTATTGTTAGTGAAATGAAAAACAGTCCACATTTTTAAAGAGCTAAGAGTCTGCAATTCCATTAGGGGAAAAACAGCAGCAGGAATTAAACAGGAACACTTATTTAATCTTAAAAATTTTCATCCTAAACAGTAGTCAGTGCTAATAGAGTGCAATTTCAAGTAATTCAGAATACATATGCTATAAAATTATGTTAATACAACAAAAATAGGTAGAGAGTGAAACAAACACCAAATGGCAGATTTTTTCAATTTTTTTTCAATTCAGATATACAGCTCATAATAAATTCACATAACCTAAGTACCAAAACAGTAGAAGTGTCCAACATGGAATTATATAATATTATATTATTTGTTCACATTTCCAAGCTTAACTACATTTAGATTACATTAGAATTCTAAGCATTATAAAAACAGCTTAATTCTCTTTGTCATATCTAGAATCTAGCTGCACACAACAGTGAGTGCTGGACATTGCTAAATCAGTCCCTCCTCTGAAGTTCATAATTATTCCTTTAAATATTGTTCTAAATTGAATTTAAGTGCAATAGAAATAAAAGAAAATAGTATAATGGAAGGTCAAGCCTAACCAGGAATAACTTAAAATTATTTTTGAAGTTTAACAGAGTATTTATAGATTCTTGGCACTTGCACATTTTTCACCAGGAATTTTGAAATTTTCAGAGTGGATCTAATTGGTACACAACCCCTTGATCTCTCTCTATAAAATACACAACCTTACTAACTAATGTTGGGGATCCTACCTCTTGAACACACTAATCCAAACACATAAACAATTTCCCAACCTGATCTGTGACAGAATTTCAGGGTTAAAAATTTCTCTCACCAGTTCTTTGTAAAAGAAACAGCAGCTCAATTCTGTGCTGAAGACTTAATCTCTCATCTAAACTTCAATACCTTTTCACAGATGTTTAGATTAGTAGAGCTCACTCATCCATGTGACGGGTTATTTTTACTATAAATCCAAGGAGGTTACTGACTTGCAGTAATTCTTAATGAACTCAATAGCTTCTACTCAGGTCATAAAGGTAAAACTTCCTTGACGTAAATAGCTTGTACTTTAAACTCTTACCTGGACCCTTATATGAGACTCAGTAAGTGTTTTGTCACTGCATTAGAATAATGACAGTGAGGTTATTGTAACCTGAATGAAATGTTTACATTACTCTCTCTTACAAGCATACTCTGATAAAACCATTCTTTTTAATGGATCAAAAGGGTGTGAAGCATAAGAATAGAAGTGGTAAATCCCCTTACCTTTCCTGAATCAAGCTCTTTTTGAAAGTCCTCCATATTACTAGCCACCACCATATGACTTTTTAGGTCCTCGGATGCTCTAAGAAAAGGAAAAAAATTCAGGCATGGCAGATTTATTCACGCAAACTCACTAGCCCAATGAGCTGAGTTTTCAGAGCCAGTAAAAACAAAAGGTAACAAAAAGAGCTATATATTCATTAGAATCTTCCAATCAGGTTATGTCTTTCTACTACTGATCCTCAAGGAGGTAAAATGTTGATTAATTGCTGATGGGCTGCCACACATTTCACTGTGCTCATTACCGCTGTTGTGCCCATCAGTTAAACACTGACCTGAAGCAGACAGAAATAAATACTATAGATGTATATTTTGCGTTTAAAATTATCTTCTAAATCTAAATCACAAGATGCTTTTGAACTAGGTAAAAATATTCTGCCTGTAAACAATTTTTATCACTTCCTTTAGAGAAGGAAATAGAAAAGCTCATCTGCCACAATGTCATGTCAACACCCTGTTCTTCTCAGTGGACTTACGAACAACAATCTGCAGTGAAGACCTGTGAGGGATTTTGGCATTTGCAATAAGGGCAAAAAATAGTTTCAAAAGTATTTGATTGCTTACAAGAAAGCAATCCTGTGAAGATCAATAGGGTCTTAAAATGCACTTCTGGACACAGAACTTCAGCTATTGAAGTTACTTGGACAGCTTTGTGTCTTTCAAAATTCTGCACCAAAAGCATCTTTCACAAAGGAGTCTTGTATATAGGATCATAGAATTATTTAGGCCAGAAAAGACCTCTAAGATCATTGAGTTCATCCACTAAGCCAACACTGCCAGGCCCACCACTAAACCATGTCCATAAGCACATTTATGTGTTTTCTGAACACTTCCATGGATGAGTATTCCATGACTGCACTGGGCAGCCTGTTTCAATGCTTGGCCACAGTTGCAGTGAATAAATTTTTTCCAATGCCCAATCTAAACCTCCCCTGGCTCAACCTGAGATCATTTCCTCTTATTCTGTCACATGTTACCTGGAAGAAGAGACCAACTCTCACCTGACTACACCCTCATTCCAGGTAGTTGTAGAGAATGATAAGGTCCCCCCTGAGCTTCCTTTTCTCCAGAAGAAACACCCCTCCACTCCCTCAGCCACTCCTCACAGCATTTGTGCTCTACACCCTTCACCAGCTCTGCTGCCCTTCCTTGGGCAGTGTTAAGGTCACTGGTCATATAATGACCAATGGGTCACATCTATTTATGGTGTGTTTATGGTGTATCTATTTATTAATAATACATGTGAACTCATGGATGTATTTTTTAAAGTAAGTTCACAACCTTTTACCTTCTGTTTCTTAAGAACAACAGGCAGCTCCTATCGCTGAATGTGAAGGAGTTTAAGAGGCAGAAAATTATACAACACAAACAGGAAGATGACCCTAACCTGCCCTTTCCCACAGATAAATCATTAATGTGAGAAGTTCTTCTGACAAATGAAGGGCATCTGTGATTATCAGAGCCATTTACTGTAACTCTTAGTTTACCTGCTGTAAAGGTTTGCATGGATCATCTCCAAGATCTGTTCAAGTTTCTCTTCTGCTTCATGTTCAGACAATGTCAGCTTCTGCCCCGTGTCTCTTCTAACAGCTACAAACTGTTGGCTCTTCATGTCTCGTGGTCCCACTTCAACTCTGACTGGGACACCCTTTGTGGAAAAAAAGAATTAGTAGTTAGGATGAGGAAGTAATTCTCACAATAGTTCATTTTCTCTCTGTGGCTTTTTGTTTGTTTTAAAGTCCAGTCTTAATATAGACTCACTTGATCCATTTAAGTTTCTTTGGAAAAAAAAATCACTATATATTCCAAAGCTTTAATGAATTTCTGTATTTCCCACCCACATTCTCTTCACTTGTGCATTCTACCCTGCTTCACTAGCTTGGAGACTGCATCAGTGCCAGCATGCAAGTAATGCTAAAGCACTGCTGAAACTGCACTACATTTTCCCACATACTGCAAATCAGATTTTTTAAGTCTGAACAATTAAGACTTCCACAGCAATTATAATGTTCTAGTTCACCCAATAACACATTAAATTCTGTTTTCAAAGAATGCTTTCAATAGCATTCAACAGGTATTGTTTTAACAGCAAACAGCAAAAGTTCTGTTACAGTCCTAATATCAACATTAATTGCATTGAATATTTGACTACAAACAGCTAATTGTTTTAGCAAAGCAAGTAATTTCAAGTAATTCAGAGTTTATCAAAGTTTATCATATAAAAGTTGATAAACTTTGGTGGTACGATGTAATTTCTCATCCCCCTTACACCATCAGGCAAAAAGATTTTCCATGTTACTGAAAAGAGTCAGTTAAGAGTCTACTGTGTAACTTATTTTCTCTGCATCCCAACATGTATCCCAGAGGGTACACATTCTTCCACAGGAAATGAAAAGAGTGAATAAAAATACGTTTTGGAAGATTGCTCCCCCTCTCTCCCTCAAGAAAATTGAATCAGTAGGTTTATAATCTAAAACCAGTCCACAGTGTTCAAAAGATGAACAGGAGAATCAAAACCTGTACCAAGCTTTCTATGCACTGTGTACTCTGGAATCTCCTCAGGTTCACAGCTTCCAAGTGATTCCCTATACTCCCTCTGCCTCCACTACCTTAATTATGCTAAAAAGGTGAATAATACAGTAAAATCCATCTGATCAATGAACTATCTACTACTACATCTACTATCTACTACATAAAGAGCTACTCAAAACTGTTATTAACAAGCAATTCAAACTGAACATTCTAGTTTACGCCCACAAAGCATTGTTTCCATAATAAAAACTGGGAAGGGAGTATCCAGTACTTCTAATTGTAATATTACTAAGTGAAAGAATAGTTCATGCTCCCTTAGGAAGATTTCCCAAGAAAGCAGTGGAACTAATACCAGACAATACAAAAGAAGTACCACTGACTTGGTTCTTTTAGGAAGTAACATCAGAAGTCTAGTACACTGACAAGTGCATAAGGCAAAATATTTTCCAATTAATTCTTTTACTTCTTATTCCAGCACCTTTGTATTTTTTACCCTACAAAATTCCTTATACACTCAATAAAAGGAATGTATTGTTCCTGCAATGAGCCTGAAGTTGCAGTTTAGGTATTATACTGGACACATCACTAGATTTTGTGAAAAACATCAAGTTTACCCTGTGCTGTGTACCTTCTTAAAAAACCTGATTTTATTTAGAAAGTTTTCCAACATAGCTTCACAGTACTAGAGGTCCATTTAAAAAAAGGGTTACACAAAGGGAAGAGAACTTTGAGACAACAGGAATTTTGAACAATTTGGGTCACTTCTATCAGGTTACTTGGAAGATTAACATATTGAAACTGATTTTAAATTCAGAAAAAAAATAAAATTCCAAACCAACACTCAACATGTCATTCAATTTTTAATTACCATTACTACCGCTGTTTTATTCTGCTCACTATTTCTGTTTTATAAAAGCCTCTTATATTAGAGGAAGCAGAACTGCTCTTCTCAAGTGCTATATGAGGGGAACATGGCAATATTGAAACAAAAAAATTGCTCCTTTCTTTTCTGACACTGTAGGTTTATCTTCTCTGTTCTGCTGTATGCACAGAAGGCTCTGCTGTGAGTCAGGACACACTGAAGTATTAGTACACATTTCTAAAAATGCAAGTAATTTATGCTCCTAATTTAAATTTCTAGGTATATAAGTAGAGCCCTGGAGGTTTAAAAATCCTTAATGACATGCAAATCCTAGCAAACAGAACAAGTCTTTGAAAACACCTTTCCTTCATTTATTCAGTAAAGTGATCACTGATTATCAGGCAGCAGATTTTAATTTACAGAACACATCTGCTTTCAGAACAGAGGGCACACATAGCATACCTCATATATTCCCCTCACCTAGGCTTCAAAACCCCTCCTGGAAAGAAAAGTACCTTAAGTTCCCAGTGGTTGAACTTCCAGCCAGGTGAGTAGTTGTCTCTTAAATCAGCCCGGACACGGATGTTGACAGCAAGCAGCCTGCTACGATATTCATTACATTTCTTCAACAGAGCCTCTCTGTCCTCTTCAGAAAGGGAATTTGTGATACCACAGGGAATAATTACAACCTGCAATAGAACAGGACATGTACTTTATGCAACAAAAAAAATTAGCTCATAGTTATAAAAAACTAGAAACCAATATTGTGGCCCTCTGTTCCAGTAATTTCCTTCATGCTCTCAGAAATGAAGGACACATTTCACTTTTCATACTAATGGCACAGATAACATTCCTTCAAATGGATGAACTATCAAAGGGGACTGGTCCACCACAAGTATCCTAATGACTTGTATTAACTTCACACAGCTACTCTGTAACTAGACAGCTCCATCCTATATTAAGTCTTTCAGCTGCCTGACATGAAATACTTATGAATTCCAAGACAAGAAAGGAAACTAAAGCAGTTTAAGGCATTTTTACACACCTGAATACAGGCTACACGAGGTGGGAGTACCAATCCCATGTTATCTCCATGAATCATTGTCATTACGCCAATAGTCCGAGTTGTAATGCCCCAGGAATTCTGATAAGCAAACTGTTTTTCTCCTGGCTTCTTGGGGTCTTCAAACACAATTTCAAACATCTTTGAGAAATTCTGCCCTAAATGATGTGATGTTGCTCCCTGAAATAGATGCACACAGAAAATTCTATTCAATGGAAAGTTAAGTCTATCAAGCATCAGTTTAAATATTTAATCTTCCTATATTTAATGAGAAAAATAATAATTATTATATTATAGAATAACAATAACAATAACAACAACAACAACAATAATAATAATATTAAAGTAAATACCTGGATAGCTCTTCCACTGGCAGATATAAATGCCTCTAAAGTGGTTGTATAATCCCCCCCAGCAAACTTCTCCTTCTCTGTCTTTCTTCCTTTCACAACAGGTATTGCCAAGAGATCCTCATACACCCGAGCATAGAGATCAAGTATCTGCAGCACCTATGATAAACAAACGATCTTCAGAATTACTCAGTATTTAGCATTTGTTAAACCTTGAAATATTTTTATGTGACAGAGTCTGAAATCTCTAAGATTTAACACTTTCTCAAAACTATGTTTAGAAACTAAGATTTTTTCAATTACTTCAAACTTTGGATGTTATTTTCCCTGAATCAAAAAGCAACAACTATAAGTCATGAAAGAAAACAAGAAAAAAGTTTTAAAACTGGACGAAGAAAGTTTTAAAAATTCTAGCAGTAAACACATGGATACATTATTTAAATTTTTAAGGAAAACTGATTTTTAAGTATTTTTAAGAAAAATCATTTTAAGGTAAGCACACACTATATATCACACTCTTCAAACTCCCCATATTGTTTGTAGAGAATGAAGCATCAGAAATGGGTTACATCTGAGAAAAAAAATTGGTTCTGATAAACTTGGCATTTTTCACAAGGGCGCTCAAAATAGATATCCTTGAGATCTCAGTACAAAGATTTGTTTGTGTTGCTATGGAGTAAGGTAACTTCCTGAAAGGGGAAGCACCAGTGCATTTGTTTTTACCTCCTCTGCTGCTTCTTCATATGTTGCAAATGCTGTGTGACCCTCCTGCCAAAGGAACTCACGAGTGCGAAGGAAAGGCTGGGGATGTTTGAACTCCCAGCGCTGGAGGGGCGGAAGCAAAAAAAATTAACACTATGAAGTGTCAAATTATTGTTACAAATAATGTTTATAAGCAAGTATTAGAAAACCTTCAATAAAGATAAAAAAGCCAACTAGTCAGATTTCTACTTAATACAATCAACCATTGATAAAGAATGTTTTATTAGAAACACTGAGGAAAACATATCACATAAACCATGGTAACAATTTTGCTTTGAAATATGTGCTGTGATCATGCCATGTCCACAGAGAATAACTGTCCTACACTGCACTTGTGATAAGAAGAGGTACTCAGGAATTGTGTACACATACCACAACACTGCACCACTGATTAAGCTTGATAGGAAGATCCCTGTGTGACTGCACCCACTTTGCATAGGAAGGATACATTACTGTAAAAAGAAAGCAGCTTTGAGTCTCCACACAATAAAGACATTTATGTCAAACTTTTTCTTTTGCTACATATAAGCTTAACATTCTCTTCTGTGAGAATTATGCTTTCATGTTTCAGTTCCTTTAAAATAGATTATTTTGTCTTAATACATAATATTTTCACCAGAGTACTTCCACTTCATCCGAAGTCTCTGCAAAAGAGCTTGGTTGCTGCTGGTCAAAGTACAATCCAAAGCTTATTATTTAATGACACTGGGTTTGAATTGCTGGCTTACAGTATGGTAAATACACCTGGGCTCACAAATAGGAACTCCCTATCTCAAGATTTCAGGATGCTATGCTACACCTGACTCAATTAAAAACTCATCTAGCCTTGGGTCTTAAAATGCTTGTTTAAATTACTCAGAGGAACAGCTACAGTCAAAACACATGCAAAACTGAAGTGAATCATGAGTTGAAAAAAATTTCTTATAAACACTATAAACCAAATAATCAAATGTGTTTTCAGACAAAGTAAGTCAGTCTTCAGGATATTAACAAAAAAAAATCCAGAAAAAGTATGCATTTCCTAATAATGTCTATTTAAGGAAACACATAATGTGGATTTGCTATGAGCAGCAACAAGATTAAGAAATTTTCCTAAGGAGTTACAGAAAATATTCTGAAAAATGGGGGCTTCCACTTTTCAGAAGGGACTCTTCTGTCTACCAGCTACACTATATATAGAACTTCTCATATAAGTTTACAGCCAAACTACATGAAAAGAGACTCACCTGTTTCACTTGTGGGACGTATAGCAATTGGTTCAGCCAGTTCTGTTTTCCCAGATCTTGTGACCCAAGCAACCTAAAAAAAGGAGAAAATAAAAAACAAGTTTGGGAAAATGTATTCTAACCCCAAACTTACTTTATACCCAGCTGCAGACTAAGTGGTTGGGTTTTCTTACAGTCAGATTAAAATGAAGTTTTGAAGTGTACCTCAGGAGCAAAGTCAGCAATATGAGACTTCTCCGTCTCTAAGGCAGCCTGGGACACAAACATGGGGAAGTAGCAGTTTTCCACTCCAAGTTTCTTGATCTCTGCATCAAAGAAGTCTTTGATGGCTTCCCAAATAGCATGAGCCCAAGGACGAAGAATGTAACACCCACTGACATCGTAGTATTCAATCATCTCTGATTTTGTGATCACCTTGCAAAAGATTAATCAGAGGCTGAAGTTTCAGTTTGTGCATAGAGAACATTCAGTAATCCAAGTGTGCGCCATGCAACCCAAGACAATCTCCTACTTAAAACTGCTCAAATTGTTAGCAGCTAAGATATACTTTAGGGTCATTTGTGTTACCTAGAGAAGGTTAACCAGGAACATTAAGCTTAATGATAGGTCTGAATACTGTAAACACTTAACTAAAACTGAGTTTCATGAACCCAAGTAAGAGACTATAGCTGCTTTCCGGGAACAAAAACACTTCTGTAAGAAATGTCTCCAGCTCATGTCAGAAGAGACTTTTATTTCTTGGAGTACAGGCAAAAATTATACTACTGACAGGAAATGTACACCACTGACAGCTACTTACAATCTCTCATAACAAGACTAATCAAAACTAATCATCTTGACCTGGGTTGTTTTCAATCTCAGAAGCTAGCAAAATTGTTAAGTAGCAACAGATATTCACTTCTGTTATGCATCACCTGGAGCTGAAATAAAACTTTCAAGTCTGTGAAATTCCTATAATTTCAACTAAGTTTTTTACTCTTAACAAAAGAGGAATTCAGGTATGAAACAAGGAAACCATATGTATTATATATAATAAGGTTGGGTGGTTGACACTCACCCTTTTTACAGCTTATTAAATTTATTCAGGTTTTCACTCCAAGGCATTTCTGTTTAAGACCATGATAACATAAGACATAGAAAAGAGCAAATACTTTGCTTTGTATTGAAAAAAAAAAACCCTCAATCAGAAGGATGTAAATCCCAAACACACATTGATTTATAACAGAATGAAACAATCAAATCAAACTGATGTGCACTTACCTGAGAGAACCACTCTGAAAGATTTTCTTCTTTTTTAGCTTCTAGACCCAGCCTATGGTATGACAAAAGAACCATTCAGCATTTAGCCATGAAACTTATCCAAACCCTTTTCTTTCTCTTCTCTTTTGGGGCAGGAATAATAAGGTGGAAGAGAATGTTTTAGTTTTACATCAAAAGACTAAGTTTTGGCTGGTGGGAGTTGCTAGTATTTCCTTATCCTAACAAGAATATTTAATATTAATATTTAAAGAACAGTTCCAATTATTTAGTATGGTTTGAATACTTCTAATTCTCACTACGGCTGTATCAAAGAACCTCACAGCCAACACATTAAAAAACCCAACCACCAGTAAGCAGTCCAGTAAGAAATTAAGATTAACCAGACCTGTGAGTAAGTAGTTTTTCTCTTTATTTTAAATATTTCCTACCTAGCCAGTAGCTAAAATTTCAGGAAAGACTCAACTTAACCATTCACCTGCAACTCAAATTCACCATTCATGTGAATGGTCAGTCACACTGTTTGAGACAGAAAACTGACTTACCTCAAAATAAGGATAACCAATAAACCTACAGGATTCTAAAGAAGGTTAAACTCACCAGATTCAAATGATAGAACACAAAAGTAAAGGTTTTACATCTCTACAAACAGAGAGGCTTTCAAGGAGGGAAATACATTTTTTCTGGCATTATTTCTATACAAAATAACTGCATTTCTTGTCTCTAATATATTGTTTATGTATATGAAGCAGTAAATACATAGTGATGCATAATACATGCTGTAAAAAGACCTCTAAACTTTCAGCAAGACACAGCAGCACATTTACAGAAGCAAATAATAAGCACAAAAAATTCCCAGTGACAGTAACAATACAGGATGCTGAAGCACAACTGACACTAAATAAACTTTGGTAACTTGGTTTCGGCTCAATCCTGAATATGAAAATCAATACAGTTATTTTACAAATGTCCACACTTTCAAGTGAAATGAGAAATGTATCACACTCTAAATCTGAACAGAGGTAGACAGTTGATGGTTCTATCCAAAAAGATTAAAGATTGCATCTTTACCTGGTCTGTTTCTTAGGGCCTTGGCCCTCTCCTGATCCATCTGAGGAGTGCTCATTCCCACTCTGTCCTTGCAAAGGTTCTTTTTTGGGGCCATCGTTATGCTTCTGTTGCTTACTCTGCTTTTCAGACTTGTTCTCCTTCTCTTTCTTCTTTTTGTCTTTGTCATCTACACCACTAGCAGACACTGGTTTATAGTCAACTCCTGCAACAGACTTATACTGGGCCTTCAATTGAAGAAGTTCTTTAATAGCCACATCTATCTTTTCCTTGAAAAAAAAAGTAGAAAATTATAGAGAAATCACTGGAATAATATAGCTCTATTAAAAAAAAAAATCTATATGGCTTTATGGACATTCACTGACTGTTGGCAGAAAAATCTGCATAAGCCAGTACCTAACTTTAATGTGCTTACATTTTATAGGATCATACCTGACAGCATATTTAATTTAAAAAGAATGTTTCAGATCTCAGAATTTAAATGCTGCGTATTTTAAAGGTGTAAATTTTTTTACATTTTTAATTCCCATAATCACACTGAATTTCAAAGATAGTTTTAGATTTAAATACATATATTACATTTTTACACTACAGTGTATATGTTATTACCTTGTCTGCTTTTTCTGCTTTTAATTTCCTAACTTCATCTCCTTGAAGAGCTACTTTGCTAAACAGGGCTTTAGCTTCAGGAGTGTCTGGACCACCAGGTACTGTGTTTGATGTCTGAGGCAAAGCCCCCTGAGCTGCTGGTGGGTGTCCTGGCTTGTACTCCTGCCCAGTCTTTTCCTTGTAGTCAGCTTTTAGAGAAAGAAGGAGTTTTACTGCTTCATCTATTTGATCCTGTGTGGAGGATAAATAGCAAGATTTACTGGTGAGAATTAAGGAGAGAACTGGCCAGAAGCATTGATTATGAGGCTACAAAACCAACCTAACCAACCAACAAAAAAGCCCCCCAAAAACAACCCAACACCAAAACCAATTTTGCAAGGTGGAAGTACAGGCAGAAACCCCCCTGCCCCCCAGAAGCACCTAAAAAGCTGCCTGTTTGTCTCATGTTCTTTTCCACAACCATCACTGAATCTGTTTCATTTTGAAAGGTCTTGCTATTGCTGCAGCACACTAGATAGTTGAACAGTCACTCATCCCAAATACAGCAAGGGACAGTAAAATATATTAAACACTTCTGCAGGGTCAATATCTGCCATCCCCGTGCCTATTCACCTAGATATGAGAGGTTAAGTTTGACTTTGTATATCTGAGTCAGGAAAGTATCCAGCACCAGAACAGTTCTGTTTGGCATTATCAGAGCATGCATGATAGGGGGAGCTTGATCACTGGACATAGGGGGAGCTTGATCACTACTTGGTGAAAGATTTCCCCCCAGTGGCCAAATGTGATTACAATTACAATTGCTCACTCTAATGCCTGTTGTACCTTGGAAGCTTTCTCTGCCTTGAGTCTGCGAACCACTTCCCCTTGCTCAGCTACAGTATCATAAAGTGCTTTGCCATCCACTAAGCTACAGCTTGCCAAGTTACTGCAGCAGACAGGAGATGGAAGTGCAGTAGAAGATAGACAAGGAGGCGTTGAGGGTGGATTTCCAGGCTTGTACTCTTGACCTGTCTTTTGTTTATATTCTGCTTTTAGGTTTAAAAGAATTTTCACAGCCTCATCTATTTGTTCCTGAAGCAAGAGAGAAAAAACAGCAGTTGCAGATAAGGGTAGAAATAAGGGTAGAGGTGTAACACAATAGCTGAGATAACACAAGCTTTTCTAGAATGGCACTAACACAGCTGTTGCAGTAAAACTTCTAGAGCTATCCTGTGAGTATAAGTTGTTATTACTAAGTTCTGTGGTAAAACTTTTTAGCCAGAATACCGACAAGTTGTATACCAAAGGACCAAATCAGGTAGTGTAGGTAAGGGCTGATTTCTGTGCCATAAAAGCCTCCCATTTAGGTGGCTTAGTCCCCTCCAGTTATAGCAGTCCATGAGCTGCACACTGGAGAACAGCAGCAAATATACAGACTCTGAATAAATAATGGTTCTTTGGTCATGATCAGGTAATTCCCAAATTTATTGCTGCCATTCTGGCTCCAAGTTACAGCCCTTCTTCCAAGTTACTGCCTATATTCTGCTTCACTTTTCTTGTATGACTAAAAAAAGAACTTATTTATTTTCCATGCACTAACACATAACTCATGCAGTCAGCCATATATCAGCTTAAGAGAATTTGGGAAAGCACTTCATGGAACTAGCTTAGAAATTCTGCTCCTCAAATTTCACAAAACCTGCCATTGGGTTTTAGCCTAAATTGAAGACACTGTTCCACTCAGAAGTATCCACAGGTAGAACACCTTTGAAGCTTTCTCCGATTTGAGCTTGCGGACCACTTCTCCTTGTTGAGCTACTCTGCTGTACAGAGCCTTGCTGTCTACTGGACATGGGGATGGAGGAGTGGCAACAGGAGAACACTGAGGAGGGACAAAGGCCACAGGTGGGCTTCCAGGCTTGTACTCCTGGCCTGTCTGTTGTTTATATTCTGCCTTTAGGGATAAAAGGACTTCCACAGCAGCACATATCTCATCCTGAAAGAAGAAAGGAAGGGGCAGAAAGAGGGAGGAACAAAGATATAGAGAGATAAGATTCTCAAGAATACCATAAATACTTTCATAAAAAGACCTGCAGTTTATGTGCAACTATTCAGTTTTCCTAAGTACTTAGTGGAGTTATTCAGAGAAGTTTTCTCTACTAATTTCCTATTTTAACAAAGTAACTCCTCTTAAGTGATGTACAACCCTAACTGTTCCTAAGTAAAATTATAATAATAAATTAATTTAGATCTTCTCATTTATTTCGATTTTATAGTGCCATCAAGATACTACTACTATCAACATTATTTAACCACTGGGCAAACTATGTTATTTTCCCTCTCTTCTTGCTCTGCATTAAAAAGAAAGAAAATAACACAGCTAATAGCAGCTATGTTTGCTATGTACAGTTACAGACAGGAAGATTCTCAAAAACATCTGTGGCATTTGGATCTTTCCTTTCTGGTTCTGGAGCTTTGTTTCAAGGTCTAAACAGCAACAATTCAATCCTGTGAAGTCACATAATTTGACCATACCGAGTTAAAGAAATGAAGAAATTGCCAAGGCATTTAAATCTCAAGGACTTGATTTGGATAGTTAATCAACTCTTGCTGTTGGGTAAATTTGGTCCATGTTTCAGAGCACCAGCCTAAGAAATACGGGAATTCACCAATACAAACTTGGTCATACAAATCTAACTGAAGAAATTTTGGGAAACACAAGTCTTGACAGAACAAAGTCCAGTCCAAATGATGACTACTATAAAACCTCTAGATCCATAAGCACCCATTCACTTCCACAGAGCGAGAACAATGGGCTATGCAAACCCAGACAGAACCACAGGATTATTTTAATCATCACCTTAGGTGCTTTCTCAGCTTTCAGTTTTCGGACCACTTCTCCTTGTTCTGCTACTTTATCATACAGGGCTTTACTGTCCAAGGTACCAGAGGTCTCAGGCTTTGATGACTGTGCAGTTCCAGATACTGGAGGATTTCCTGGCTTATACTCCTGGCCTGTCTTCTCTTTGTATTCTGCTTTCAAGGCCAGCAGTTGTTTCACAGCTTTATCAATATCTTCCTTTGCTGCCTTCTTAGCCTTCAAGTCACGAACTACATCACCCTGTGCAGCCACCTTGTTGTAGATGACCAAGTGACCTTCAGATGACTCAGCACAGGCTGGAGTAGAGGTATGACCAACAGCTGGAGCAGATTTTCCTTTTACAGCTGAACTAGCCTAAAAAAAAAAAAAAAAGAAACAAAGAAACCAAGCATGTAATCTTGTATAGAAAGAGATGTATAGTATATATATATATACACACACACAAATACACACACATTTTATGGTACTTTCCTAAACCACTAGTTTACCTCTTTCTTTGCAGTTTCAGCTTTAGTCTTCTCTTTTGACCCAGATGTTGGCATTTCTTTAGTGTGTCCATCAGGGATGTAAATCAAAATGCATGGGGCATCTTTACAGCTGTAAGGACTATAAAAAGATTTATAGAAAACACAACAGTAAAGGAAATAAAAGATAAATATCAAACGTTTATTGAAACAAATGGGCTACTCTCTCTAAAAGATGCTTTCACACAACTGCAAGCTTATCTTTGATATACAGCTGTAGTTATCTAGATTTACATAATTGGGGATCTGCAATGATTCCTCTTACATGCGCGTTTTCCTTTTTGTTATAATATTTATATGTTTATGTTATAATTGCATGTAGATATTTCAACAGCTTGCTAAGAAAGTGTTACAATTAAGTAGTATATGCATACCCTAATTGGAAAAATGTCTGTTTTATTCCGTAGCACTGCTACTTAATTTCTATACTCCAAGTCACAACAAAACCATGACATCATTACCAAGTCCAGGTTAGCTGGGGTGCACCTCAAGTACCACATACTTGGCTTAAGACAGTTTGAAGAGGCAGGAATGGAATAAAAAATAAAAGCCATACCAGTCCACAGAGATATTCCTCACAAAGATCATGGTAATGAGTAAATATTTGCAGACGACATTACACTTACCAATGTGTGTGTGTGAAAACACTAAAACACAATAAGCTAAAGCAAATTCTGTGAAGTCTGTTTAGGCCATTCTCAGGTAACTTACCTCACTGGCTCATAGGGCTGATCACAAATATAGAATCCTCTCCTCTGAAGTTGTATGATGTCTCCTTTTTTTAACTCCTTAAGGCACGGATCACCCAGCATCAGTTCTTCTTGCTGTAAGTATTAAAAGAAATCAGTCCATGTCTAACAGAGCAAAGGAACAGCAAGAAATAGAGTTGTAGAAGGTGATTTCCTCCTTTTCAAAGTGTCAAAATGTTACTTAATTCCAGTAACAGCAGAACAAGTACTAGCAAGAAGATGCCACATCATAAGAATGTATCAAGACAAAACTCAAACTACTGGTTTCAGATGTGTAAAAGCCTGGTAACAACTGAGAATAAACAAGAGTCATATTTTAATTTTGAGATTATGACAGGTTACATGGAAACACAGAAACTAGATACACCAGCACAATTTATCTGTTTAACAAAAAACCAATTCTATTTTCAAAACCACAACTAGAAACAGTGAATTAAACAAAAAAAACAAACAACATGAAGTTTTGTGGAATTAAAGGGGACAAAAATACAACTCACCTTGCTATTTCGGTTGATATATTGCTTGAAGTCTTCATCTTTACCTAGAACCGGCTTAGTGATCAGATGCTCATAATTAACACAGACAGTTGGGATGAGGGGTGCACGTGGAGTTTCTGCCAACCAAGTGATCTTAGTAGTTTTTTTGAAGTCCTTATTATCTAAGTTCAACTTGGCATTGATAGACACAATTTTTCCACTTGAATTTCTACAGGAAAAAAGAAATTATAATGGTACAGCCTAAATGATCAGTTCTGATTCAATACTGCAAAAACAAGTGTTCAGAGTTAATTTTGAAGAGCGGATCATAGAAAATGAAAGAGTGCATTCACTGCCATTTAAGTTCTCCATTAATTTTGTTGTCTTAAATATCTACATAGAGTAAAAAGGATGGGGAGAAAAATCTTTGAGTATTTATGTTCTCTATCAGAGCTCACTCCGTTCTGGCACTGTCTCAACACAACCCCTTCAAAACCACCGTGATGACATTAAATGGTCCCCCTCCCCACCTCAACAGCTGTGCAACTAAAACTGTGACAGGTTTAGTTTCTCAGTATGCAAAAGCAGTACTTGTTATGGGGTGAGAGTTGTTAACATTCCAGGTGGTTTCTTCTGTCTGAAAAGGCTGTTTTACAGTGGCAATAGTGCCACAGAATCATGGAGAGCACTGGATGAGAGGGACATGCAGTATCAGGACTGACTAATGATTTCCAACTGAATCTACAGCAATATACACCCTATGCTAACATGCAGTTTCATGGCGTATTTCAAAGTAGATTTATAGACACAGACTCATAGATTGGACATATACGGCCAGCCATTGATTCTTTACTGTTACAAGCTTCCTGTTAAAAGAAAAGGCAACAAAAAGCTGAAAAGCAAAAATTAACTTCATCTGCCACTGTACAGGTTACCTGTTTAATTTGGTGATGATGATATTGCCCCAATTTATGAATGTAACCACCTCTCCCTCCACCAGGGTCTCTGCATCTGCGCCCTCAATGAGGACTTTGGAGCTGTACCACACAGGCTTCAAACCAACATCAGCATTCTGTGAATAATGGTTTACATTTCAAAGACAGCAGATGAAGACAGAAGATGGACTATAACAGTAATGCAAAGCTACAATGTTTTTCCACAGCTCTCTCCAGTTTCTTCTTTACTGGCATTGTCCGCATTCCCCTGATAATTCACCCAAAAAATCCACTAACAGCATATTCCATTTCCATTGCAAGGTCCATGCATCTTTAGGATCTCACAGGTAAACCCAAATTTCTTCAAGTTCCCATTTTGCTAGGCAAATTCCCTTCAAAACTAATTTCAGAACTCTAATTTTTGCTTTTTTATAAGGTTATATATGGAGCTTCTTTTAGCTGCATAGATTTGTAAAGACAGAAACCAGAACTACATCACTTATAAAATATTCAGCTTTAAAGTATCTCAACAATTGAGATAAACTTCTATTTTCTAAAAAGGCCGACAGCTGTGAGTTCAGACTTTCTCAGCTGGTCAGGAGTTTTCTATTAGTTTATTTAAGTCAGTATATATTTCATTACATACTGGAGGAAGTATTTACTGGTACTATCAATGTTTTAATATGCTGGCTTGTATCTGACCAAACTTCAGTGTCTTTGAGCCTTGAAGAGTCACAACTCTCACATCTGCTCAAAACCTGTTTCCTTGTTATCAGCCACGGGCAAGAGGGGCCCAATGTCCAACTCTCAGTTACAAGAAATGGCTACAGGAGCACTCAGAGCAACAAAATCAAAACAAAGAAATGAAGCGAAGCCTCAACAAATATTCACTCATTTCTCAGTGTAAGTGTATATAAGTTAAGAGATGCTTTCAGGGACATTTCAGCACAATTGACTCAAAGGAAAGTATCTTTGTTACTAGTAGCACCAAGAAAGAGTTGTATCAGTAACACACTTCCCTATTAAGGGACATTACTCTGTTTACTGGATACAAAAAGTATCAAATCAGCAAGTTCTTTGCCTTTTGATAAAAGCTATTTGCTATACAAATTTAAAAGTCATATTAAAAATCCAGAGATTGACAGAATCAACAAGTTAATATGTTACCTCTCCACATAAAACCTGATTTTATAAATCACTTAAAAAACACCTCACTGTTAATGGTAAAGAGTGTTTACTGTATTATACAGTAAACAGAGCTTGAATAAAATGTAATATTTAACCTCTGTAAAAGTTAGCATCAAACAATAGGAAAACCAGCTTGAGTAGCATTCCAGACTTCTAATGACTCACTCTTCTGAAAACTCCCAGAGAGGCCTTTTAGAGCACCTTTTATATGCGCTCTATATATTTACAAAGAGTTCCCTCTTAAAAGAGCAAACATGTTTAGCAGTTGCACAGTTTTTGACAATTTTGAGGCAAAACAAAAGTACCCCTTGGATAGATGATCTCTATCAGATTAGCTATCTGAGCAAGCTAAAAGCAGGACTCCCCTTCCTGACTGTTTCATGCTAAGGTACTTCCCAACCTTACTGAGCTGCAGTACAAGAAAATTAAGAGAGTAAAGCAAGAACCTTTGGGTGTTTAGCCACTTCCTTCATCTCCTCTTGAGCTTCAGGAATATTTACTGGGACCACTGCATCTTTCAGTAAAGCAGTATACCGAGGTGCTACTGGGTCTATAACCTACAGAAAACAAATGAGGTGGATCATGAATATATGCCACTGACAAAAAAAATAGATGCTTTACAAAACAATCACCACAAAAAAAAAGAATATTAACTGGTATTCTTTATGTTACTGCATTTTTTCAAAGTTTGCTTTAATGTCACTTTCACCCAAAGCTACAGAATAGTGAGAAAATCATGGTAATACTTTACAATTTCCAATCTTTATTAAAATACTCTGAGTAAAAACTGGATTGGGTACTACTGACAGCAGAAGTAACCAAAATTATGGGGAAGACACAAAAAATGTACTCTGATACAATTTTACTGTGCACATAGGCTATTACATCTGAATCGCTTTTTCTCTAGTTAACTAAATTTAAAGCAACAATTTTTAAGTGGAGTTTGTTCTTTTTCCAGCAGCACAAGACCTGATCTCATACTCATTTTCCAGGCCAGTACTCCAGCAGAATCAGTGACAGAACTGGCTGTAGAGGAGGCACCAATCAAGTCTGCAATTTTACTACAGACACATCAGATACTATAATAAGGCAATAACATAAAATTTACTTCATTCGGATTTCTACAACATGAGTTTGGCAAGAAAAAGGTACCACTAGGATGTCTTCCTGTATTTTTATTGCCCATTATCAAACATAGCAGCTGTAGTTTCTCACAGCATTTTTTATACCTGAAATACTGGTTTGTCAAACTGTTCAGAAGCACTTAAATACATAATTCAAGTAAAGCAGTCATCTAAGGCCAAAAGGAATATCCAGGATCTACCTGGGTAACTGGAAACTGACACAAAGGAAAGCACCTGCTTTTATTAATATGAAGTAATTTTTGCTCTCCTTGGTTTATTTCTGCTCAAATGAAAAGCTACACAGCTATATATTTTTCTATATTTTTGAGAAAATGATTTAGCTTCTAATTACTTGACATTATATAATAAAGTAATATGATGATATACTCTTAAGAAGACACACTTTATTAGTTAGTAGTCCCTGAAGTCAGGCACCTAAATGTTAGACATACACTTTGAAAAAGGACTTGTGTATGTATCTCAAAATGCAGGGGTATTATATTATTTAATATCATAATTTTGATAATTAAATGACCAGATTCTATAGTGTTATTACCAGGCTCTTTATTTTATTCATTAAAACTCGCAATCCCTTGTCAGGTGCTAAAAATTACAGGATCACGTATAAAATATGAGTTGTCACACTGATAAAGTCTTTGAGCTCAGAATTACCTGTAAGCAGCCAACTGTTTTTCTCATATTGCAGTTAGCTTTCAATCTGCACAGCCACATGTAAATAAAACTGGCTAATAAATATGGTGCTGTACAAGGAGCTGAGTCAGAGGTCTAAGAAACTCACTTTAAAAGTCAATTAAAAAAAATGAGCCTTGACAGTCCATTGTGGATTCTTCCCCTCAAATCAGTTGTTAGTCATAAATATATTTATGCAGCAACAGAAAGAACCAATTTATAAACCTACGTGTATGTAGCAAATCAAATGCAAAATACACGAAGAATTACAAGACACATGCCAAACAAGCAAAAACTATTTAAGTGAACAGATCTGTGTACTACCTAAGCAAAACCAGGCAGGAATACCAATGCAAAATAACAGGTGTTTCCACAATCACACAAAATATGCAATCCTCATGAAAACAAATCGCCTTATTATAGTGTCCAAGCATCTGCTGCCAAAAAGCAACTCATCATGTTAAGATGCAATATTCCTGATTTGCCATTTAGTCAGAAATTCCAGCAGTGCTGGCTTGATCTCCCCAGACAGAGCACGCAGTGCGTTCGTCCTTTTGCCACAGAAAGGAAACATGGCCAACATGAACCAAATTGGGGGAAATTTGTGTTTATGTTGACAAATCAGCCAAACCAGAGGTGGGCAGCCTTTGAAAACTAGGAATAATGCATTTTCAGTGGGTTTGTAGAGCTCCTGTTATACAAGCAAGTCCGACTGTGCTATGAAGCTGCAAAATGATAGCTTATGCTATGTATGCTTATAACACTGTAAGCTATATGCTAAGGTAAAAAGCATTAAGTAATACCTTCTTACAGATAGCTCGCAGCTTGAAAGCAGAAAAATGAAATGCAGTTTTCAGATCAGATTTACAGCATTAATACCATTATCCTTTCCCGTACTACTAAGGAAGGCAAGTAAGTACTGGTATAGGAGAATCAATAGGATTAGTGCTTCTTCAGGTTAGAAGGGGGGGACATTCCATTTTCCTGAGAGTGCGCCAAATGATGCAGCATACTGCAACTGCTACTTGTTGTGATAAGCGCTCCAATGAACGCTGGATTCTCTACATATCCTAGAAAGAGGATATCAGGAGTAGCATCAAATCCGACTAAACACATACCTTTTTGTTAAAGGACCAGATTTTATCCCACTCCATATTCACGACAGATCGAGAGGAGCCCTGGATAAAAAAAACCCGAATCAATACCACATTAATATAAATATTCTAGCTCTTAGACTAATTTAAAACAAAGTTCTTTAAACTGAAAACTCTCTATAGTTTGTTTTCATTAAAAACAGTTTTTGAGCTTGCAAAATAAACCTTCTCCAAGTAAGAAAACTGCAAGTCCATTTTGCCAACACCTACTCACAGGTGCTACCATTGTTGAAGCAATAGATGTCAAAGTAGCAAAGCTTCAAAAGCAGAAACCTCCCAGTGACAAGTACATTAAGTGAAGCTTCACAAAAATTTGTGAAACTTATCGAGGGAGATTCAAAGAATCAGAAGAAAACACCCACCTGGGCAGCAATAAACTGTTTTAGCCCTTCAACTGTCATGCCTCTTCTCAGGACACCACGGACAGTGGGAAATCTTGGGTCATCCCTAGTGGAAAACGGTATTCCATTAGTGCCATACGCTAAATTTTCTAATTCTGCACTTATCAAGACTTTACTAATACTGCCAGACACAAAAGGCACAGCCTCAGTGTATTTTACTCACTAAGCTCCCAGCTAGGTGAAAGCACCTAACTGAGAAGACTGAGCTCTTACCCATACAAAAAGTATGGTGAAAGTTAGGTCTCTCAAAAACTAGCAAGGCAAAAGTTATGTCCCTTATCCATTATTTCCCCTCCAAGGGCACCCAGGAAATATTGCTGGAAAGAAGTGACGACTCTTTATATAAGTGATAAAATGCTATGATTTTTTTCTCTCTTATGGAAGAAATAAAAAGGCCTGATCTGCAATGTAACATTTGAATTTGCTGGGAACATGAATCAAACTTTGCTGAGGACCTAACAGGGAGGCTCAGGGTAGGAAAGGTAAAGACCATCATAAGATCAGCTACACCTCTAGGGAAAAAAAAACAGGCAGGGACAAAAAAGGATAAATTTGGCTATAGCCAAGTGGCTCCATGCATAAACTAGGAATCTAAGCTTCCAACTCAAATGACAACTAGACAGCTAGACCACCAAACACTGTCTGCAGAAATCAAATCAATCTGAAAAAATTAACAGAAAGAAGGAGGGCGAGGGCAGGTTGGAGAGAAGTGGGATGGATTTGACTAGATGAACAGGACCAGAAACACTTCAATCCAGGCCCTCTTCTGGCATTGTTTGGGAATGACTCCAATGACAACAACCAATGACTCAAGAGTGGAAAACATACCACCCACAGCAAGAGCCAGAGTCCAAAAATAAGCTGCCTCATGTTTATTACAGGCCATGAATATGTATGTACACAGCTACTGTGGAGTAGGAAACAGACACATTGTACATACACAAGCCAGTTTAATTAATCTATATTCTTTAATATTGTTTAAATATTCATTCAAACTATCCCAAAGCAAAAATGAATGTGCTAGTCACAAGGCACATTCTTAGGGAATCTTAGGGAACAGAGCTGATCTACAGCCATGGAACATACCATCCATCCACAAGGCCTTCGTTGACAAACCAGGTGAGCTTTCGCTTGGAGAGCACAGTGTTGTTGAGGTTTAGCCTGCTATACTCCCATATATACGGTTTCCTTATACCCAGAGCCTCAATAATCCAGTAGAATTGCTCATCTCTGTCATGGTATTCAGTTGTTCTCAGTGCATGTGTGACACCTTCAATACTATCAACAATGGGGCAGGCAAAGTCGTATGTGGGATAAACACTGACAAAAAAGATCTTTAATTAGCAGGGTAGAACAAAACACTTTCTTCCCACTGAAATATTTAAACTCAGTGCAGTCTATATTCAAGCATTATAAATATTTCTAACCTATGATCCTGAAAACTTTCAGATCAAGACTAAAATAACACACATACAACTAATAGTCCACAGAAAGATCCAGAGGGCAATATAATTTTAAGATGAAGAAAGCCTTCAAGAAATGAACTGATAACAGCCTTAATATTCAAGCCTAAAAAAATAACCCTACATTGCTAATGTTTTTTCCAAACATATATAAGGACTAAAACTGAAATAATATTCACTGTTGACCATAATGGCCATCTCACAGGTTCTAAAAGTAATTTGCACAAGTTTCAGAAAGTCAAGAGACTCATCAGATATTCTAGTTGAAAAACGCTAGCAAGTTCCAAGTGTTAAAAGAAATTTACTAAGGAATGCCCTGGAAAGAGCAAAAGCTACAGGCCACACAAGGAGAAAGTGGACATACTTGTAGGTACTTCCTGTCCGAGGGTGAGGCTGGTTTTTACAACGATAAAGAGTTGGATCCCTCATACATCCATTATTACTACTCATATCTATTTTTGCTCGTAGACAACAAGTTTGTCCATATTCTGTTCCCTTTTTCATTTCTTCCCACATTTGTAGATTCTTATTAACACCTAGGAACAACAAAAATACACCATTTTCTAAGGTATTATGAAGCTGATACAGAATCAAGTTTTATTATTGCAGTAAGAAAAATCAGTGCCATCCCCTCTTTGGACACCGGAATTCATTTTCACACATTTTACATTGTGAATTTTTAAGTGATAATGAATGGTGATGAATTCATACATACAGAAGTTTACTGCCCTGGTCTAAATGTGTACTTCATCCATCCAGCCTTGTAGAACAAAGCACTAAACACTTTCAAGTCCCTATAAGGACCTTGAAGATATGCAATTTAGTAATCTCACTCATATTTGTTAATAAAAATCAAGCTTTGATACCAAATCAAAAAGGTAAGAAAGCAAGACCAAAGCTTAAAATATCTTACAGTTATTTCTGTGTTTAGATTCCACTCTTTGCTCACGCTCTGCTTTCATTTGTTCTGCAGGAGTATCATCCACATACGCCTTCCCTTCTAGAATAAGCTTCTCAGCATATTTCATTATTGTTTCAAAGTGATCCGAGGTATATGTAAATTGATCTGGTTTGATGTGCAGCATGGCAACATCTTCAAGAATTACCTGCCAAGTGTGAAAACGTACACTGTAATATTCAGGAAAGGTAGTTTTCTTACATCTTTATCCTCTTCATGTAAGATGTGGTGGTTTTAATGGTCCATTGTCCAGAAAGGATAAACCATAAGAATAAGCATGAAAGAAAAGAGAGGCATGCACTTATCATTCTTTCACAGCCTATAATCCCTCTGCTATCTTATCATACCTTTTCAAAGTCTTCTTTCTCTTTTTCTGGATTTGTGTCATCAAATCTCATAATAAGTTTTCCTTTGAAGTTAACTTGGTAGTGCTGATTTAGCAGGGCAGCTTTGGCATGACCAATATGCAGATATCTAAAAAAGAAATTAAAAAATAAATATATACACCAGAACTACTTCAGCTAGATTATTTGTGGGGGAAGGAGAAAGAATGGAGAGCAATACCTAAGTGTAACAAACAGCAAACCTAGGATATTTGCTGAAATACTACACGTTTATGAAAACAGATTATGTTTCTTCTACTACAAATTTAGTAGTTGACTGTTAAAAATAACTAAATATGTAAATTAGAGTGTTGCTATGGATATAAAGATTGGACTGCAATTATCTCCATTTTTACAGACTAACTTAAACCAACTGCTGATGATACCCAGGAGCAGCTACCAGATAATCTGAACCTACCACATTCTCAAGAGTGAAATTTTCCTATTGCTGCATATTTTTTAATATAAGCTATAAAGCTACTGACTAATTTAAACTAAATATAAATCCCCAAATCCACAAAATTAAAATCTCTGACAAAAAGAGAGTAACATGTCCCTGAAGAGCAGTGTTTTAAAACACCAGGATTAAGACACTAAAAACTACTAAAGTAAACTGAGAATAATATATGTTATAGACATACACATACATAATACATAATTCACAATATTTGAGTAAAGTTTATATTGGACTAACAGAGTAAGAAACTCAACTACAGAAGTCACATGATGCTGAACAGCCTGTTTAATGAACAAATGCAATAGTGGAAATTTTATAGGCCATCAGGCAACTCCAAAAAGAAACAGAAAACAAAAAGCTGGCTAAAAATTGAGTTTATTATACTGGCTCATCACATCTCTCTGTGTGATCTTTAAGGAATGTGTGCTTTGGTATTCCTCACAATCTGGACCCTTGGCCCTCCATTATACATCTGGTGTCAAGCTTCCCCAAGGAAGGCTATCCCACACATCTTTCCTTTCTCAAATCGAAGCTGCCTTGGGAAGCACTGAGTCCCTTGACCCAATTCATAAGGATTGCATGTTCACACCATAGCTCTTGGCAGGGCACACACATCCATTATCCATACAAATGCCATCCTCCTGCTTCTCCTCATCCCACTGCTGAGCTGCACAACTCTATCTCACAACTCAACTCCCTATTCGAAGTCCAGACAACAGCGCAATGAAGCACAGAGGAGAAGTGTACAAACAGCTCTAGTGGAGACAAAGCTTTTAACACTCATTTGGTTTAACAGTCTTGTCTGATAAGCTGATTACCATCCTCACCAAAATACTTTAAAAAAAACAAAAAACAAAAAACAAAATAGAACCTTGGCAAAGTATTCGTGTTTCTTACCCACTTGCTTCAGGAGGAAACCTCACAATGACCTTTCCCATCTCTGCGCCAGGAAGTTCAACAAACTTCCCAACATCTGCTTTCTTTTCTTTTTCTGTTGCCTTGAAAACAGACATAATTACAGATTGTATTACCTGTAAAATCGGATATAAAACTCTAGATAACAACTGCTGTATCAAAGTCTCCTTTCAAACCTACAAGCTGCCATATTGGACTCCAAATTCATCTCTTCACAACTTTCACCTTACTCAGGACTCCAAATAAAGATTAATTAACTTAAAAGTTATTTTGTCTTCAAATCTGGTCCAGGACTGAAAATTCCCACTAAGTTGTCTAATTTACTCCATAGAAGAAAACTATGCTAGTTTTTCTTCTATGCTAGAAGAAAATTGCTAGTTAAGGTTTTGTATCTTAGTGTTCTTAACCTGAACATGATTAACAAGTTCAGTCAACTTTCAGTCAAGAGCAATCTTTGCAGGTCCATCAGGATCTCAAACTGTCTTTAGAAAAAGCAAACAATACAGCTAAAGAGCAGTGCTGATTAAAAGAAGAGGTGCCATATTTCCACAATTCCACCTACACACTGGACTAGCCAGCTCATGCCTTTTTAAAATTGAAATCAACAGCTTTAGCTGTAAACAAGAGTTTACAAAAGTTTAGCTCACTGTACGACTGCATACTTTCAGTATTTAATTCTCTAACTTAAAAAGAAAAAATTCTTGCAGTGTATTCACAGAAATAAAGCTACTCTCTCCAGAAGATCTGAGTAAATCTTACCATTTTAACCTTTGGTGTGCCAGCAGCCCACTTGGCTCCTACAGACTGGAAAGCACGTTGTACCTCAAGGAAGCTGTACCACCGCTTTGCATGCACAGGAGCTTTGTTTTGTTCTAACTGCTCTTGCCACGTACCATTATCTGTTAGAAAACAAAGAAGTTTTCAAACTATTTAACTATAAAAATAAAATTGTTTTTATCAACAGCAGCTTTTCAGATTGCTTTTAAGAGCAGCAACACTGAAAAAGCACCAAAAGCTGCTAGCTTTTAATCTTAATTATTCCCTTTACTTTCAAGTGGAATTGGGTTATACTGAATGGTAGATTGTCACCTATCACCTTTAGATATAGAGCTAAGAGAAAATAAAAACCAAATCCATAAAAACAGATCATCAAAGCTTCTTTAACCTCTAAAGGGCATTTTGCAGAATAACATCTACCTCTTTTAATAATTCAAAGTAAACACGGAAGAAATTTCCTCTGCTAAGATAATGTCACGGAAAGGTCAATGCATATAATTTTACACTGCACATTTTCATATTGAGGCAACAGGTAATAAAAGATATTCTTGCAATTATTACACAAAAGAAATTAGAAAAAGTTCCACCTAGGGATTACAGCTCATAAATTTCCAAATGTAGCAACAATTTAAAAAAATAAAATCTAGGATTTCCTAAGCTATACTATTGCCATCACTAGGGATGCACAGGTCACAGCAGTGTGTATGACAGTAGACAGTCTGTCATAGAGCTAGGAGTCACTACTAGCATCCACAAAAAAGAAAAATTGGGGATTCTTGTTGTTTATTGATTATCAAAATATTGATACTGCAAGCCAGTGAAACAGAGAATATAAACCAATACCTTTTAGTACAGCCCAGACACACAAATCTGCAAGACTCAGAGAGTTTCCCACCAAGTAGGTCCGTAGAGACAGACAGTGGTTGAGTTCTTGGATGGCTGAAGGAAACTGGCTGGCAGTGGATAACTTTGTAGCACTGAACTCCAGCCAGTGGTCAATCTTGTTTGAAGGGACAAAAGACAGTTAAAGTTACTAATGGAATGAGAATTAAGCTTGCTAGATAACTGAATAATACACAATTGATCTAACAGCTGAACAGAAGATATTAACAGGAACATTAGAATTAAATATATCAGATCATAACATATGTTGAAGGAATATTTAAAATAAATTATACTGAAAAAATCACCAAGAACAATACTAAATAATGAAATTTAATTTCTTCCTTCAGCATGAATTCAAATTGCTGAAAACATCAACTTCACTGCAGTTATTTCTGCTGGTAAAATAATAAGCAGTTCTCAGGTACTCCCTTATCACAAGAGTCTATAAAAATCATCACACTCCTTTAGCTATTTACATATCATATTTGTCACCTACTTCCTCTTCCTGGTGCTGCTGCTGGTTAGTATACCATTTTCCCCTCAGTCCCTATTTTCTCTTCCTCATCTCCTTTTAGATTTGAAGAAATCAAACCCCTGAACTTCACAAGTCCTACTCCCCACTCCTGCAGAAGTCTTTTCCATCTATCTTTGTACATAAACACAAAAAAATATTAAGAATTAGGCTAGTTGATAATGTAGAACTGAATCCCTCAATCCTGCAAGAGACTAAGTGTCTCTTCTCTGGTCCTATTTCATGTGTAACTGTTCTGCAAACTGCAACGGGAATCCTTCCAATGTTCAGGCAACGTGGCAGGCACAGATGTAATTACAACCTCCACAGAATTCAGTCATTTGCAGTTGCACGCCAAAATATGTGCACCACAAATGCAGCTGTCCCGGTACTTCTCCAAGTACAGTATTATTTTGGAAAGAGGCAGAAGTGAAAAGAAGTATTGTACCAGCCCTGAAAGTGCGTTTGCTGAGGTCTGGGCTTAACTTAAAAACAAAGGATTTGGACAGAAATTTTAAATAGCCACAAGATAACTTACAACTTTTTAATGCCTCACAGGCAAAGTAGTAAGACAACAATTCCCTTGAGACCAGCTATGAGGGCAGAAGAGTGATTGAAGAGTGATTACCACTGGCTTCAAGAAGAAAAGATCTGAATCAAATCCTTCAGTTCCTCCCCAAATTTCAGAGAAGTAAATTTCAATTTGTCTGCTAGTTTCAGTTATCAATTTAAAATTCAGCATATGATTGATTATCCTGAGCTAGACCCAGGAAGAAACCAGGGTCAGAGTTTTGTCTATCA
This sequence comes from Molothrus aeneus, assembly GCF_037042795.1. NCBI lineage: Eukaryota > Metazoa > Chordata > Aves > Passeriformes > Icteridae > Molothrus > Molothrus aeneus. Next base: position 1,740,361 of record NC_089678.1, on the reverse strand, counting down.
TACACAGTAAATGCCACACAGTGTTCAGTGGTGTTACACTGAAGTATTACAAGACAGCAACTGATGGCAACAGAGCTGAGAGAAGTGAGGAGGGAAAATCCATGTTTTACCTTCCAACTTAAATTATTTTATATTAGCAAACTGTCTGCTTAGGAGTTGCTGTTGCAGGAGTGGGCAAGGGCAACCCTTCCAAAGCTCAGATTTCTTAGTCTTTATACAGTTTTCTTAGTCTTTATATTTATTTATATGAAGGAGGAAGCTTACCAAAGCAAACCCTTCAACATCCCACATAACTGGAACCTCAGTCTAACAGTAAAATGCAGAACAATAGACACAAGGTCAAAAAAAAACCCCAACCCCAAACCCCCCCTGCCCCCAAACTTAGAACAGGCCAAAAGACAAAAAGGGAAAAGGAAAAAAAGCCCCAAGAGACAAGAGAGTGATTCAAGGCCAAGGTGGATGGGACTTTGAGCAAACTGGTCTAATGGAAAGTATCCCCACCCATGGAAAATAGATGGTCTTTAATGTCCTTTCCAACCCAAACCATGTTATGATTCTGTGATTCCTTCTCACCTCAGTGTGTTCCAACAGATTTGAGCCATACAACCCAGCAGAGGCAGCAGCTCGAGCCAGGTACCGAGCTATTGAATTCACATCAGTAAATGAAACTTGCCTAAAAAAAAGATAGGGGCAAGGCAAAGGTAAGTTACTACCTCCAGTCAGTTCAACTTTAATTGCACATACATAGTTGAAACATGTGCAAAGCAAACACAAAATAACTTCCAGGCGAGCCAACAGGTACCAGGTCACCAGAGTAGAAAAACAAAAATAAAATAAACCTAGAACAGGAATAAATAAGTCCTTGCTTTTCTATCACCAGATGGAATAATAACCTTCTAAATGTGTGAGAATTTTGTTTAAGCTGAAAATGAGAAAATAAGACTGATTATTCTTTCGAATACTAAAGCTCTCTTCACATCTGACAGAATTCATAAGTATAACCTGAGCTACAGATTTTCCAGATTATAAGGAGCTAATCAATATCTGTTTTCTTTTCATAAAAGAAGGATCACTTTGAAGAGGATTCCTAGTGAATTAACAGAAGAATTGAGAGGTCTTCATCATGGTTTTAAGGGCTAGCATCAGGGGAAAAAATCCCTGTTCATTTGTTACTTACTTTACTCAATTCACACTTCACAGAAACCATCCCCTGGTGAACAAACTTCCCTGCATGTATTTGTTTTTTTTACCCAGTCTTCTCCAGATAACAGACTAATTTGAATTTTTTTGTCCCCATACCGCTTATGAAAGCCCTCAACAGATCTGCAGAAGAAGGGCTCTCCAAAGGGAGTACTCCTTTGTTTTCATGTCAATTTTCTACATTACATACAGTATCAAAAAGCTGTACTCTATCAGAAATCTAGCTTCCAGTTCATCTAAATTAATATTTGCTAAAGAACTTGGAAGAAAGATGCATCCAGAAACATCAGTTCTCCAAATAATACTCATTGCTACTCTACAGTCCCACATAGATGCAGACTGCAAAAACAGAGCTCCAACTGCTTCTAAATCAAGCATTGATATCAACAAAAGGAGTCCCTGTAAGTGTTTTTTTTTAACATTTACTCAATTTAATGGACTGAATGCTATACTCCAACTTGTCCAACCAAGGTTCCACTTCTGTTCTGTCATTGTTCTCTATTTCCTTTTTTACCTACTGCATCCTTTATAAAATTAAAAGAATTGTGATAGCCCTCAAGCCTTGCAAAAATCAACAAAAGTTCTGAAAATTATACAGAATGTACTTGATATATTAACAATTAGAATGTGCCCTATTTTTAGTACAAATGGACCAGCCAGTCTCATTAGGCTAACTGCAGTACAACCTAAGGAATATAGTTCATTGGGAGGGTTTTTTTGGTTTGCTTGTTTTTAATTTTGCTTGCTTTCCAAGCATCTAGGATCCAGTATATATATATAGAAGATCCATAAAATGTAACTAAAACCCAAAGTCACAGTAGGGTGTTTAAATTATACCCTACTGTGTACTTGAAAATGTGTCCTATTCTAATTTCCCACTATCAGAATTTAAGGAAGCTTTTATAAACTGAGAAAAACAAATCATTTCCAATACAGTTTCACTTGAAAAGTCTGTGAAATGCACTTTTATTGTTTTCTCTAATTCATACCAAAACAAATACCCTTGATTACTCAAGCAAAACTGAATACATGTATGAAATGGGAAAATGTTACTCTGAATAAATCTTACTTATGCTTTAAAAGTTAAAAATACTCCCACCCAAACATCACTAATTGACCTCTTTGAAAAAGTTATAAAAGACTTTTTGCAGCCAATGCTTGCTAACTCCAGGGCTAAGTAAAGAAGAATGAACAGGGAAAATGCAATGCTACAGGCAGAGTGGCTATTGACAGTGACATGAAATGCCACATAATTAAACACCAGGGCAAATGTTCAAGAAGACAAGATGCAAAAAAGGGACCAAAAAATAATAGCAAACACATAATACAAAAAACCCCAAACCACAAATTATTTCCAACTATAATAAATCAATGTTGAATTGACTTGCTAAAAGCTTTTGCTTGATCTGCCTAGGAAGAATAACTACTCTGAAATGTGCATGTGCCCACCATACAAAAGCTGTACTGCAGCTTGTTTTGACAAGACACAGGTACACCAAAACTCTCCAAAAAGCCATCAGCACTTAGCAGAGTAGTTTGCTTATGAGCTATTACTACAAGAAGTTTTGAAGCTAAATCTTCAAAAATAACCTTTAAAAAAAAATTCATCATCTCAAATGAGCGATAAACCTTTTAGGTAGCTGGCTGACAGCTAAGTTTCAGCTAGCTAGCTAAAAATTTTGTCACCAGATTTTAACTGAGTTTCAAAACCAAACATAGAAGAATCACAAATAAAATGTTCTTTCTTGTTCAAGTGAAGTCATTAGAACTAATGGATTCAAAAAAAGAAAAAAGAATCTGAAACATCCAAAGTGATTTTCACAACATGCCAAACAAGATGCTTCAGCAGAACTGATGCCATGAAATCCATTTAGCAAAAGCATTAGTTGAGATACAAATTCAGCTGATGCCTCTCACATTGCAGATATACTTTTAACAGGCTTTAAGGCAGAGAATCAATTTGCAAAATTGCTACAACCAAGCAAGGGAAAATTAATGCAATACTAAGGTCTGGAATAACTTCTTGAACATAAGCCAATGCAAGGGATGAGAGGACACTAACACACAAAAATTTCCATCTGATGGGCCCATGATTCTAGACATTATCTACCCAGGGCCAAAGTGCAGAAAAAGAGTGTTTGCTTTACATTTCTGACAAGTTCCATTACAGCCAAAATGAGTGGTTTTGCAATGCAGTAGGAAGAAGGCACGGCAACACTAAATTATTTAATGAAAGAAATATTATTTCAAAGCAAATGATATACATTAAAAATATTGTGTCACAGGAGCACATATATGTATAAATACATACATATATATATATATGTATACATTTTAATATATATATATATCCATCCACTGCCCAAACAGTCAAAGTAAAACAAAATCCAAACCTGACTAAGGCTACTTAAGGGGAAAATTTTCTCCTGCAAGTAAAAAATATCCAATTAACTTTCTGTTATGTAAGCTGTATCCCACATGTGCAAAACACATACTGAAGATTATTAAAGCTGTACCAATTAAATCCCAATATAATCTGTCATATTTCTCTTGCTTTCATTCAAAATCACAAATTCAGCGCCATCACCAGGCACAGCAAAAGACAATACGCAATATCAGATTATGCAAGAACCCCTATGTGAGTTCAGATCTAACATTTTAAACAGAAAACAGTATTTGCAACCAGTAAAACAACCATGACTGAAGGCTGTGAATCTTCCTGTGCTTTGATTTTCTGCAAATATATGTACATAGTGACAAGTTTATTACCTAAGGTTAGAAGACATGGAAGTGCTCAGTTAGTGTTAATTTATGAGGAGCAAGTCAGTAACTGCAATACAAGATGAAATACGTTGCTTCTATAGCCATTTTTCAGACAAGCAGGTATTCCAGTCTATGATGCATTGGTGACTCTAACAGCATCTCCTACTGAATTAGCTCACGAAATGAGAGTTTGCCAGCAGGTCTGTGAACAATAGATTCCCCCAAATCTTCAAAAAAAAAAATCTGTGTTCAAAAACTACAGTTATAATCAGTAATTCCAAATTCATCATGGTGTTACCATACTTTAAGTTACAACTGCAATGCTCATGTGTACAAATATGCTCCTAACTGCAGATACTAAATGCTAGAGTTTCCACTGCTAGCTTCCACTGCAAGAGGAGGATCTCTCCTCTTGATATACCCAGATGTCTTAACTCATATGGAATTGAAGAATACAATGCAGCTTCCCAAAACTAACAGTGTTAGTCCTGCATTTCTGATAGGCATTTGATCTCACTCAGACTGTAAAAACCATCTTTGTGTCCCAAACTTGAAGTTATCCATTCCAATGGTACAGTATTTTTAGAAGGACAGACAATATAATACTACAAAAATTTCCAATATTCTTTCTACAGTGTGCAGATGGATACGCTGAATAGCACTACACAGGTAATTAGCACTTTACTGACATCATGCCTTTGCTTATACACATACATTAGGGAGCTTAAAATGATGTTATCTCAACATTCAAATTTCAGTCCACCACACATGTACAAGCCCAAGGAATCTTATATTATCAAACTTCTCTAATATAAAACAGCCTTGCTGCTGGTAACCCATGGCACCACACAAAGTCCTAAACAGTAAAGTAACTGGTACAACATAAATATTATACATAGGTACATGTAAATAAAAAGTTTTTTCCATAAAGATCTAGTTCAGAATATACTGTAAATGTTTTGCCTGTCCTAGAGACACCAGTAATGCAGTGATGAATAAAACTGTGTTTTTTTTCTTTTCCTCCTACCTCAAAAGGTTACTGTCAATGCTACAACCATGTGATTTTTAAAACTGCTGACCCAAAGGTAGAAGGAGAGATGCAAAGTCACTTACTCAGACACAGAGAGGATGGTTTCTTTGCCTTCTTGCACTGAAATTTCAACATCATTCTTCACATGCTCCACCGTCAGCAGAGCTCCTTGAAAAAACAAGAGAAAAAGATACTGAACTTCCTTCCAGGAGAGATACATTTCATAGTTACAACCAACCACTTACATCTCCTATCCACTAGGACCAGGTGACTGAAGCGACTGCTTCAAATGAGAATGCCCAGGGAAACAAAAAAATCAATGTTCAGTCTCATATGCAAGAGGCTTCTTCTTGGCAATCCTTACAGCCTCAAATTGATAATGTCCAGCACACAGTGATCTGCAGTGAGCTCAGCAAGTGTCAGCTGTGATACATTTTTGCTTCCTAAGGGTATGGTAAAAATTAGTCCTGTCGCCCAGTATATGAGGAGAATGTAATCAAAAAGCTCTTAATTATTGAACAATATTACTAATGTAATCCATTCCAGCCCTGACATGTGCATCAAAGGAGATCAATTACTCAATATACCAGCATTTTCTGATCAAGGATGAGACTATTTTTAACCTGATTTAAAGTTTATGAAAAGATTAGCCATTCAAAACCAAGAAACTTTATCCATGTAAAAGCACAGGAAACTTACACACGTTTTCAAAGTAGTTTACCAGTGACAGTAAGAAATGGTCTGCAGAAAGAAAATAATTACTGAAGTTTTTAGGCTACACCATTGACTGGAAGACAGCTCTGTCCACATTCCAAGAGGCTTGATGCAAACCTGCTCTGATCTCTAGGCTCTACAGCACGACACAGCAGCTCAAACAGAGCACCGAGCTCACTTGGATGCGTTTCTGCACTGGCTCTGCTCCAGACTCAGCCTGCTGAGCACAAGAGGAGCTTGTGTTCTCTAACTTTGCTCAGAGGCACGTACAAAGGCAGCAAGCTTTTGCATAGGCAAATCAGGAACTGTACTCTAGGTCTAGAAAGCCACCTAACCTGTTAAAGTCTCCACAGCATGCTGTGCACTTTACCTTCCCTTGAACAATGCTCCAGCTACCAAGGCAGATGATACTAGAAGCTATTAATACACTGGCCTAAATACAAACCACTGGAGCTAGGAATTCCCTAGCTCTCACCTCTGCTCAGCTGAAAACCCTTCTTGTGGCATTAAGAGTAAGTCAAGGTTCTTCTTCTCATCCCTCAGCTATCCATCTGTGAAATTCAGGGTGACATCCCTTATGCATTACATTAGTAAGACACGTAAGTATTTTAATAACATGCACGGAAATGCTTTGAAAATAACAAGTATTATGTGCACCAAGCTATGTAATTAATACTGATGACATTAAAAACTACTACACTTTTCTTGCACAGCAGACACAATGAAGAGTATGAAGTAGGGATGAGTAAGATGAGTATGCTTGTCTCCTTGATATAAATGTTTCATCTGTAATATGTAACACTTCTGACACAATCATGCAATCTCCTGAAATAAACCTCCAGTGCCACACACCAGCTGTCAAACAAAATAAGTCTCCAAAGCCCCTAAAACTGATGTTAATCATAATTCATATTGCATTATTTTCTTTTTTGGCAAATCAGTATAAATAAGTCTCAGGAGAAATGTTATTTAAAACATAAATGTTTTTATACCTTGAATCAGTAATCATGCAAGTTGTATTCAACTCTGAAATCCATTTGGGAGTAACAGCAAGAAAAATAAATCAATAAGCTACGATGAAGAATAGGAAGAAAATTTATTTTGAACAGCTACAACGAAATGGAGAAATTTTATGGAACACGTACAAAAGATTGTTTCCAGATGGATGGAAGTGCAATGAAGGAGGTTCTCACATTTTTAAAGGCAAAATAACATCGAAGGGCAGGGAGCAACCGAGAACTTCGAGCCAGCTCCCAAGAGGGGAATTTTAGCAGCGGATTAGAACTGAAAATGAAAGATAGCAAGACAGCGGCAGAGGTCACGAGCAGGCGATGTGAACTAGGGCTGCACTGAACATTCAGCCTCAACGTGCCAAGTCACCCGTGCCCGAGTTCCCGCAGCCAGAGTTATGCCCAGCGCCGGCCGCTCCGCCACGGCCCGAGCAGCTGCCCAGAGGGACCCGCAGCGGGCACACGGCCCCGGGGAAGGGCGGCAGGGATGGGACGGACGAGAGGAACGGGAAAGACGGGAGGAATGGGAAGGACGGGCACGGGCCTCGGTGCCGCCTCGCCCGGCCCCGCACGCGGGCACGGCCGGCGCCGCATGATGCAACACGGGAGGGAGGGAGCGAGGGAGGTGGGGAGGGGACGGAGCCCCGCCGGACCCCCGGCAGAGCGGGATCGGGGCGGCGCGGGGCGAGGGCCGGCCCGCACTTACCGAGAGGGGGACTGCTCGCGTCCACGGTGAGGCTCAGAGCCGCCATTCCCGCCGCCAGCGCCGGAACCGAGGGAGGCGGCGGGGCGGGGCGCGCAGTGCTGCCACCTCGGCAGGGGCCGGCGCGGCCAGGGCGGCCCGGCAGGACCCGCCCCGGGGCGGGAGAAGCGCTCGTCACTTCCGCGGGAGAAGCCGTAGGGGCGGCGGAGCGGGAGGTGAGGGTGCCCGGTGTGTCCCTTCGCTGTTGCGGCCCAGAGCCCGCCCGGAGGAGGGGGCGAGGCCGGAGCCGGAGCCGGCCGGAGGTGACGAGCGGGCGGCGCACGAGGCCCTCCCGGGCCCTCCCGGCCGCGCCGGTGGAGCCCTGGGGAGCTGGCCGGGGTGAGGGATGGGTGCTGGGTGAGGGCTGCCCTGCCCCTCAGCAAACCAGATGCTGGTGCTTCCCTTCTCACGGCTTCTCCGGCTGAGCCTTCCCCAGGGCTTTGCGGGCGCTGCCTGCCAAAGCCCTTAGCTGGATGTCTGGCTAGCAGACGTGGAGATGCCTCCAGCCCCTTTTCTATGTGTGATGATCCAAACAAATCGAGCAGCGCAACACACACCGACACGTTTGAGTGCGGTGGTTTCACTCCTCTGGTTTTGTAGGATGTCACTTGTTAAACTTCTGACAAACGTGCGAATTTTGCAGCGGGTCAAATGAGTCCTAGAATACCCCGAGTGGGAAGGGACCCACAAGGATCATTGAGTTCAACTCCTGGCCCTGCACAACGTGGTCCAAACGCTTTTGAACTCTGGCAGGCTTGGCACTGTGACCACTTCACTGGAGAGCCTGTCACAGTGCCCAGCCACCTTCTGGAGCCCTGGAATGAATTACAAAATGCTGCGTCACCGAGTTTTCACAGCAGACTGGCTCAAATTCACTTTGTTGCAAGGACAACGCAGTGTCCCTGTGATTTCCCGCCCCCCATCTATTTTATAGATGTTACTGTAGCACCTAATGTGCTAACAGAGACATTATCAAATGCTTGATTGGTGAACCAGTGCTTTTTGTGCAGTGGAGGTAGTGGTATAGCCAGAGCATGACTGCACATTACATGCTGGTTTTTATGCTTGATTCCTGCTGCTGGATTTAATTTCAACTTTGCCTACTCTTCTCTGTAAGCGGTTCTACAGTTTCTGTAAGCATGGAAAGTATTTCCACGAGTTTCCATACATAAGTATCTTTCCACATCATTCAGAAGCTGATACATACTGTGTGTTCTACTACCATTCAGGTAACTAAATGAGCTGACAGAAATTACAGCAGAATTAGAAAGAGGCTTATGCTGAAGAGATTTTCAAACCTATTGCAAGTTTCAGATGAAAATAAGATTACAGAAGCAATAGATGAAGATTACTATCAATGGGTTCTGTCCTTTTTATTTTAATGATTGCATGGAAAGAACGATTAAGGAAGGCCTTTGTGTTGCCTGAGTTCTACATTTTATCATAACCTGTTTTGCAAATTCACATGCAGATTTTGATGGGAATGCTACAGCGTGCAACTCAAAGAATCCTGTATAAGATAAAGGTAAAAATTATGTATAACAAACAGTGAAATCATTATACTTGCTATATGGTTCAAACTTCAGTCACAATCAGTATGTGGAATGACTAAACTTATAATGGGCCAAAATATGAAGAAGGTTCTAATTAAAGCAGGCTGAATCTGCCTTGCATGCTCTTACCAGTTATGCAATTGAGGAAGAGAAGAAAGGTAGGCTTTAGATCAAGGGATTAGAAGCACACTTTGTTCCTATATATGCAGCTCTAATCCAGTGTCATGCTAGAATGAGGTAAATGCTAATCTTGCTAATTTATCTGTAAATGTTAGGCTAAGAGGACCTCACTAAGGAAAAGATTCCTTAGATTCTTTTCCACGTGTGCACATGGAGAGACAGGAGCATCTCAGCAAGAGTTGCCTCGTTCATATCTTTTGGTGGCAAGATGTTCCTGCTTGTTGGAAATGGAGTCGGCTTTAAGCCAGTGAAGTCATATTGGTGTAACCCTAATGTGAGGAAAGGATCTAATCTAAGGACTTAAGGTGGAGTTGTTGAATATATTGTATGATGACAGGAGAGAGAAGTAACTTTAACACACTGGAAAACTGAATTTCAAAACCTTCTTCTGTATGGAAAACAACTTTTTATACCTTGAGGCACTCATTTAAAGATAGTTTGTGTGGATGAAGAGTGTAGTTATTTAGAAGACCTAATCTTGTGGGCAGAGAGGAAGTGAGAAAGGGTGCAGTGCATCTTGCAGGCTACTTTGGCTTTCATTGGTGCCAGCAGAGGGTAAGGAAAAAAATCATGTGTGAGAGCTTAGGGATTTGGTCTTTATGTAAGCAAGCAGCTGTGTTCAGATACCCTTCCTGAGACCACCTGCCTGAGAACCTGACATATGTCACTCTTTTGTCCACAAGGAGAACAGAAAGAAAAGCAAATCTCCATGTTGTCTGTTGAAACTGGCATGCCTCAATATGTATCACATTGATAGGGAAAAGGAGGCGCTAGGACTCCTTCATTTGAGAGTAAAGGACTTGAGTCACATCATCTGGAGAAAAGAAGGGGCACAGATGCCTCACTGGTTCAAGAGCGTGATTCGAAAATCCTAAATTCAGCTTGAAAAGACTTCAAAAGAGTTTGTCTAAGTTTCCAATTTTAGTTAGTCATACGTAATTTACCACTGGTTCTCCTTTGTGTTCAAGTGGACTGGGCAGTTTAATCCTGCTTTCCTAACAGCCACACCTATGGGAAGGCTGACTGAAACAGGATCTCCAATTCAAAGTTAATTTTAGGTGATCTTGGCCCTGTTCTCTCCCCTCCTCTAACATGCCTGTGTTCCACAAGCAGGGAAAATGGTAGTGTCAACTTCCTCAACTCTGGGGCTGTTGGAAAGGAGCCTGCTTTATCTCAGAATCTGGACATGGAAAATTTCAAAGTCTGACTTTTCAGTTATTCCCAAGTATGCAAAGTGACCTTGGCTTTGGATGCCCAAAGTGCTCCAAGACTACAGTGGCATAAACCCTGAAAAATCATTTCAAATCATAGAGGTGCTAGGAACTCCTGCCTTTGTCATGCTTCCTTGGATTTCCAAGTGAGCTGTTCTGAACTCTGCTGTATGTACACTTCACTGATCCTCACTGAATCTAGTGATCCATGAACCCTTATTTGAGATTTCCAGGCCCAGCTGCATTGTGTCCTGCCTCCTGCAAAACTCAGACAACCCCAACTGGCCATCCCAAAACTCAGTGAAGACCAAAAAAAAAATTCAGCTGCCTCTCTAAGAATCAAAACTGGCAACTTTATAACAAATGGGATCATCCATCCAGGCAAATGCTTAGTCCATTTGTATTTAACACAATAACCCTTATTGACAACAAAAACCATTGAACAAGATCAGGTAAATGTCTTAACATGATTTTGTGCTCAGAATATGAAGATGATTTTTGGTCTGCAACGTTATGATTAGCAGTATATTACACTCATGAGGAAGAAAAACTCCCAAAAAATATAGAAAACATCTACTAAAGAAATGTGACTGTTTTGATGTTGTCTGCTCAACACAGCCAAACAATCTGATCAAACAGATACTTAGAGATTCTGTATAATTTTGAAATTACTGAACACCTTACTGAAAGAATTCAGTTCAGATTCTATGAAACAGAATTTCGTGCTCAGTCATCTTCTTCCTTTCTTTTTTACCAAGCTCATTTTCTCAGCCTTCCAGGCCAAGTGAAGACTCTTCCCTGCTTTAAGGCATAAGAGATTCTTTCACAGTGTTTGGAATACGACTGGCATAGTAGTCATAATTTCTCAAAGTGGCAAGGACCCCAGCTGAATTCATGTGTTTCACCTCCTTGTTATACTGAAATGAATTTCCACAGATATCAGTTATCTTGCCTGCAAAAAAAAAAAAAAAAAAAGAAAGAAAAAAAAGAAAAATATTCCAGCAAAAAGGAGTTGGAGTCTATTAGTTCAAGTGAAATAACTAAAAGCAGTCTTTGTGGTACACATGCCTGTCTTCACATGTGAAGTATCTTTGCTTCCAATTTAAGTACAACAGGTTTTATATGGACTGAAATCAAATAACTAGTGGGTTTATTTTTTTTTCAACAATACTTAAATTCTTTGTGTCCCAGAAATAGGAAAACATCTCTCTCTCATGGATTACTTTAAATGTTTCCTGAGTAGCTTTAACATTTGCCATTGACAAGCATCAAAGAAAAATCCTCAATTCAAGTAAAAACCAGGGTAACTCTATACCACAAACTCTAACATAGTGTTGAAACACCCCAGCTGGTTTTAACTGAGATTTTAGGAATCACTTAGCAAGACCAAGACAGATCTTTGTAAATTAACAGATCCTGCTCATTTAACCAGGAGATTCCTACCTACCAAAGAGGCTAAATACAGCACTGTGCTACCCCAGATTGGTTGGGTTGCTTTGTGCTTGAGCTAACCCTGTTTAAAATTATCCCACCGTTATGAACACTACAGGCTGCAGAGGAGTTCAATAGTGTCATTATGAAGCCTGTTATCCTTGCTTGACAGAATTTAGGAATCAAACCCCATAATTTAAGCATATGGTAGTAAAAGGCCTATTATTGTGGAAAGAAGAATTAAAAAAAATAATACTACTTCAAATCTTCAGTGATGAGTCTTTTCATAATTTTTCAACCCCTTTAGCCTCTAGATAAGTGAAGTTTCTCATGTTGGTTGGAGACCAATAATTCTATTGAATTACATTAATGACTCAATTTTGGAGTTTGTATATCCAGAGAACAACAGCATGATTTGACCTATTTTTATTGGTTTAAAGAATTCAATGTCCACATACTACGTAACATGTTACTAATAAACTACTATACTCAGTTAGTAGGACAGCAGATTTTACTGTGAGATAGTAGCCAACAGGAAAAAAAAGGGGGCATTTTTTTTGAAAATACTAAAATGAATATACCTTAAATTAAATTTGGAGATTTGGCTTTTTTAATTATGTGACAGTTACTGACACATGTCTTGTCATTTTTCTTTCAATGGAAAGCATAACTAACTTCAAATTAATGCATTTTCACTTATCCTGGAACTTTGAATGCTATTAACTTACCTCCCACAGCATGTAGGATAGCTTCAGGTGCACATGTATCCCACTTCTTGCACCCAGGACTGGCAAATACATAAGCAGATGCTTTGCCTTCTATGAGTTGAATGATCTGTTACGAATAGAGTTGCAATCATTGCAAAGGATTTAGGAATTTAGAAATGGGTAGAAATAACACCAGGAAGTGAGGATTAAATCTGTTTATTTAAGTACTGATAGTCAGGAAAGGAACACCAGCCATTTCCTTATTAATATTACAATAAATGTATTAAAATTTAGAAGCTATACTGTATCACCATTCCCAGTTCAATATTTTTGATTGTTATAAATACAGTCTATAGGATGAAAATCTGCTCTCAGTTTCAGAAACAAGAATTCGCTTCTTGTGCGAGTACTAAAAAAATAAAGTGGAAAATATATACCTGTTGTGTTAGTGCCTCTTTGGGCCTTGCACATGTTGGAGAAAAGAGATGAGAGGGTGTGTTTTTGACAGCTATGACAAAACAGCTTTAAAACCTGTACCAAATGAATGTTCCCTGTATGCAGAGAAATTTCACAAAGGAAATATCACTGTGTGCTTGTATTTTTTCCTTTCAAATGTGCTGCTAGGTAGTTGGAAAAAAAGCTGTATTAGCACAAATAGGAGGACATGTCCAATAATTGAGATTAAACTGAATTCCCATTTAGTCATTCTGGTCTTACAACTTTTTATTTTCACCCCTAAAAACAGAATACTGGGGAAGACAGACCTCAGCCATGACCAGCATGGGCACTGGTACAAATACACCTGTGCCACATTCTCTCAACATCACAGCAGACTGAATGCTAGGAAGAGAAGTTGTGCGGGGTAAGGTGGAGGAAGTCTCCCCTGTATGTTCATGCAAGTAAGCAAATAATTTCTTTAAAAAGTCTTTTTATTTTTTTTTTCCCAAAGGTGCCACCTCCCAGTAGAACCAGAAGATTGGGAGTTTTCATACCTTGTTTCCTGCTCCTCCAACTCTGATGACATGGTCTGGGTTCAAGGCAGCGATGCACTCATTCACCAGGGCACTGCTGTGGGAGCGGGTGGTAACAACGATGTGTTTGCCAGCAGGTGCTTCTGTCAGCTGAAAGCCAAAGGCACCCATGCCCAGCACTCCCCAGATTGTCCTGCCCAGCACAGCATTAGCTCCTGCCTACAAAAAAGACACAGAGTGATGGTTAATCACACTGATCAGCAGTTAAAGCACCAAGGGAAAGGGTACCTAGATGCATCTTGGCATATCAGGGCATATAACATTAATACTGGCCTGTACATTTAAACAGTGGCACTTCAAAAGAACTACTTGAGAGCCCAGAGTGAAAATTAGTTCTCTTTCCCTATAAGGCAATGACATCATTGACCCTTTTCTTATCTGTGACATTGTGGTGGTGGATTATATCCTGCTTCTAGTGACTGGCAGATGATTAATTGTATATTTCTGTACTTGGGGCACAATCTGTAATTGAAAGTATCTTGTAATTTGAAATATTTTGTGATCCACGTCACACAAAATATGATAGTATTACATCAGCTCAAGGGCTTTTTCTTTCAACTCAAATAAGTTTAATTAATCAGGCTGTATCATGAGCTCCCCCAGTAATACTGAAATAATCTCCAAATATATAAATGTCTGTAGGTTGGCCATCCTGAAGCCTGGCATGATGCACTCTAACTGAGCTGTCAGTGGCAACTTATGCTTGGTTTATTTAGGGCTGCAGATTTATAGCAGTTACCACACATTGCAAATGCACCCATTGCATGGATTTACTAAAGGATTTCTAGCAAAGACTGCAGCACCACTGACCTGTACTTGTTTTACAGTAGGTACTTTATAAGGACTGTTGTAATTTGCACAGTATATACATAATATATTCTGTATCAGGGCATTACACCAGCCTCATGATTCAGTATAGTTGTTAGTAAGTTCCTGACATTCAGTTCCTGGAAACCAACATTTAAAATTATATATATATTTAATTTAAAAACCCCAATACCTTACATTACAACATTAACTCAATTACATGCCACTTTTCAGTTGCAAGTGTGCTAACTGAAATAGCTTAGGAGTCACATTTAGAAATCACACAATGCTTCTAAATAAATCAATATTTTAATACCTCATAGTTGTAATACGGCTGATTAATAACTCCTGCTATTGCTTTGCCTCCATAGGCAATTCCAATAAGAATCGTTACGTGGTCAAGGAGACCTGGACAGAAAAAACCCGAATGTAGTTAAGCTTGAAAAAGAGAAAGATCTTAATAAAAATATAAACCTTCAATAAAAGTCCACAAATCAATATGCAGAGTGCTATCTTAAAAATGCAAATTATAATCAGGATTCTCAGATGTTAATATAATTTTTTAGTCATTTAGCTTTAAGGTCTGCTAAAAAATGCCCCAGATAGAGTTCTTTTAGTAGAGCTATGTTATAATTAACACATAATGAGAAGGACATTTAAAGATACAACTACACAGCAGTTTATGATGACATTCTTCTGTAATTGTGGTGGGAGTTCTTTAATGCTATTCAAAACTAACAATTTATTGACAGTTGTACATCTCTCTCCCCAAAAGGGGAAAAAATCTGCCTAAAAGATTTTATATTAATCAACTAAAAGATGCATTAGGAGGCAAAAGCATTATTTCAGCATATTGTTTCTTGGAGGCTTTTCTTTTTATTTTTTTATTTTCTTTCATTTTAGGGTCTATTTCTATGGATAGAAACTAGGCTTTGCTGAGAACAGTTTCTTCCCATGACTGAAAAAACATGATTTGTGGGAGGATGTTTGTTTCATTTTGAAAGGGCTACAAGTACAGCTGTGGTATTTGGGTTGTTTGAGAGGAAGATGTAAATATAATTGAGCATATTCCTGTTTGAAGGGGAGATTTAGTCCTTCAATTCAAAGATATGCAAAAAAATATGTAAATTTAACAAAAGACTCAAGACAACCGGCCAGCAGTCAAAGACAGCTCGTTGCACTCTGAAGTAATAAAAACTGGTCAACACTCAGTAGTCCATCAGGAATATTCAGTACTGGTTAGAACTGAATAGAGTGAATAAATACATTCCAAGCACTCAAAAAGTACAGAAACATCAGCCATATGAAACCATATTGTAAGTTACTTCTATTAGAAAACTATGCATTATGTATGCTACTTTATTACTATTGCTATTTTTTTTACCAAGAGAATTAAAAGAAAATCCAACCTTCAGTGTACTCCTTGGTTCCATCCAAGGGATCAACCCATATTACAAGCTTTAAGAATAAAAAATAAGGAAAAATTAACAAATACAAATCATGTAAATTAACACGCAAAGCATATATTTTACTTTAGTGCTTTTATTTCCTTATGGGAGTTAGGAAATAAAGAGATCCAAAGTTTTAACAATATTATATGGCTGAAGCCTATAATAGTATTTTACACCAAAAAAAAAAAAGCTTAAATATTGAACGGAATGTCTCAGTAAATCTCTTAATAGAAGTATGAAGGATTAAGCTGAAATGGAAAATGAGATTACTTTCATATGTCCAAACTAGATTCCTGCCAAATTAATTTGAATCACAAATTGTAAGAAGCCAATTTCCATTTCCCATTACTGCAGACAGGAGCATGCAGCATTTGCAGCTCTGGAGGTGTGATTCTCCTGACTACATTTCAGTTTTCAAACAAAAAAGAAAAACTGGCAAATTGAAAAAACCTTTCTTCATTGTACACTCTTAGCTAAAATTAGAAAGTAGTATAGATAATGTTAAATATTAAGCATTACCTCTTCCTCTTTAATTCCTGTGTACTGAGCAGGACAAGGTTTCTTCAGTATTTCCTCACAGTGACCATCTTCAATTAAATCCTCAGTTACATCATCAGTGGGCAGCTCCTAACAAAAGAATTCTCAGAATTATTAGAAAAATGTTTTGGACTCACCTCATTTTGCTTTAGAGCTGTGTATTTGACAGCAGCTTGAAAAAGCTAAAGAAATGGAAAGGTGAAATGGGATGGAAATAGCTTTATTTGTTGCTTTTTGGGTTCTTTTTTTTTAATTAAAACTAATGTTTTCCTAAACCCAGCCAAAGCAAATTCCAGTGCAAGCTACAGCAAGATAAACTGTTAGTGTGAAATAAAGCAGGTACTTACTTCTTCTCCTATGATTGTCATCTTGGGAAAATTCCGTGCCAGAGAAGCACAAATGCTCATTTGTACCAATCGGTCAGCTTTGGTCTGCAAGTCATTGGGTCCAGCCTGTCCAAGAGCGGATAGGTGAAGAAATACACCAGCACAGTGGCCCATACAGCACTCTGAATATCTACTTGTAAGCTAAAAGAAGTCTAATTTGGTAAATCTTCAACCCAGTAAGTGACCTTGTGAAAGGCAGGCTAAAAACTGCAAGAAGCAGAGTTTCCCTGTGCACCCCAGAGCTAAGACAGACTGGTCTGACAGTAGAACAGTGGATTTGGTGCCCCAAGGTGACATAAAAAAATGACTGCAAGCCTTCCCAATGTTGTGTAGCCAAACATATATTGCTACATGTGTTACAGTAATTTCTTAAATGTTAATTAACTGCTACATGTGAAAGTGGGTAACTTATTAACACTTTTTTAACCCTTTAGGTCTAGAGATAGAATCCCAGTAAGAAATAATTCTGTTAGCATTGGAATTTAGAAAGATAGTTCATCTAAGATTTGCATCTTAGTTGTATCAAACAAAAATTCTATCTGCTTGTATCTTATTTGCTGACAACATGAAAAGTGTTTTATCCAGCTACTGGAATTAGTCATAGGAATGGGATATTCTATTTAGAATCATGTAATGGGTTAATTTTTGCATGCTCAAAACTAGTCTGTCCCTTAGCCAAGCGATAATTTTATGAAATTTGACAATTTTCTTTGAAATTTCCCCTCTCATCCCCTAATTAATTTGGTTGAAATTGGTCCTGAATTTAGACTCAATAAGATCAATTTATTGCAGAGAATGTCCTTTGTTCCAGGACATGAACCCAATAAACAGTGTAAGTAGTTCTTCAATGTAAGAATGGGTGGACAAAAGTGTCTATCCCAAGTGGGGGATGGAGGAAGTACAAGCACTACCAAGAAAAGCAATATAAATGGAGAGCTTAGAGTCGACTGAGGGAAAGAAAACTCAGGATATCAGGAGAGGAGATGGCTAAAAACTCAGGTGTTCCTGAACTAGATAAATGGATGGAGGGTCACTGTGTTGAGGGAGAAGGTGGAACATTCCCTTCCCAGACGTTCTAAAGCTTTCAGTAAGGCCAGTTGGAATTGGTCTTGGTGTTTGCTGGCTACAGAAAGAGGATGAATGATGAGAAGCAGCACTTCTGTTCCTTTCTGTTCTGCATCTCTTCCCTTCAGACTGCAAAACAAAGGCACATGCTGAAGTTCTTTTGCCTTCTTCCTATTCCTTCAGCAGCCACCTTTGGCAAGAAGCTTGCAGGAATTTCAAGATCTCTAGTCCCTCAAACAAGAACCTCTTCTATTGGTCATTGCTTGCAATCTAATTTTGTGTTTGTAGTATTCATTCTTCAAAAAATTTAAGATTGTAAAACCAATCTTACTTAGAACCAATATCACCTGTTACATTTGATGATTTTTGAATAATGTAAAGACCAAGAATTTTTTTAATTATGCCCTTAATATTGTTACATATCTGTAAAGCTAGAATTAACTTCTAAAGTTAATTTCACCTATTCTGGTACTGCAGTCAAAGCAAAGATCCTGGTTCATCACTGCAACTTACTAAATTACAGCAAATTAAGAACTTTAATACCTGTTTTCTTTTTAGAATTAAATTTGAATTTGATTTAAATCTGAATTTATTTTGAAAACTTTTATTTACAATAAAAGCTAAGGTTCTTTTTTGTTTTAGGAAATCAAACGCTGATTTATTCTAATCCAAAATTCAGCAAGAGCATGGTATTTTAAGCTGTACTATGGATGTGAGAGCATAGGTCTAGTATATTTTCTGTTAATTTCCTTATTATGAATTTTGAGGTGCTATGCAAACCTTGTGTTTGTGAGGGAAATCAGGTCAAAATTATGGTGTTTCTTTTAAATGTACAAATGTTGTTTAGAAGTACTGGTCAAAAGACACTTTTCTAGGGCTGTTTTAATCCTTTAAAAAGAAATATTTGTTGTAGGTGGTAGCAGGGGAGGTGAGGGCTGTATTTCTTCCCACAGTTGCTGATTTTTAAAAATACCACTTTGGCTTGTATCTAACTCAAGATTAACAAGTGAAATTAAACTGGAACAAAGTAAAAGGTAATACCTTCTCAACTATGCCCAGATCTCCTGCAGACATCACATTTCTAACAATTGTTGCAGCTTTTTCTGCAACAGAATATGCTGAGGCCACCACACGCATGAGAAGAGCTGGAGAAGCCATGCTGAATGCTGAAAAGAAACAATAAGCAAACTTGAACATTTCTCTCTTCAACAGAAGAAAAAGGGTAGAGTATTTTACCTAACATTTCAAACAGAGTAGAAAGCGGAAAGTGGGTTACTGCCAGTAAATGGTAACGAGGTGAGCTTTGGATTTTTTTAAAAATACAATTAATGAACACAAGGATGTAAAGCTATTGTAGACAAGATCTTCCAAATACCGAAGTTCTGTCTGACAGTGAACCTGGTTCCCACTAAAATAGAATGACATTAAAAAACAACAACAGCAGCAGAAACTCCTATCATAAATATTAAGAAAAAGAAGAGTCTACACACAGCACTCATTTTTTGCACACTTTGAACATAAGTTCATTTCTTCAGAACTGAACCTACAGTTGGTTCATGCCCAAAACTCAAGCACAAGACTACCAGACCGGATGACATCAGCAACTTCACTTACTATTCCCTTGTTTAACTATAAAATAGGGGTTTGTAGATGGCCAATTGTGCACACAAAGTAGGTTAATGATACGCAGATACTGCTAACTTGTATGCAAAAGCTGAATTTAGCCATCTGAATTTAACTGTCCTTTCTGTATTTGTTTAACTTCTCCTGATTTCTTTAAGGAAATCAATTTATATCTTCCTGCCTCCCCTCAGCACTCTGTTTTCTGTCATTCTTAATATTGCATTGTCTTCCTCATCTGTTCTCCAGCACAAACCAGTGCAATTCACTGGACCTTCAGTCACCAATAGAATCAGAATACCAATAGAATAGCCATCACCCTTGGAAAGGCTAGCATTCCTCACAGCTTTTCTGTAGCTCAAGAAAAAGAGGTATTGATAACCACACTGCATTTTTTTAAAATGCAGAGCTAATTGCTTTTTATGTTTTTCTATTAGTTGTTTCTGTCTGTGTAGATGACACACTTTTTGGCTTGGCCTCAGATGTGTGACACACTTCCAAGGAAACACTTGAGCAGAGCCAGAACAAAATACAGAGGAACTCACTGATCACCTCACAAAAGAAGATATATTATGGGGGAAGTGTAATATTACAATCATATCATAAATATTGCAATTGCAGCAAGTCCTGCCTAAGTGGCAATAGGTCATTATACAACACCTTTCCCTTCTTCCTTGACAAATGAAGTTCATGGCTGTTCACAAAACAGCAATGTCAGAGGTATCAGAATCCCAAATTTAGCCAATTTAAGAACTTTTTGACCACTTTAGTAACACCATACCTGTACCAGTAAAGTCAGAAGCACTCTGAGGCTGAAAGAGTAGAACGACTGTGCAAGCACATTCAAAAAGCACAGTTCCTAATGTTAATTATTATTTCCAGCTGATGGATGGGAGCAAAGTGCATTGGAGTTCTGTGGAACAGCCAAGGTCCATACCCATACCCTGGACAAGTACCAATGGTTACAGAGGAACTTTTGGAAATGGTACCTGTGGCAAAAAGCAGCTCGCAAACAACTGAAAGTTGCAGAGCAAATATGTATCATATGGAAACACATGGAAAGCCATATACTATTTTAAGTCCATACCATCATGTGAAACAAGTTAGCATGAAGGAAAATAGTTTATTCCATAATGAAAATATACAGAATACAAGAATTTCTGAGAAGGAGTTAAAAAAAGTAGCATATTAGATGGAAAGTTTGGATTAAAGAATTTAAATGAATTATCAGATGAACATAATTAACATTTTTTGCTCAGCTTCTCAAAAAAAAAGTCATTTGACCTCTTACTGTACATTTGATCCTACTTCAAAAATGAGATGAAAACATAAGTGATTTAAAGTCTTGACTTACTTTATGTCTGCATAAAATTTAAAAAGACTCAGAAAACAATACAGAAATACTATCTTGCATTCTTGAAGCTTGACCCAAGGTATTTTTAGGTTCATTTTTCTTGTCCATACTTAGGGAAAACAAATACACTTTCTGTGGCGAACCCAAGATCTCCTGGCAAACCTTAAAATATTTTTATGAAAAAATAAGTTTTATTAGAAGAAACTGAAATGAGAGGTTCAACACCCCTTCCTCGTCACTCTGGATTAATTACTTAATGAATGCAAAGTATTTTATTAGTGCAAAGGTGCCTTAGATTTTTACAGGGCTGCATCTCCTGTATGGCTCATCTTCTGGTGTATTGGACCTTTTTGATTAGATAAGTGAATGCAGTAGTTGCATCTAAGTTTTTCACCTCTGTAACATTTTGATCTCAAGTTAACTTATTTATAGGTTTATGGCACATTCTTTCTGATGAGGGCAATGTCTAATGTATACTTCCACAAAGCACTTAAGAATATATTGTGTGCTTTGGACAAAAATAGTTTGACTCCTAGAAAACTGTGCAGTTTACAAATACTGCACAGCAATTATTCCCTCAAGTTAAACTTGGGTATAATTTTCCTCTAAAGATCTTCCCTCCTTTCTTCTAGCCCAGCAACTAAACTGTTGAATGGTCTTGCCAAATCAGCCTATTCCGATACCTATTAAAATTAGTGAATTCTCGTTCTACTTTTTAATTCTGATGTATCTAAGTACTACAGGCTGACAACAATTAACTTATCAAAGCACACATCACAGATTTGTTAGTGGTTCTCATTCTCTTTTATGCAAACTTCCATTTTCTAATTTTATGGTTTTGCCTGATGAAAGGAGCAAACGGACATCACACAGAGCATTGTCCTTAAATCCAAGTGCTAAGCCATGATTTCATTCTTGGAACTCTTCAATGCCTAAGCGACCAGAGCTCCCTATTTCTTTACAATAAACTTCGGCCCACACCTAATAAAAGTTAAACTTTCTATTATGTAAGGGAGCAATATTTACCCAGCAGAAGCAGGCTAGGACTCGGGGTCGGAACCCCACTGAGGTTCACCTACAGACTTCCAAGTGGGAAAGGGCTGTGCTACCTCATTTCACCAAAGAGAAAAACAAGGGAAGCCTGTTCCCGATTCTCTTGCCATGTTACTCCCGGTGGCAAAGCGCCTGCAGGGCAGCGCAGCCGGAGCTAGGAGCGGTACCCGCGAACGCACCCAGCGGAGCGTGGCCGGACACACCACGGCTAGTCAGGGATGGCAGAAGCGGCTCTGCTGGCGCAGCCGCCAACTCACCGTGTCCAGCCTCGCTTTTCCCAGGATCTCCACCGGCCCCCACAGCCCGGCACCGATCGCCGGCAGCGTGCGTGGCGCTCCGAGCCCTTCGCGTTCGTCCCCGTGCCAAGGAGGGATCCACGCCCCAGCACCGTCGCTCCCCGCCCGCAGCGCACTGAGGCCTCTGCGCCAGCTCCTTCAGAGAGGACTCGCTGCCCCTACCAAACCACCTGGGAAGGCCCGGAATCCTTCCGGCTCCGGGCGGGGCTCAAGCTCTCGCCCGGCCCGTCGGGAGCGCCGAGCAGTCGCCGTGCCGCCCGCCCGGCGCGGCGTGTCCCCTGCCGCGGCCCGTCGCGCCGGCGGAAGCGCGGCTGCAGCCCGTGAGGATGCTTCGGGCCTGGCGGGCGCCGGCGCTGGCGCGGGCCCGGGCCGGGGCCGCCAGGGGCTGGGCGCGCTCCGCCGCCTCGGAGGCCGCGGCCGAGAGCCGGGAAGACTCCCGCTACCGGGACACGGTGCTGCTGCCGCGCAGCCGCTTCCCCGCGCAGCTCCCAGGGCGGCTGCAGCCCGAGACGGAGCTGAAGACGCAGCAGGTGCGGCCGGGGCCGGGCCGGTTCCCACGGGAGGAGCGGGGGCTGCCCCAGGGGCGGCGAGCCCCCGGCCGGCAGGAGGGCGGGAGTGGCCGCCAGGGTTTGTGTTCGGTCCCGCCGCGCAGGGCGAACTTCTGGCGAGTCCGGGCTCTTTTTTAGAAAAGCTCGAGCTCTTGAGGTATTTTTAGTTTGGATAGTCGTAACTCTTATGCAGTTTGTTTTGGAGGAGAGTAACGACCATCCGGATAGTGCAGTGCTAGGATAATAATCTCAGGCCTAATATTTCACCCTCTTCGGCCTTCTTCGTACTTAAAACCCACTAATGGCTTCTCTTGCGGAGTTAGAAACGTGTATTTGTTTGCCTGCCTGCTTTTGTTGTAAATTTTGCATCCAGACTTTTTGAGGGTACAGAGAGTTGTGATAGTTTTGGTCTTTTTCTTGTTGTTTCTACAGAAATGTGGTTTTTCAGAACTGTACTCATGGCAAAGGCAAAGGAAGACAAAACAGGAATTTTGTTTACATGATGGACCACCTTATGCCAATGGAGACCCTCATGTTGGCCATGCATTAAACAAAGTAAATACTTTCTTGTTCATACTTTATTCTTGTGAAGTGATAAAAAACCTGCCATCGTGTGCCCTGTGTTCTCTGTTCCCATTTAAATCAATAACACTGTAAAATGTTTGCGATTTTGGTAGTTGGGGCTTTTAAAAAGCAATAGGATGATTATGTGGATGCCATATTTTGCCATATTGACATAGATACTATACCCCAACATAAATACCATGTACTGAATGCTCAGTGTTCTTTTTGATTCAGCCTTGAGATTCACAGCATTATGCTGACCATCAAGTTTGAAAGACTCAAATTGTGAGCTGTCACCCACAGCTTCTCACGGTCCCAGTGCCAGAGCTTGGGCTGCAGTAATGTGCTCTAGGCCAGTGCTGTAGGTCCAGCTCAGTGTTTTAAAAAAGAGAGTAAGTCAGTTTTGTTCACTTCAAGTCTTGCGAGTTTATAAGGTGCATCTCAGTTACACTGGTTGTGAAGTCCTCGGATCAGAGGTCCTCTAAGGTTCTGCCAATGTACAAAATGATAGGCAAGAAAAATAAAAAATGCAGAGTCTTTGGATCACAGAGTGGCTTGGGTTGGAAAGGACCCTAAAGCTGATTTAGTTCCAAACCCTCTGCCATGGGCAGGGACACCTTCCACTAGACCAGGTTGCTCAAAGCCTCATCCAAACTGGCCTTGAATACTTCCAAGGACGGGGCACCCAGAGCTTCTCTGGTCTTAAATATAAATTTATCCTGCACCTTTTGATAATTGTATTTTTTAAACAGGAGGAGCTTAATTACAAATGTGGCTGTTCCATATGGGGGAGCTAAAGTGATAACAGACCCTTGTGGCTTTTCAGATTCTGAAAGACATCACCAATCGCTTCCATGTGATGAGAGGTTATAAAGTGCATTATGTGCCAGGGTGGGATTGCCATGGGCTGCCAATTGAGTTGAAGGCACTGTCAGAAGTCAAAGGAGCTGAAAATCTTTCACCGATGGAAATTCGGCAGAGAGGTAAATGAAGGCTTTTAGACTTCATTGTGGCCTTTTCTCTTAGCTATTGGTGACATTTTCTATGATCACTGGGTGTATTTGGCAAGCAGATAGAGCAGGCTGGAATCTGATGAAATGGGATAATTTCACACAAGCTTAATTCATTTTGGTAATGGGCATGCAGACCATTGACCTTCAGTTTAAAAAAAAAACAAAAGGAGGGCAGGAGATTTGGATGTCTGCTTGGATTAACTGTATAGTGGCAGGAAGCTGCAATTTATCAGATAAGCATCCTTTTGGTTTTTGAAGGCTGAATTTGATTAGGAACTGAAAAGATGCATGTAGAAGTCAGGCTCCTTCAGGACAGCTTAGCTCAGTATCACAAGTAGGAATGTATTTGTTGACTTTTTAACAATCCTCTAAAACTATAGGGGGGACCCTTTCGAAGAAAGTGTGTATTATATGGAAACTGTTTTGAAGAAATAATTTCAAATACAATATGGGTTGAAAGGCATCATCATTCAGCTGCAAAGCTTTTTGTAATGAGCAATTGAAACTTCTTTAATTTGAAATTGTGGTAATGAAAAGGACTAACTTATTTTCAGATGTATGTTACTTAAAAAATTTTGAATAAGCATAAACAGAGGGAGTTAACTTTCACTCTTATTAGTTTTATGTTGAGAACTTATTTTGAGAAATTTTTCTTCCTAACAAAGTATATTTTTCCCCCCCTTTCTTAAAAAGAAAGTTTGTAGTCTAAGGACATGTGCTTAGTATTCCTGTGTTAGTGAAAAAGTGCCAAGCCTCTTTACTCTTTGCAGTCATTTTTTGTAACAACCAATCTGAAATGTATGTATTTTGAATCATAATGGTTAGGGCATAGGTTCACTACATTCAGCTCTGGCTTTACTAAAAAAATCAATAGTGCATTTCAAGTGATATTTTATTGATCTTAGTATGCTAAACCATGTGCTTAATGGAACCATTCCTTTCAGCCAGAGCATTTGCCGAAAGAGCAATTGAGAAACAGAAATCCGCCTTCATTCGTTGGGGTGTAATGGCAGATTGGGCCAACTGCTACCTTACATTTGATCCAAAGTATGAAGCAAACCAGCTGAGAGTCTTCTACAAGATGCATGATAAGGTATATTGAACTTCTGTGGAAGTCTGTATTGATTTTTCATGAGTTTTGTTTCTCCTAACTTTTTTTTTTCCCCTCACTGTCCTCTCTAGGGTTTAATTTACCGGGACTATAAACCTGTGTTCTGGTCCCCTTCAACAAAGTAAGAATCAAGTTACTATTTTGTCTTCAAAATTTTAGCAACGATGCCAGTAGCTTTTGATGTTGCAGCGTGTAACTTGTGTTTGATGTGTATCAGAACAGCCTTGGCTGAGGCAGAACTGGAGTACAATGAGCAGCATGTCAGTCGCTCTGTGTACATGAAATTTCCGCTGCTGAAGTCGCCACCTAAGCTGACTTCTGTGATAGGTATGACTTCTCTGTGGCTTTAGAGACTGACAGCTTTGATTTTTGTTATAACTGTGAGTAAAGTGCTTCTAATTTATATCTGTAGATGGATCATCCCCTGCTAGTGTGCTAGTCTGGACAACGCAACCTTGGACTGTGCCAGCCAATCAAGCAGTTTGTTACATGCCTGACTCAGCGTAGGTGTCTTCCACTTGGTTCAGTTGTCTGTGTCAGTGCCTACTGGTATTTAGCAGCAAAATTAAACATTCTGGGCTGTCATTACAGTTTACTTAAGGCATCTTTTTTGGGTATTGTTGGGGTTTTTTTGTTTTAAGTGTTGCAATTGTAAGCTTTGTTCTATATCTACTAATATATTAATTTCTGCCTAAATTTTTATTAAATTATTTCTTCTTCTTCATTTCTTCTTATTTCTTCTTCAAGGTTACCTTGAATTTTGAGATTTGTGAGTGAATTGGGCATGTAAAGCATACTTGTCTGTCTTTTAGAGATGAAGAATTTCACAAATTGGTAGCTTTGTGGTGTTTGTAATTATTTAGTATCATAAATTCACGTTTGCATTGCAGATACGCAATTGTAAAATGTACAACAACTGGACAGCACTTCATCCTTGCTGCAGATAGAGTTGAATCTACAGCTGCTGTTCTGGACACACAGTTTGAAGTTGTATCAACGTGTAAAGGTAGGTTTTTAAATTGTTAAATTGCTTAGAAATCTGCTTGTAGGTGTCTGAATACTGCTTCATTTAAATGTGTTTATAATTTGAGAATATGCTTCACTAAAATAATACAAGGAGGAGGAGTCTGTCAGATTTACTGTTGGTGTATTGTAGCTCAAATTATTATCCATAGATTTCAAATGAATTTTTAAAATCTGGCATCATGTGTGGAAAAATGAGATGTAGAGTGTAAGTCTACCTCTAGTCTGTTCAGTATCAAAATCTTAATTACACTGCAGTTTGTCTTTCCATCCATTGTTGATGGCAAGAGGGGGCTAATTACAAGCGTGACTGGTGAGGTATTGTAGGCGGCTGTTGTCTGTCTAGACAAACTAAAGCAGTTGAGTTGGCGTCCTAATAAACTGCATAGTGGCATTTCTTACCAGGCAGGCTTGGGATTCAGTGTCATGAGTTGGGATTTGGTGTGTCATTTGTGAGCTTTATTCATTTGCCTCCATCAGTGATTCAGTGCTGGAAATATGCATTTGTAAAGGAGGTGAGGAATCTGTTTCTATGACTTTTTGTTTTCTTTTTTCTTTGATGTCTTTGGTGTCTTTCCATGCCTTCTCTTTCAGAGGAAGTCTTGTTTTTACCTAATGATGAAATTACTGAGGGTGTTTTTTCTCACAGCTTCCACCTTTTTGAATCATACTTCCAACTTTTTGATTATACCATTTACAGATAACATCCAAGAGTAGTAGAGTTGAACCTTCTTAAAAAAGAAATTTTATATTGGAACCTGTTGGTTTTAACTTCCCATATATTCAGTAATTAATTATATTTGTTACTTTTCTGTATTTGTGTACATAACTTTGTGATGGCAGTTCTTAATCATGTTCCTTCTAGGAGAAAATCATTCTGTGAACACCATTTTGTCATATGGCACATTCCTTAATCTCTGTGATTCTTGACTTCCAGCAAGGCTTTAATAATAATAGTTCTTCTTTTTATTTTTAACCACTTGGTTTTTTTCTGCTCTCTGATAGAAGAAGGTGAACATGTGAATTGTGTTTATTTTATCTTCTGTTCGTATTTTTCAGGTGCAGATTTGGCAGATGGTTCTTGTGCTCATCCCACCATTCCTGGCAGAGTCTCTCCCCTGTTACCTGCAAATCATGTGACAATGACAAAAGGGACAGGATTAGTTCACACAGCCCCAGCTCATGGTATGGAAGATTACAGCGTAGCTTCCCACCATCAGCTACCCACGGTACTTTATTTTTCAGCTGTTGCTCTTGATTTCCTGCAACTGATTGACTGTGTGACACCAAAATTATTTGTTTTAATTTGTGCATAAAACTTGAAAATATTTTGAAGCATTCACAGAAGTGTGAGTATCACTAATGGCCTGCAGGAATGCAAGACTAACCGTAAGGAAATGTATATCAGAATAAAAGAATGAAGTTTCCTTCTGCTAATTAAAACTTAAAGGGAGGTGTTAGAATCAGATTTTTCTGCTCTTTATGTGGTTTTGTTTTTTAAAGGAGAACACAGAGAATGTTTCTCAGATACTGACTCTCACTACTCAGAATTCTCTTTTACATGCAGATCAGTAAGTCACCAGTTATGTAGGTCGTTACTTTTTTTTTTCAGCAAAGCTTGTTTTAAACACATTTGTAAATACAGCTCATTTATGCATAGCCAGTTTGTGATTGATGGGAGTGAAGATTCAGGATATGGGGCATGGGGAGGGTTAGGTTTGCTTTTATTTTGCATTGTTTATTTGAAAAGTCACTGAAATACCAGTGACTGTGATGTGTAATAGTTGTGGTATGCGTGCAAATGCATTGGTGCTCATTTCTTCTGACACCTGAAATTCACTTACTTGGTAAATTACTAAACTGCAGTTCACTAAATCTGAAGTGTACTTAAATATTTTGTTATTCATCAGAAAAGCAGTCACCCAGTAGAGTATTTAACTCACTTTTGAATACCAAAATGATAATAAATTGCCACATGATATTTTATTAACATCATTAATTTATTTATTTTCAGGATTGCCTTGTGGATGAAAGTGGGTATTTTACAGAAGCAGCAGGTCCTGAACTTAAAAACAAGAATGTCCTTGAAGAAGGGAATGAAGCTGGTGAGTATTTGGTGTTTGACCATTTGTTACTTCATCACTTACAGTCCTGCAGGTATATTTTGAGATTTTGTATAAACTGGCCATATTTTGGCATTTCTTGCTAAGTGTTGATTATGAAAAGGACTAAGTTGAGGTTAACAGCAGCCATACGTTCAAACTGAAATTTAATCTTGCCTCATTTTTTCTCTCAGTCATTAAGATGCTTCAAGCAGCTGGGAGTTTGTTAAAAGAGGAGAAATATGTGCACAGTTACCCCTATGACTGGAGGACAAAAAAACCAATTATTATTCGTGCCAGCAAACAGTGGTTTGTAAACACAGCAGATGTGAAGGCTGCAGCACAGGTATGTAATTTTTCTTTCTTATAAGACACTTGAAGACAACTGAGGCTACTTGGAATCAACAAAAAAATCTTGCTGTAGCTCTCTCCAGGATATTATCTTCTCTAGGGTTTAGGAACAGTAGTTGAAAAGCATTAATTACTTGTTGAAGTGAAATATGTTGTCAATTCTTTTGTCAATGTTGATATAATCCAGGTATATCAGCTAAATCCAGCTGCACTGACTGGTATATTTGCTCATTGTATTTACAGATGCAGAAGTTTCTTAGAGCTACTGATGTTTTTTTCCCTAAAATATTTTTTTAAAAGATGATGTTTCAAGGAATTAAAGTAGAAAAGACAATTTAATCACTGTTAAAATTACCTTTTTTTGTTAGGCTAGCCTTGTGTGGCCAGATATCTGTTTGCTGCCCTGTTAATTTTGTCACAGTCCTATTTTAAATAACTTTAAAGCTTGGGGTCTTTTGCTCTTTGAAGTTATGTAGATCCATACAGAAGATTCAGGCCAGCACCTTAGGGTAACAGTGATTTTATTCTAATTAGGGCATGAGGTATATACTCCATATTCATCTTTATCTAGAACGGATGAAAACACAGTGGTTACTCAGCAGGGCTGGGAGTGGGTGGTAGCCCTCTGCAGACAGTTTGTATCAAGGTGGGTTTTCAAAGTAGACAACGGAACAAGATACAGTCTTCTTTTAAACTTCAGATTCAGTCACTGATGCCATTTTAAACTCATTTTTAGGGTCTGTCTGCTAGTGAATCAGAGAACTGGGGTTTGCTTGGGAAATACACAGTATATGCAGTGTTCAAATAAGTTATTGAAGAGCAGCAGACAGTTGCCTGAGAATGTGTTTTTGATACTGGGAATGGGAGAGTAGATCTGTACCATATTTTACTGGCAGCCTAAACATTTTTTGTGGGAAAGCTGAAGCATGTTCAACAGTTCACTGTCTCCTTCATAGGATGTGCTGAAAAAAGTGAAAGTGATCCCTACATCTGCAGTGAACAGGATGCTGGAGATGCTGGAGAGAAGGACATTCTGGTGCATATCACGGCAAAGATGCTGGGGCGTCCCAATTCCTGCCTTTTATCAGAAGAGCACAGGAGAATGCTTGATAAACAGGTACCTGCCTAGCCTTAGACACTGTGAAGTGACAGAAGAAGCACTGTCTGTTGTGCTGAAGTTAGTGATATTATAAAACTTCTTATTATTTCAAGTAGGAATACATGCTTTTACTTGTAGTTGTTTATATGCAGATCTAATTTAGATTTAAGTTAAAACAATCAAAAGCTTGTGGCTGGAAGTGACTTACACATAAATAATAGGAATTAATTTACTTACATACTTAAGTTACCTTAAAACTCCTCTTGAGATTAATTGCTGTTTTCATCGCTCATCTTCAGTGAGCTGACTGAAGTCATGACTGACCTTTCCATTTAAGCAAGCAGTGACATGCAAACTGTGGTTAGAATAGATGGCAACTGTAATTGTACCACTGTACATTAAATAGTCCAGGTCCTGTGTCAAAATAGCGTTTTGCAGTTAAGTGACAGTGAGATCTGAAATGACTTAACCACACTGGTTGCAGAATAAATAAGTGCATTTTGTTTCACAACAAAATTGGAGTAGTTTTAAAGACCAGCCTCAAGCGTAACTGACCCTTAGCTATATGGTTTGGTATGTCTAGATCTTCAGATGCTAGTCTGATTCTGCCATCTTTTGGTTAATAGTATCCAGATATTGCAAACACTGCATTTCAGGAATTATAGACAACATAATGCAGAGGAAATCCAAGCTGTGCTTTAAAACAAGGAATGTCAACCAAATGTGATCCTTTTCTTTCCTGTAAGGAGTAATAGAGTTCTGCTTTTACTTCTTTGGGGAACAAAGGTATTCAGTTCTGAATGCTCTCTCAGAGGTGATTTCATAAAAAGAGTGTTGTGGAGTTCCACATTCATTGAATTAGTTCCATAATTGTTTCCTGCCTTGAGATATGCTGATGTAACTCAGTTTTGTACACCTTAACCTTACAACCTTTTGTGAAAATTCATAAGTTTTTACAGCTGAACTTGAATACCACTGCCGAACTTTTTTTTTATTCTAGTGTTGAGTACTGCAGGAGTCTAGCATGTTTTCCAGAGGCTGTACTGAGCACACAAGCAGTAGATAGTAGACAGTAGTAGGTGAGGCTCAGGGTGTGGAGAGCAGGGAATGGACTTTAGACAGGTAGTCCTTAACTTCACCTGGTGTAACTGGGTGTGTAGGTGTGCAGAGATGTACTTTGGCTCTCTCACTGTAGGCAATAACTGTGAGAAAAGACCACAGTAGCCACAATGTCGTTTATAGTGCCTGAATAATGCTGACACACATCAGGAAATAAATGGATGGAGGATTTGTGGGACATAAAACCACTTTACCTGCAAAAAAGTAGGTGTGTGTCTCTATAAAAAACTACTATTTCACAGAATTCTTTTTGTTTTCTGGTTGAAGAGTAGCCTTGAGAGTGTGTGTGTTGCTTAAAAATTGTTAAATATATAGTTTTACAAGCAAAAAAGTGTAATGGAAACCAGTCCAGCAGTTGGCACTCAAAACTGAGGGGCACCATGAAGCAGGGGCTCCTTCTGAACACTGAGGAGCTGGGACAGAAAGCATTTGAAAGGAGGGATATGTGGGAATTCCCTTAGGTTGTAGTAAAATCACTTTGAAAGACCGTGACCTGTATTAAAGCCCCTGCCTTTTGTGAGTG
This sequence comes from Molothrus aeneus, assembly GCF_037042795.1. Classification (NCBI taxonomy): domain Eukaryota; kingdom Metazoa; phylum Chordata; class Aves; order Passeriformes; family Icteridae; genus Molothrus; species Molothrus aeneus. The sequence continues at coordinate 1,708,767 of NC_089678.1, read as the reverse complement.
CTGAAGCTGTGTGAGATTATTCCCGAAATTGTGCAAAATGTGGCAATCACAGCATTTTGATGTGGTAAACTCTGCCACAGCTTAACACCTCCACCTTTGTGTGTAGGTGTTGGCCCAGCAGTAAGAATTATAGGGGAGTGAACGAAAGGACAGCATGGCCTCTTTGGGTAGAATTGATCTGGGAAATAGAGAGGCATTTAGGAAAAAACCAGACATATTCACTATGCTTGAAAAGAGATTTATTTCATTTGACTGACAGGTTCAGATGTTCATTTATAGCCAGTACTCTTTACTTCTAACTTTACTTACTCTTGGTGGAATTTTCAAAGGAAATTATAAAGCAGTCATTAAATATTCTAAAAAGTTTGAGCTTATATATTTGTAAAGTTAACTGTAGGAGACTTCTGTAACTGGAGTAGAAGTGCACAGAATATTGGCCTATAGAAGTGACAGGCAAATGCAGAAGACAGTCTGTCAATTCATAGGTCATTTTCCTGGACACCAGTTCTTATTGAAAACTGCAGCTAAGCTTGTTTTGTTACATTTGCATTATCATTTTGAAAATCATATTACAACAGGTTGCTGACATACTTTTTAATGTGAAACTTTTTAAGTTTCGTACCTGGTATGAATAATTAATATAGTTAAAACACCAGTAAATAACTTGCATTTCAAAACATGAGCTGTTTTTAACTTGAATGCTGGATGCACAACCTTTCAGTAGCAGCTGCTGTGGAGTTTTTGAGTGACTATCAAAAGTAACAGCATCTCCACTGGAAGTCAGTGTAGTCCACATGGAGTTGCTGTTACATGTGAGAGCACCAGTGGTCGATCTTGAGTGATCTTGTTCATGTATCACCTGTAAAAAGACTTTTAAAAAGAAGAAAATGTCCCTAAAATAAACTGCTGTTTCCCTCTGAGAGTTGTCCCTGAATTTATCACATGAAAAGCTGCTGAAAGCCCTTCTTTCAAGGTGGAGCTGCTTTCTCTAACAGTGTTTTTGCCACACCAGCAATCCAGTCTTTCTAGCCAAGAGGTAGTTTGTAATGTTCAATGCAGAATCTCCATGAGTCTCCTTGCTGCTGTGGCACCCCTATAACCCTAAAAGATATTTGATTCAATTACGTTGTCATCTATGGTTAGAAATTTAATATACTAATGATGTTTAAATTCTTTTATGCAGAGTATGCTGCATCATATTGTGATTGGAAGTGTAAAAATGATTATTAAAAACTCCTTATAGGAGAGAGAAAAGAGAGAGCACTTTTTCATTATTGCCATTTTCAGTAAGAATACAGAGGTGAGATTCTGTAGGATTTTTTTGCACAAATGGAGAAAAAAGACTTTAAAAGTAATTAAGAGTACATGCACAAATAGATGCTTATGCTGTGTGACAGCTTTCAAAATTTAACAGATTTCAAGAGAAAACATTCTCCATCTAGGAAGCTCTGTAACTCATGGAAAAGAAGAAAGAGCTCCAAAACTAAAATATAAGAATTGTATTTCTAGTAGTAGCTCAGCACAGGTAATACATACTTTAATCTGACCTCATGCAATAACTGCTTTACAAACTCACTGTTCAGATATTGGTAATAAATAATAGTATTGCAAAGATCGTTCTAATGCCTTTGTCCACATCCCTGTGACTTTGATTAACTCATAAATCAAATTTCTGAAAAAGAAAAACCCGACATGGTTTTCAAGGACATCTGTCCTGTGCTCTTATTTGTTTTTTAAAATAACAAGACATTTCAGTGAATTGCAATCAGTAGCAGCTTACCACCCCTATAATACTTACAGCTGTAGTATCAACATTCTTGTAAAGCAGAAGATAAGTTTCCCTCTTCGCTGCTGTTGGAAAGGAGATGGAGAGAACATCAGGCTCTGTATTCTTCTGCTCCTGACTGTATCTTAATGCTGCCTAATTTCTGTTAACAGATTAAATAAGTGTGCAGCATAATCAATATCTGGCTCCCGGGTGATTGGCTGGAGCCGGGGTAGCGTGAATTGCCGTAGGGGTGTCAGAGTGTAGCAGGGACACGTAATGCAAGTTCTTCCAGATAGCCTCTGAATAAAGGGCAAAGTTTTACAATGCCTTTATGGCTCACTCGGGGAATTATCATGCTCACCTTGAAGGCTGCAGATTATAAAGTGATGAGTAGTTATTTGAGCAAGGTGGTTTTCACTTGCACCTTACAGAAAAGTACTTTGCAAAAGTCCTGCTCCTTATAATGCAGATACTTTAAATAAAGTTGTTTCTCTCTTGAAGTCAAATTTATCATAAGGATCCTTCAAGAAGAGCAGAGATAAGTACAGGGGCTTTGTTTGTTTGATTTGTGTTTTTCAAACTGTAGGAGTGAAAAAGATTTGTTGAAAAGGTACCCTGGAAATTGTTCATTTAAACTACCTCCTTTTATAAAATGTTTGTTAAAGTTCACTTATATTTCGTAGGGAAACACTGTATAGTGAAAAAAACTTGCACTGCTAAAATATTGGGTTTTTTTAAACATGATTTGAAACTATGATAGAATTTTGAGAATATTGGTCAATAAAAATTTGACTTCACAGTCCTTGACTCCTCGTTTCTTGTAAGTAATTGATAACACAAATCTGACCTTCTTTTACTTATCTGAAAACTTTTATCTGTAGCATAATTGTACCTGTTGGTTCTTGTGTAACAAAAATATCTTTAAAAAAAATCTGCTCTTCATAAATTAATAGTGTGATCTTTGCATTGCATGGCAATATACTTGATAAAAGGTTAGCTCATGGTATGTTTTGTGGGAATGGTGTATCTACAAGGCTTCACAAGTCTTGTGTGACATTGGCAGTACTTACTGTAAATGAAGGCAGGCATTTTATTATGCTTTCCCAAGGGACAGTAATAGCAAAGGTTTATTTCCTCCTTCTCTCTCCCCTCCCCCACCTCTGATGGAAAGGAAAAAATAGTTTATTAAGAGAATCTTTTTATATGCTGTCCAAGATAACTGTTAATTTTGATCTATAGCTGGATTTATCATCTTTTATAAATCCCTCCAAATACTGATATTGTGAAATACCTGTTGAATATTTTAAAAATGTATAGGTTGAAATAATTTCATCACTGGAGTTTATGTCCCTCCACAGAAGTGTATTTGCAATATGAAAAAAATATGTGGAAGACAGGCTTAGTTCCTGTTTAAATTTTCTGCTTTACAGGATGTGCTGGTAGCTTTTCTGTACTAGTTGTGGGTGTGATTCCTATACAGAGAATTTTTCTGTTTCTCATTGAGGCCAGAGCTAGTAACTGAGCACTGAATTACTTCTTGCATGAATCACTCAACATACACAAATATTTTACATGGTAACAAACATGTTTTAGGGTAAATCATCCTCTTTTTAATTTAGCTACTCTTGTCTTCTGCTGGTGAGTTCTATGGGTAAGACTCAGCCAGTGAGAGGAAGGCATTGAAACTGTGGAGAGAGCTCTTCAAATCTTCAGGTGAAGACAACTGGTTATCTATAACTGTCTTTAAAAATACACTGATAGTGTATTTGAGAAGAACCCAAGGTGGAAAATTCTATTGGCAAAGAGAGAAAAATAATATTGTGTATTGCTTTTTCTAAAGTGTTCCTGGGTGCTGCAGTATCATCCCTAAAGGTCAGGGTGTAAATCCAGCTTTGTCAGTGGAAGCTACTCATCCTACAAAACACAAAGTCAGAGGAATAGTTTAGTCCAGGCTGAGGCAAATTTCATTTTTGTGTTTCCTGTGAGCTTTCTGAATTTGGAGATTTAGGGTAAAGGAGGCAAGACATAAGGGTTGTGCATCAGCTACCTGCCAGGAATTGTACCTGTACTGGGGTTGTTGTTAGCTTTTATCTTGGAGAAGTAACACTCTCAAAACTGGAAGTATAGCCAGACAAACAGGCCTCTGTGCAAATATTTTTGTAAAGAAGTGGTAACATTCACAACTGGAGCTCCTCAGTGTTGTTTTAGCAAGATAAATGTTAGCAGATTCATTACAAAGCCATAAATTGTGTCCTACATTAAAATGGAAGGTGAATGATGCCTGGGCTGGTTTGAAAGGGGCAGAATGGTGGTGGTGCCACAGGGATGTCCATGTGTGAGTATTGCTGCTTAATGGCCTCTCCCTGTAGAGAATCTGCTGAGATGTTCTACAGGAATTTATTTTGAGAAGTGAATTGATTAATTGATGATTGATTGATTGATTGATTGATTGGTTGGTACAAAATTGATATTCTGTCATTGCAATTTGAGCAGTCAAGAGCAAAACTGGATTTTCTTCTTGCCGTTGTACCTCATGTCATGAGCTGAAGGAATTTGTTCTACAGCTTCCTGGAGAACATGTTTTCATGCTTAAACCCTGAGTGTAAGAGTCCATTAAATGTTTTAGTGATGTAGCTCAGCTTATTAACAGTGCAGTAAAATACTGTGCTGAAAACCAAACACAAAACTGAGTGATGACTGAAGAAGATCATCTGCCTTCTGTGTTTTTAAGATAATTATGCCAGATAATTATTTTACTTTTTCCCCCTTTGCAATACTGTGTCAAGAAATTAGTTAACTGATTAAATCTTCATTTCTCGAGTTATGAACAAATCTCTGGTGTCCTGGGTAACACAGCAGGTTTAGTTTGAAGTTGGCAGGTCAGGATGATCTGTTGTACTCCTTAAATACATCAGATGTCTTAAAAATCACCTCTTTAGCAAGTGGTCTGTGAATCAGCAAGACAAAGTGTGTGGGGTTCCTCTTTGGTTTTTTAAGATACTTTAATTTATGTCTAGACTGGGTATTAAGCAATATTAAAAATCAATTCCCCATAGCCTTACCTACTAGGGCCAAGGATTGAATGTGTCATAAATAATGCACAGAACTGCACGCCTTGAGGTTGCCTTCTCTATTCAGATCATAAAAAATGCTTAGTTAACTTTTTAATTTTTCTTATTTCCATAATATCTGTTTATTTTCAGGACCTTTGTCCTGGCTGGTGCTATATGATATGGACTCATAGATTGCCTTCAGAGTGTATATTGAATGGTTTATTATCACTCCTCTATGGGTGCAGAATTTTCAGTTTCTTACATTATTTGTATTAATATATTTAGATTTATTACAATTTAAAATATATATTGCTAATTTTGGGAAATTCAGGCAACTGGAATCTTAAGATGTATATATATATATATATATATATATATATATAGAGATGTATATGTGTGTGTGTGTGTGTGCTACTTGAAAAGCTGTCATTTCCTCACTCCTCCTTTCCACGTGAGTTCTCAAAGTCTCTGTATCCAGTAAGAAAAATAAACCTGTTGTTAAAAAGAGCAGATATTTTGAGGGGAAATACTTGTGTAGTTTCTTTAAATTCAAGGTCAATAAATAGCAAATAAAATGGATTTTAGAGGTTTTCAAGCTGCTGGCATCTTTTCTGAGTGCCCCAATTATGAGGTATTTGCAGAAGATGATGTTTGGAATCCATATGGATTTTTGTATATTGTACAAACCCTCCCATCTTGGGAGGCAAAGCCAGAAAGTATTCAATGCAAGCAGGAAGGTCTGTGAAGTTTTGTATGGATTAGAAGCTGGAAAATCACAGGTTCTAGTAGCTTGGTCTGTGTATCAGCATCTCTCACTGCTTTGGGTCTGGGATACTTGTGGAAAGGTGTGATTAACTCCTCCATTCAAAAACCCCTTTTTTCCTCCTAACCCAGTGAAACCATCACAGATGTCATCAAAATAGTGGAGCAGCAAGGAACAGATGCATGGTGGGCCCTCCCTATTGAACAACTCTTGTCAAAAGAGGCTGTAGCAAAGGTAAACTTCTGACTTCAGGTACAGCAGGTGCTCAAGACAGTTGAGTGATGGGAAGTAATAGAAAAATTTTGTTTATTCCCATGATCCTCTTCAGTCTTGTATCCTCATTGTGAAAGGAGTGTTCAAAAAGTGAGATCTGAGTGGGGCAGAACACACAATTGGATTTGTGCTGTTAATTCAGGGCAGAAATCTCCATCCTCCTCCTCTTAATCAGGAGGAAAGTGACATCCTAATTAACCAAATTATGAGCCCAAATATGTATTAGGTCTTGGTCATTAAGATGGATTAGAATTTTTATTTAGTTCTTCCTAACTTTTTATTGTTCTTTAACAATTGTGTACTTAAGCTAACACAAAGCTGTAGTGTTACTGTGCCATCTGAGATTTTCTTTGTAATTTTTCCTTGCCCTACCTTGAGTTTCCATAAGTAATTATCTGAAAACTCTTGTCAAAAATTACCTACATTATTTTGTGTTCACTCACAAAGTTTGTAACAGAACCTGTACAAAACTGGACCAGAAACAAAATCTGCTTTATTTCTAGCTTTGAAAAGCATTGCTGATTTAGGGTATTCTATTTGCATTATTTAATAATTGTTCTCTCAATTGTTCTCTAGGCTGGTGGTCGTGATGTTTCAGATTATGTCAAGGGACAGGATGTCCTAGACATTTGGTTTGACAGTGGAACTTCCTGGGCTCATGTTTTGGAAGGTAAAGAATTCCTATGTTGATCCTTATTTTAAAATACTTGGAGAGCAAAATGCAACTGTTCTGTGTGACACTGTTGGTGTCAGCACAACTGAGGCAGATTATGCCATCAGCAGGCTGTCTGTGACTTTTAAAGCTGCTTTTGCTTGTAAAGATAAGGATTTAATGTTGGCAAACTCATTTTCAGCATAATTAAAGTTGAGGTTTTTCTAATATGCTGCTCTAATGATTCTGACATGTGGTGTACTGTGTAACTGCTGATCACCTCATACTTGCTTTGAGTGGAGAAGTCTCATGGCACAGAGAGCCAAGGTACTTTGCTGCTACTTCGTACTCCTAAATTGTTTTTAGTTAACAAATTTCAGTCTGTGCTTGTCTGTGCTATTTGAAGCAAATAGCACAGACAAATAGCAAAGACTGAGATCAGCTGCTGAGGCTAAGTTTTATAATTTAAAAGCGTAGGTGTGCTTTTTCACTTCTCATTGCTTTCAGTAACTAAAGCAGTATATTGTGGCTTGAAATATTTATACTTGCTATATGCTATTTATGGCTCCTGCTGCCAGTAGTTGCTACTCAGTAGGTAGCAGATAGACATTTGTATAAAAAGATGTAAAATACACACTGTTTGCCTGAAGGATAGTGCAAAGTCAGGAGTCTTTTCTAAAGGAGGAGTCTAGTCCCATACATCAAGTCTGTTGGACTTTAAACCCTCTGTACACAATTGCATGATAACAATCTTGCTGAATTATAAAACACATTAGTACCAGAGTTTTATTTCTTAGCAACATGGTCAGGCAACAGTACCATCAGCAAACATTAATTTTCTAGAAGATTTTTACATATATTGAGGTTTATGCTCTTTAAAAATGTTTCTGGTTTGATTTTGAAAGCTATAACAAAGTAGTGGTATTTTATGCAGTTACAAACTTGCATTGTTAAAGAGCTGAACACCTCAGTCCTCTAATCCTTTGTAAAGGAGATAACTTTTCATAAGGAATACAGAATCAAGGCTCTGGATTTGTTGGTAATTTGTGTAAGGCTCCCATATGGATTCTGTAGTGTCTAATAAATGTTTGGGTTATCACAATACAGACTTTTTTCATGGAACTATTACAAGCTGCTCTTCTCTACCTAGTCCTCTTCTTTTAATGAAATTTGCTGGAGCTTGGTGTGTGTAAGGCATCATCTTCTGCTGTGTGACATAAATGGAATGGCCCCACTGCTGTCAAAGCAGGGGACTGGCTAAGCAGCAGTGTAACCTCCTAACCCCATTTATTCTCCGAAATGACACAAAAATTGCATTACCTTTTTTCTGTGTAATTGAGGCTTCTAGCCACTGCCAGAAGTGCAGTCTGTGATTCATATCAAATTACTGGTTTAACTCACCTTTTAGGAAACTTTGCAAGAGATGTTGTTGAATTAAGAGTTTTGTCATCTATTTCTGAAATACGCTCCAGTTTTTAAAGCTTTTTGTAGAACTTCTTCCAATATCAATGATAATAAGTAAGGCTTACAGATAGACTAATGGGTGGGGTTGTTTTCCAAAGTACTCTTGGAGGAAAAAAAGATGGAATTCATGGAGAAATTCAAGATTGCTTAGAGAATGTCATTATGTGAAGAACTAATTTTGTGGTAGGAGATGAGTGATAGCAGAGGTTGTTGCTGCCTTCTGTCAGTGTTGGTGGCAGAGGTTCTTTCACAGCACGAGTTACTTTCAGGCTACTGCAGGATATAAAAGATGATTAAAACTGAGACTAATGTTTGTTTCACTCTGCCCTGAACCCAAGTTATTGAAAATTCTAAGTCAATGATCTGTTAGTAACTAGCAGGAATAACAGATGTTAGAGATCTCCCTGTCAGTTCCAGCTTTGTGAAAATAATTCCTTCTCTTCAGCGTCTCTGTGACTCAGAACTTGGCCTGAGTTTTCAGTGCATTTTACCCAGCTGTGTCCAAGCTTACTAAAGGAGGTGCAGCTGTTACAAAAATGAATCCCTTTGGCTGATGGCCACACAGATTGCTGTCAGCAAAAAAAGCAGGTTGGGAAGGGGGTGAAGAGGGGCAAGAAGAGAGATTCTGCTGAATGAGGATAAAGGAACTGCTCAGTGACAGCCAAGTCCAGTGGTATAAATCATAGGCTGCATTACCTTTTGCCCTTGCACAGTCCTATTTCTAATGCTTGCCCTACTGCATCTTCCAGGGACTGGGCCTATTTCTGATGAAGATGGCTTAAAGTTACTCTTGTTCCATTAAATTATGGTTGGCTTCCTTTTTCCAGCCTGGGTGTGCCTAAGGTACCACTTATAGCTAAATGACAGATTAACCAAACCATTCTATGTCAGCAGTGGGGCAGCTGCAATTTACACACTAAAATCAGAGATTTGGCTACTATATTTGTAGTCACAAACCCAAAATTGTACAGCTACAAGCAGACTGTGTGAAATAAACACCACTCACTGGCATCACTGAGAGCAGATCCACAAGTGCAACGTTCTCTGAAATCCCCTAAAATTTCCTGGGGATGCTGTTTGCTTTCTTAATACTCTGTTTGCCTAACACTGTTTTCACTGAACAGTTTATTGTTGTGCCCTCTCATCCTGTTTGTTTCTTGCTACACATGCTTCAGACATGGATAACTGCATTTTCACAATGCTGCTGTGAGGTAGAAGAGTGTTAATACACTGCTTCCAAAGAGAAAGTGTGGTAAAAGCAAAATTTTGTTCAAAAGCATGTGCTAATTTTAAATACTTAATGCTGTGGTGCCTAGCACTTTTTCTGTTGTTCTTTTGCTTTGAAGTTCAGCCTTTTGACAGAGCTCATTTCAGCAGCTCCTTATGGAGCATCCATTTAAGAGATGTCTTAAAATATCTCAAAATTCTCCTACATTTTCCTCATGGGCAGAGTGCCATCTTCACTACAACTTTGAGATGATTCTTTTTTAAAATATTTCATATAAAAATGCACACTGGACTTCATTGTGATGTGATTTGCCAGTGGTAAAAGTCACACAGCTTTTCACCCACAGTTTTGTGGGTATTGCAACGATGGTAGTTTTCAACATCATAACTTTTTTCCCTATCTTATTGGCTAATTTTTAACTGAATGAATGTGATTATTTTACAGCTTGCCTATCTAAGTGTTTAAACTTTTGTGCTGACTGAGAGGCTTGAATTTATCTTAGCTGGTTCATTCCTGGCATTAAAATACATCATGTTTAATCTAAAAGTCAAAGTCTGTAAGATCAAAGATACGGAATCTTGAAATCCAAACCAGAAGGATCATAAATTGTAATTCTCTTTAACGACCTATGTACTATACTTCAGTTAAAATAAACAGAAAAGTCTCTTTGGGGTTGTTGGACATACTTCTCCATTTATAAAAAAAAAAATGTGAGCACTGTTGTAATTAATTTTATATAACAATCACAATCTTAACAAAACTGAGGAAGGGGAGCTACTTATAAGGCAAGTTTTGTATATGCAAACCCCATGTTTGTATTTTACAGATAAAATGTTCAGGCCTCTGTTAACTTTGCAAGCACCAGTAGCCAGCTTGCCAGATGTACTAGTTCCTGTCAGAAAAGCCCAATCCAGTTTGCTGTTTGTAATCAGTTGTTTGTTGAAATTCTTCTCTCCTCCAAGTTCTAACTACTGGCATTTCCATGAAAAGTTCACTTCTCTAAAACCAGTAGCTCATAAACTAGTTGTAAGCAACAAATGTGTTACAGATTTTCTAATGTTCCTGTCTTCCTTACCACAAATATTCTTTTTTTTTATCTAGTCCTCACAAGTATTTTTGCAGTCTCTTAATACAAAGGTTGCTCCTTACTTACTGTACTTCTAAACCCCAAACTCTTTGTAGATTTCCTTGACTGAATAAGCAGATGTGTAAAAACCATGATATCCACCCACGCATTTTTCCTGTGCTACCTGGAACTGTGTGGCCTTGACCTTTGTAATATTGAACTTCCCTTTATTGCAGGATGGATCTAAATATTGAAACTTCCATTAAGTTAAACAAATAAATCAAGTGTGTCAGTGGCAGAAAGAAGCATTGTCTCAGGGGTCGTAGGAAGAGGAAAAGAGGAGACAGTGAATAGAGTAGAAAAACTTCTGTCTGAATATTGAGAAAGCAACACCATCAACTTGTAGAATCAAAACTAAACTCCTGATAAATATGTGTATGGTTTTGCACCTTTGTAGGCTTTGACTTGCATGTTCTGCTGTGTTCACATTACTCTGTTCTCACTCTGGTGACCTGTCTAGGATTGCTTAGGACAAGGAGGGACTTCTTGAGTCAACAAGTTTGTACCTTTTTGTACAGTGACTGAATTCCACCAGTAAAGCCATTTAAACTGTGCTGTCCTCTCTCAACCCTGTGGAATAGCTGGGTTAGCTCTTCTGCTTTTAATGTGCAGTCAGGCTAATACCCTGCCTGCCTTGTAGCCCAATTTTCCTCTAAAGTACTTATTAGCTGCACTTGCTCTTCCCTACCATTCCTCTTTTGTTCTATGTGTGTATTTACAGGGAATATTTCTACTCTGCCTTCCCAAGCCAGGCTTTTCCAGATTCCTCTATCCCCAACAGACTTTCTTGTTTCCCACATTGTCCTAACTCTTTTCCAAAGTTTTTAATCTTCCTGGAACACCAGTGACCAAAAATGTAAATTCTGTCACAGGTGAGCTGTGGTCACTGCCAAAGCTACCTGCTCTCTTCTGTAAATGCCTTTCATGGGCTGGTTGGGCACCTTACCTCTGTGCCTTGTGCCTTGAGTAATTCCAAATGGGAACACTTCAGATGGTGGCATAGATTTTTATTAATTCCAAAGTATGTGAACTTTTCTTGGGTATTGCAGTTTGTTTAGGAGCACTTGAAAAGTCTTCTGAGGACTTCTGTGAAGCAATCTGAGCATGATAGCTTTTTTTCATAATTTTGTTATTTAGTTTAGGAGAGAGCAAGCTTATTTGTTAAATTCTGGAGCGTGGCAAGTTTTGGATTCTTTTAAAAATTACAATACTAATGAATCCCTTGTATCATGGTTAAGTAACCACACACCATTTAAGAAAAGTAACTTACTTGCTGGGTTTAAAAAGCAAGATAAATGTTACTAATCACTTTCAGAGATTTTGTGTGTTAATTGTTTTAAGATACAAGGTCTGATATTTCAAATAAAATGTTCTGGTTTTTAAAGGTGCAGATCAGAGAGCAGATACATACCTTGAAGGAAAAGACCAGCTGGGAGGTTGGTTTCAGTCCTCTCTCTTAACCAGTGTGGCAGCAAGGAAGAAGGCACCATACAAGTAAGTGTGTGGATTGCAAATACATTTCTAGTCCATTTATTGAATATTGGGCTTTTGGAAGTGTGCACAGTAGTGTATAAACAAGAGAAATCAAACCAGTACCAAGTATCTGATTCATGTTCTTACATTTTCAGTAAAAAGGTTTTCTCATAGTAGATTGTAATTCATTTACTGTTTAACTTTTTTATATCATAATTCTAATAATGTTTTCATTCTTAGTAATTTAGGAATTATCAGATACAAGTGGCTTTTTGCTATCTCTCCCACTCCCACAATTAAAGAAATTCTTTGGAACGTGCAGTGTGCAAATCTCCCAAGATCATTGACTGGTGAATTCAACATTAGGCTGTAGGGAATTGGGAATAGCTGTTTGCTTGTGTTCTGCTGGAGCTGTGGCACACCATTTATCTCCTGGAAGATGGAAAGCATAGGGAAGGGGAATGTGGCTCAGCTGCAAGGAGGCTGTACAATTTTGGGAAATGTATTGGTTTAAAAAGTAAATAATGCTTTAGTCTTCATTTAATCTGAAATACTCATGCCCTAGATATCTAAACAATCTGTTACTTGCACAACAAAATTAAATGAGGAAAATAAAGTTGTTTGCTCTCCGTGGATGGTAGTACGGGGTATATTCATGGTTGGTTGAACTCGGGATGGAGTCTCAAGCTCACCAAAACAGGGTTTCTGTGTGAATCGACTTAAGAATATCCTCATTAGAAATCAATTCTTAGCATAGATTTTTCCCTGGGATTTTGTTTTCACTAAAATCTTTCCTGCAGGACTCTGGTGGTTCATGGCTTTACTGTTGGCGAGAAAGGGGAGAAGATGTCTAAATCTGTTGGCAATGTGGTTGACCCTGATGTCGTTATCAATGGAGGTGAAGTAGGTCAAGCTTCTGAATTTCTCAGAACTGCCACTTAAAACCTTTCACTGCCAGATTCTGCAGCTGTCTTGTGGCAGAACTCTGTCAGGCTCTTTGGCTATACTGCAGTTCCATTTGGCTGGTCTGAAAACCTTGACTTGTGCTGCTTCTGCTGTAGTGCAAGAAAACCCCTCACCTTCATTCTCTACTAAGAGAAAAGAAAATTATTCAGAGGGTGTAGGATGGTTCCTTTTTACCAGCGTTGATGGAGTAATGGAGAAGAAGAATAATAAAAATAAACAAAAAAATTAAAATAATGAAACTCTGCTGTGAAACTGACTGAAGTTTACCAAGTATGGCAGTGGAGCAGTCAGATCTAGCAGCTGCACCCCAGCAATCTCTCTGCTCTCAGGTTATTATTGACTCTGGAAACTTCATTCCCTGGTCAGGGAGGTTGCATTGCAGTGCATTCATATGTTCTGAATTTCCCTCCCTCCCCAGTCCCACTGTTGCTGTTTCTGAGGCTGCTGAGCAGATTTTGCAGCTCACTAGACGAATGAATCAATCCTTGCATGACTTGCTTATCTGATTAATTAAAACACACAATTGTTTCTATGCTTTCACATAGAATTGAAAACAGTCTGAAGGGGAAGAAAAACCTATGTAGCTTTAGATACTAACATGGCTATTTTAATGAGAAGCATTCAAAGGATTTAAGGCTGCAGATGAATTTCTCTCAGCTTACCTGGGTTCTAGCACTGCCTGTACACAGAGTGCTGCAGGTGTGAGTTACTAAAAGAGGGGGAAGCCTCCAAGCACAGTAGCCTCTGGGCACATAAAATTATAGGTAGTCCTGCGTGGAACAGGGAGTTGGACTGGATGATCCCTATGGATCCCTTTCAGCTGGAGATATTCTATGGCTCTGTCTGTCCTCAGGATCACACCAAGGATCCTCCATATGGTGCCGATGTTCTCCGCTGGTGGGTGGCAGAATCCAATGTTTTCACAGAGGTGATGATTGGGCCTGTGGTGCTCAATGCTGCCAGAGATGATATCAACAAGGTAAGAGCCACCACTGCCAACACTATTCATCCCAGCAACAGGTTCTCTGTGTCTTGGTTGCAAAGTTTTCCAGTCTTTAGCCTAAAGAAAGCTTTTCCAAGCTTATTTAGGGAGGTACTACTGCTTTTTACACCTGTGGGTCAAATAGTAAAGTGTGCTGAGAAAAGACTCATTTCACAGCTTTGTGCTTTGTGGAAACAGCCAGTCGTTATTTTTCTGTAGATCCTTTTGCCATGTGTTCTTTATGATGCCTTTGTAACTATTCAAACAATCATTTTGAAAAGCAGTCAATTTACGTAGTGATGGAACATGAGCATTTTGTGTTCAATCTAAAGTGAAGGCTAATAATGTTTAATTGCTCTGGGTTGTTCTAGCTGCGGAACACACTACGCTTCATGCTGGGAAATGTGGAGGGCTTCAACCCAGAGACAGATTCCATCCCCCCTGCAGAGATGTACATAGTGGATCAATACATGCTGCATTTACTGCACGAATATGGCAGCAAGGTAAGGGGAATTGTGTTTAGATGAGCATGTGCGTAATGTTTTCCATTGGCTTTATTTTCTTTAGATGTGTGAGGAAAACGTGTGCGTTAAGCAGGCACCTTACAACCACAAAGGATCCTTCAATGCAATGTGCACTCCTTTAAGCCCATCTCAATTTTTGGGGAAGACTTTTAACATTCTTAACTTGGACATCAACCAGATTTTCCCACTCACTGCCTAAGGCCTCAAATTAGAAGTCTTTAAAAATAGTTAGATATTAAAAAAAAACAAACCCAAAAGCTAGAGCATTGGAAATTTGCTGTTGTACAGAACTTTGACATTTCTGTCACTCAGAACCATTTTGCTGAAACCATGGGCATGGTTTCTGCGGTTTCCCCTTTTCTTTCCACTCAGACTCGAATGGAAATTATTTCTTTGGCTGAACTGTTAACTGACTTTTTTTCCCGTCCAACAACCTTTTAAAGTTTCTGCCAGACCTTTTGCCACTCATTCCATTTCCTGTAAGTTTAGTTCATCAGGGGGTGTGTGAAGCAAACCAATGCACTGTTCTTACCTCCCTCTCCCAGGTTACAGAAGCTTACAAACAATATGATTATAGCAAAGTTGTTCGACTCCTGCAATCATTCTGTTCCAGAAGCTTGTCTAACTTCTATTTCAGCATGATCAAAGACAGGTGAGTTCCTTCCTGCTGCCTTTAAAAGGGAAAAAAGAAAGGAATGGGTCTGAGATGGAGGTAATAAGGTTCCACGTGAATGCTGAGTGAACACAGGTATCTCCAAGGACCTCTCAGTGCATTCAGCTGAGTGGTTGTCATTGTTGTGCTCTCTTCTGTCCACTGGTGGTACTGAACACTTTAAAAGGTCATCAAACGAGCACATTTAAAACCAAATAAATATTTAAAGACAGAGTCTTGGATCTATATATTTACCCAGAAAAGGGTGTGTGTCTGAATTTGGGAAGACAGGAAGAGAAGGGCTTTTAGCAGTTAGCTGTGCAACTCAGTGTATTTATCTGGTTTTTTAGATCAGTGAAAGAATCTTAAGGCTGTGACTGATACTTGTGTAAATGTGCAAGGGCTAGTTCATGGGGTAGGAGGGGTGGAGGTTATACTGATCTATAGTTGCCAGAACATGAGTAAAGGAGGAGTGGGGGGAAAAGAAGCCCTAATGCTGAGGTTTACAGATGAACCAAAGGGCTGACAGCTGCAGGCTCAGCTCCCTTAGGACAGATTCTCTCTCCCCCAATTACCATGTAGAGAATCTCCTTTCCTGTGACAAACTCCTTTCCTGTGGCTGCAGATGCGGATGATCCTGTCTGCAGCTCACTGTGCTTTCCTAGGGAAAGGCACTCCAGAAAAGCTTTTCTTACAAAGGCTGGATGGGTCAGACTTCTGCATGTCCACTGGCAGTCCCAGAAGTGTGGCTCTTGAGCAGAAACATGAACATAGGAATACCTTCCGGCTTTCCCTGCTGTCTTGCAGGCTCTACTGCGAAGAAGCAAAGGATCCTAAGCGTCGTTCATGTCAAACTGTGTTGGCAGAGGCTCTGGACATCATCATCCGCTCCTTTGCACCCATCCTGCCCCACTTGGCAGAGGAGGTTTTTCAGTACATCCCTTACAAGAGAGGTAAAGCACATACCCCACTGCTAAGCAATTCCTTTAGTGCACTGTTTAATTGCACAGTTATAAGGAATGCAATTACAGAAATATGCCATTCTTTTTTATTCATTTCATAAACACCCAAATAGACTAAAATAAGAATTGCTTTGTTTTGCTTTCAAGACTCAGAGGGGGTGTTTCGTACTGGCTGGATTAATGCAAGCTCAGCATGGAAGAAGCCTGGCATTGAGGAAGCAATAGAAGGTGCATGTGCAATGAGAGACTCCTTCCTTGGGTCCATCTCTGGCAAGAACGCTTTGGAATATGAAGTCATTATTGTAATTGAGCCTGGATTGCTGTTTGAACTAATGGAGGTAAAAAAATGCAACTTAAGAGTAGTGTTGTCTGTGTGAAAACTTTCTTCTGCTTTGTACTTACCAGAGAATCACAGAACGGTTGAGGTGGAAGGCACTGCTGGAGCCTGTACAGTACAGCTCCTTGCTCAGGCAGACTTACTTACAACAGGTTGCCCAGGCCTCTGTCCATTGGTTTTTGGATAGTTCTGAGGATGGAGATCCTGCCAGCTCTCTGGGCTGCCCATGCCAGTATTTGACCACCCTCACACTAAAAAAATCAGCTTTGGTTTCTTGGAGGAGGACCACCTTTACCCTGCTGGCAATGGTCTAATGCAGCATCCCAAGGTGGGGTGCTGCTGTCCCTGTCCCTGGCTTATGGGCACCTGCTTGGCCCTCAGGCACCTTTCTCTTGGCCACTGCAGTTCAAGTCTGTCCTCCTCCTAGCAGGAGTAAACCAGACTCTTGGTTCAAACCATCCACTCTGATTAGGAACCACAGCTCAGTGTTTATTTTCTAGACTGGATGGTGCTGAGAAACAAAACCAAGTTCCAAGTCTGAAAGCTCTCTGTCCCCCAGGCACTGCAGGCTGAAGAAACTTCCAGTGTTTCCCAGCTAAATGAGATAATGATGGCTTCCCAGACAACCCTGCTGAGTGAGCTCCCCAAAGAAATACCTTCAGATGCAAACATCATAAAAGGGACCTTTCTGATTAACTTGGAAGGTAAGAAAACCATTCCAGACAGATTCCTGCACTACAACACAGGTTGTTCATGGCTTGAGTCTTACCTACAGCTCCAGCCTCTCTCTCAACAATTACACTTTCTTTGACAGGTGGTGACATCTGTGAACAATCTTCATACAAAGTTATAGCCCAACCCATTGCCAAAGCAAAATGCCCTCGCTGCAGGAGATACACTGCCGAGTCCTCAAGCACTCCCTGCCCACGGTGCCTCCAAGTCCTTGCTGCTGGAAAGGGGAGCACATGAAGACAAAATGCCTATGCAAAAGCTGCTCCAAAGTGGCTGAAGCAGCAGGTCTGCAAATTGGAACCTGTAGAAGCCGATGCTTAAGCCCCAGCCTGAGCCAGAGTATCATGTATTTTGGGGAACCTTATATGTGTGTGTGTATATATATATATATAAATATATATATATATACACACACTACTTGTGTATATCACTTTTCAGCTTAATAAAAAGGGTGGTTAAAAATAACTGAGTGATTTACTTGTTCTTAGCAACCTGTGTTCTGTGGAAGTTCACTTGCATTTAAGAGAAAATCTGAATCAGCTCTTGTTTAATTTTTATACTGGCAGCTGGTAGTTCAGCATAACCCTAGAGAACCAGTCCTCTTTACAAAACAGAAGAGAAAATGGTGACCACCATTCCCTAAAAGGAAGGAAAAGACACAATGAAACCTCAAATTTTATTTTATCAATTTACACAAATCCACAGCAAAATAAACACAAAATAGCACTATATACAGAGTATTACTTACAGTACATTACAGATTTGATTGGTGTAGTGTGTCAGCTCTGACATGATACTCAGTTACAGTAAATTCCTTTACACAGCTGTACCAGGATAGAGGAATGTAATGCAGCTAAGGAACACTCTGCTTTCCTCAGGCTCCATGATGACCAAATCTCATGCTCACTCATTTCTGCAGAAATGTGAGGTGTTGTCAGGCAAGGTGGTCATGGCACCTGTACAAAACCCCTCTTCCATTTTTCCTTTACAGCTGTTTTAACCTCAGTAATGGAAGTCAGTAAAGAAGTACAATAGAACATAGACCAGGGAATTTTACGAATTCTGGCTGTTCTTTGCTCTGTCTGTAGGAAGTAAAACATTCAGTATCAAAGCAAGAATCTTTCACCAGCTGCCTTGGAGTGCAGTGATCAGGAAGTTGGGCTGCAGAACAGATGAAGGAGGCTGTGTGGAGCAAGCCACCTGCATCGCCTTTTTGGGGGGGAAGTCAAACCCTTCGATAACAGCAGCATATACTTCAGAAAGATAAGACTCAATTCCAAATTCTGTCTCTAGCAAGGCAGAATATTCCACATGTTTCTTACATGTAATGCAGGAAGAGCAGGTTACAGGATGGAGCTGGTAATTTCAGCTGACAAAGACAAAAAGTTTTCACCAATTTCATTCTTCTCTCCTAGCTTCCTTCAGACAAGTAGTGAACAGGAGTCACCAATGCCAGATAACCATGTTCAACACCATTCCACTAGTGAAAGTACTCACTATAGGATTCCCTGTAGGTACCATCAATAAAGTGTGGGTTTTAAGGCTAAAGTACTCAGTACTATCAATCTTCAGATAAGTTAGATCAACTTTCTAAGCATTTTTGACTACAAGTTAACATGTGCAGAGATTCATAGCATACTACATCTCCTACAGTGATAAGATGAAGGAAAAATCTTACAATAAGACATTCCTTGACCTACTTAAATTCAGCAGAGCTTAATAATAATGGAGAGGGATGTAAATCCAGTTGTAGCTGAAGCCCAGTACCCCAGAGACAGCATGGGGAGAGCTGGATTAGAAGCCCATACTCATATGTCTGGAGAGTTGGGTTCTCCTTCCCAGGCTGCTCTCCCTTTTGCCTAAGGCCCCAGCACATTTCATCCTACATCAAGTGCAGTTGTCATTGCCACATAATGCAGTTACAAGGCGTGAGCCCAACACCAGCTCGAGCTTCTGAAAAAGCAGTATTGGCTTTACATGGTAACTTAGAGACTGAGGCTCTTCTTGGGTCTAATTCTGAAGTTGCTTTTGGAAAACAAATCATACATGTAACATTGAAAGTGCAGCAGTTACTGCCAACATGAAATACAGAATTTCACAAGATGTGATTGTGTTGTGAGAGTAAAACTGCTGTCAAATATACCCAATTCAAACAACTGCATAAAGAGCTCAAGTCAGAAATACATAACAAAGCAGGTCAGATACTGACAAGTGTACTAGAAACTAAACATATTCTTACTAGTGCAAAATTTAAAATATACTCCAATTTAAAATTACCTTCTGAAATTCTGGGATGGGGAGCATTGTTCTTTTTGTTGCTTAACCAGAGCCCTGTGGAATTTTCCTCCCATTAAGTTCAGCTCTGTGTAGGAGCCTGCCCTGCTCCGCCAGTGCTCAGGCGGGAATGCACTCGACAGCCTCGATGAGGTTGAGGGCCAGGCTGTACTGCCCATGGTTCTCAGGCAGGTGCTCGATCACCTTGCTCACCAGCCTGGCTGTCGCTGTAATTGGCACTTCCACGTTCTGGATTTCCTGGGGGTCCTGTGTGAAACAATAAACTCAGCATCTCAGTCATGTCACAGATAAGCCCTCCAGAACCTTTATAAGACCGATTGCTAATGTTTATAAACAAAATCAAGGTGATGCTTTGACCCATGAAACTGCTCTACCCTCCATGAAACAGAACTACCATGAGGAAAAATAGAGGGAAAACATCCTATTTCCATGAGTAAGAAAGGACCACTCAGATGTAATCTCTGGCTTGGTGAACAGAAACCTCAGAAAATCCACCTGTTTTCCAAACTGGAGCTTCACTTACCATAGCTTTGAGCCAAGTGCTCAGTGTTGGAGGAAGCCTGGAGAGGAGTTCCATGCCATCCTTGATCTGTCCACGGAGCAGAGCAAAGGCCAGCCTCTGTCCAGCCAGCATGAGCAGCTGGGATGCCAGCACCTCTTTGTCAGCAACCTGCACGAAGGCCTGCAAGCAGAGAAAAGGAAGGAACTAGAAACAGTTTCAGTGTGACAGCTCACTTAGCTGGAGGCCTGAACAGCTGTAACAAAAGAAAGTTCTTGATACTAAAAGGACAAATAGTCTTTGAGACTGTTTCTTATGTTATGTGTTACTGTTACAAAGCACAAGATTAGGAGCTCCAGAGCAGCACAACATAGAGAATTACTCTGTACTTTACAGAGATTAGCAGGAGCGCAAGATGTCTTACAGTCCAGCAACATAATCCCCCCCTCAAGGAAGGGAAGGGATTTTTTTGTCCTTTTTTGTTTTTTTCCTTTCTATCCTAAAAGACATTACAGCCCAAAGAAGGCAATTCCTGAAATTATCAAATATAATGAAATTTAAAAGGCCACGATAGTTATACCAGTAATGTAACTCCCTGTCATTTCCACTAGTTGCATTACACAGATTCTTGCTGGGAAAATGGAAAAATAAAGGAATTATTAGTCCTGAAAAGTTACTTTTATAGTCTCTGACTTTTCAGCCTGGGGATTTTTTGAGCTTGATACATCTTGCCAAACCCTTCCAGGCATCTTAAGTAAGTGAAAAGTAATTTTAGCAGAATACACGACAGTGTTGTAAAATGTTAAAAGTTGTTCTTACCTCTTCACCAAGATGATCCATCCCATAACTGTACAGTTCACAGACATAATGCCTTCTGACCAAATCCTCAGAGATCTGAAGATACTGAGCCAGGTCCGCAGCCAAAGTTGGCCAATTCTTCCCCTTCTCAAAAGGAAAATAATCCTCTTCTGAGACTTCTCTGTCCTTCTGTGACGAACACAGCGTTTGAACCGCTGCACTCACAACTTTGAGCAAGAACTTTGAAGCAAAAGTCACAGGTTACCTCAGGAGTATCTGTAACTTCAGAAGTTTAAGACCTTTCAGTACAGAACTTGTGCCTACCTGCTGTCGTATGGATAACATGTTTGGATCCATATCCCCGCTAGGTAGCAGCTGAATTGATGTTAGGTCTTTGAAAAATGCATTTCTGCCCTAAAATTGAGAACCAAAGACAGGTTTCAGGCAATACAACAAATCCACTCTGATCTAAACAGCCCACTTATTTCTCAAATTTATTTTGTGCTGCATCTACTCAAAGAGCAAATTGAGACCTCAAGTAAGTGAAGACAAAAAGAGAATGACTAATAGTAATAGTTGTATGTAGAAGAATGGAGACACAGGAATAGGATCTGATTTTACTGAAGCCATAATATACACTCTTAAATGACAAAAGGTAGTACAATGTTTTCTGCTAACAGATAAACAGAAAAAATACAAAACCAATGGAATTTGACCTGTGGTAAAATACTAAAATCAGACTCAAATGCTTGATGAGAACTTGCAGACAAGAGCCTACATCAAAAGGAAAGTAATGTTCTGCATTTATAAATTTCCAGTAAATAATTTAGGAAAAAAACTGAACAGTGTTACAGCATTAAATTATTTTCTCCACAGCAGGAGTTAAACCACAGTCTACACCAGTACTTTGTGTTTAAATTCCTTAGAATCGAAGTGTGGTTATGATGGGAGGAAGAAAGCTCATTTTTGGGTATCAGGATCAAGCTCTGATTGTAAAATACTGCATTTTAAATGCAGTGACTTTTCAAAGTGGTTTGTATGGGTTAAATGAAAAATTATTCATTCTTTTTGAGATGCTGGGAATTCTGCAATAATCATGAGCAATAATGGATACAACAGTGGCACTAACAACATTTCTGACCTTTAAATACTTATGTTTCCACTGGTTTGGCACTTCTCAAAGCAACCAGAAAAACCTGTCATCCAGTGCTCTGACCATGGAGTATTTTCAGCCCAGCTAATAATTAAAGAGCTGATCTTCATGCAACTGAGGTCACTACAAATCTTTCATTCATAAGGAAGCTCACCAAGTTTGAGTCTCTGCCTGAATTCTGGTGACAATTTCATCAATGCACCACAGTAGACTAAAGGCTTTCATAAAATCATGCAGGAACTGTTTAAAGTGGAAAAGCCAGCAAATATCCCAGATACCAAGAAGGGAGTATCAATTAAGGCAGTATTTCATTATCTGCTTTCTAAGCTATACCTTGCTGTCAAACAGTGACAGTGGCTTCACACCCTTGAGTGAGAGCCTCATGATGGCGTAGAGGACGGTGCAGAGCACAAACTGGTGCTCCACCAGTGGGTAGTGGATGCGCTTCTGCTCCAGGGCCAGCTCCACGATGGACACTGGGCCTTCCACCGACACCCAGGCGTCCTCAGTGTCCAGCACAGGGGCCTGCATCTCATCACTGCTCACGTCTGCCTGCCAAGCAACACACCAGAGCAGTCACACACTAAAAACCTCCTACACTGGCCTGCTCTGCAGTGAAATTAAAAAAAAAACTTCATGTTGTTTAGAATATCATTAACATTTGTCTGAACTGAACAGGACAGAAGTTAGTATAATCACGGTCTTCAAAAATAGATTTTAACCCATCCATTCCTTACTTTCAATGGGAAAAATAAAAATTTACCTCTAGCAAAGTTTGCAGAAGTTCTGAACAGCAGCCAAGAAAAGCTGTCATTGCTGTGTCACTCATCCCTACATCCTGGTAACAAACAGTAAGATTTAAATTGTATCAGCTGGAATTGAAACAGGCTTTCATTAGCTTTTTATGTCTGAGAAGACAGTTGTTGACATAAAATACATAGTTCAGCTCAGTTTCTTAACCTGTTACATTTAAACGTAAACAAATACTTACTGAAGTACAACAAAGAATTAACAGGAGAATTTGGAATAAAGTAAATGTAGCCATTTACAACACCGTATCTCAAATGAAGACTGAATCAAGTAATGCCACCTAATAAATTTAATTTTCTGATTATATCAGTTGTCTTCCAAAGAAATTTTAACTAATGATTTTATGCATGAAAAGTAACAGTAATTTGTCATCTTATAGTCTCAGGACTACCCTCTACAGTTCTAATCTGCTTTTTCAGATAAAAATTAATTTATACCACTTAAAATTTGTAACATTTGCTCTAGGGCTATATTTTCATTTTTTTTTTTCTAACTTTCAAAAATAAATCACAAACCAGTATTAAATTTAAGGCATTTCTAATTAATTCTTCCCACTCAGAGAAAAGTAGTATTACTTGCCCGTCTGCATAATCTGTCCTTTGGAGCTTTTCCAACCTGTTTTTCCAAAAAAAAGAAAAAAAAGGTAAATTGTGTCACAACTAATTTTTCATTATGATGTCTGTTACCCACATTTTAACCTTTTATTACTATTTTCCCAATATAAAATGAGAAAATAGCTCAATTACAGGTACATGATGCAGCTCATTGCATATCTTGTTTTCAACAAAAGACTTGATACAAATTGTAAAGGAATGAACATCTATGATGCCCATATTTAGTTCATCCTTCTTAAAACCTAGGATTAGAAATAAGGTCCTCATTCAAATCTCAGACACAGCTAAGAAGCTCCCAGTGATTTCTATTATGCAGAACTAAAGCTGTAACACCAAGCATGATATTAGGAAGAAACCAGTCAGTTAATAAAAACCTTTCTCTCCTCTCCTCTCCTGCAGGTGTAAACTCAGGTAGAAGAGTTATGGTGAAGGATTTGCATAAATGCATGCAGGAAAACTGGAAAAGGGTTTTTGCAGAAGCAACACCTCCTATAACTGTATACAACTGAGCCTATTTCCTAGAAGGAATGGGGAAGAGGATATTCTCCAGTTCTTAGCTAAACAAAAAGCAAAGGCAGAAAATGAGAGGAGCAAAGGAGAAGGAAGACAAGACAGGAGAGCAAATTCTTGCAGGTTTTGTGTTGGAGTTTTATTCTTTAAGTCACTATCCACTTACTAGGAGCACTTTTCCTAAACTGTCTTCAGTAAACAGCCCCACTGCATAGTTATAAAGCATGAAAAAACCTGAAGCTTAGCAGGGACAAAAGACCACTTAAATTCAAAGCAGACGGGCTACACACTAGAACAAAAGCTAATTTACAATAGTAGCAATAGTTAAAAGTGCTCAACAACATCCACAAAATCTTCTGTATTTTGCAGAAGAGCTCATGTATATGAAATCTGGACTTGTGGTAGATCCTTGGTAACAGGCACAACCACTTTATTTATTGTTTTCTAACAAAATGTTACATATGCACACACAGATAATTTCAAACTGTTTCACAAATATTTCTTATTTAGTAGATACAAGCTAAAAAACTGCACTTAAGTCTTCAGAACACGACACCCACTGTTGATCAGCTGCCTCTAGTTATTCATCCAACAGATTTAATATTTTAAAGTATGCATTTCATCATCACTTCCAAATGTTAGCTATATAATAAGCCAAATAAACAGTGGTGATTTGTATAGTTAAATCAAAGACATTCCAAATACTTTTTAAAACAAAACACCAAAATGAAAGTTTATACATACTGGGTTTACTTTTCAGTTCATAACAAAAACAGTCTCAAGACACTGCACTCACCTTGTCCATCAGATATGTGGCAGAGGAAAGCCTTTTTACTATGAATGTATTCCACATCATCAGAGCAATACCTAGAACAATCACAGACTAGTAAACTCCAGGTGAATAGAAAAGGGATCTTATAAGATGGTGAACAAAACAGGAAAGAATTGTGAATTATCCTCACTGCTTTATACTTGAAGTTTAGATTTCTCAGGAGGAGACTACACTGGCGATCAAATACAGTCATAAGTGCAATTAATAACTTGGTTAAAATATTTTATTATGCAAACTAGGTTAAACATTTTAAGTACACATCAAGAGGGCATCTTATTTGCATACATAAATAGCCTACACAAAGAAAATGGTCATCACCTTCACTGAAACAGGGTATCAAGAACTGCATGAAAAGTAATTGACTGCAACTGATGTTACACTATTTAAATACAAGTAAAAATTCATTTCAGAGCAATTTTATTTTAAAATGCTTTTAGTTGAACACATCAACTTTATCTAATTAACTTATTTTCACAATTGTGATGGAAACTCAATTTCACCATGGAAGAGAGAAGTGTGGATGTCAGCAGAAAATTTTGGGGTGGTTTGGTGGTTTTAAGACAAAATGGCCATCACTATTATAAACAGAATTCATTTACTTTAGTCAAACATCCAATCTATTTTACAATTTCATCAAAGATAATTTTTACTAAGAGCATTGTACTTACCATGCTGAATGTGAGCATTAATGATGCATCTTAGATGATCTATAGATCTATTGAGAAAACATGCTTCCTTATGGAAAAAAATAAATGACAGTACAAGTTAATACATTATTCAAAACTTGCTTTAAAAGTAACTTACTAATTCTTAAAGGGCCGAGGTAGATTATCTTAAAGCTTTTACTCTGACAGTTATAAAACTAGTAAGTTATTCCGCTGTTGCAATCGTCTCTACCAGTATGTGACAAACATGTGCGCATGGCAAAGTTTGTTTCAGTCATCACGAAGCCAACTGTAATTTCAGGGGTTTTTTAGTATAAGTCCTGCTAACATACTCCTTGCTGAAAGACACCTCCACTGGCTACAATAACTTTTCAAATACAAAATCCATTTCTGATAGAAAGAGTAATTTTTACTCAATTTTGCTATGATGGAGTAAGCTTTTAACAAGTCTCTGTCAAACCTTCTATTCTATGTCAAGTGACGTGGCACAGCTCTAAGGAGTTCTAATTTAACTTTTAACATCATCTGAACTTAGCACAACATTTTCCCTTACAGAAACTATAGGACAGGAGAGGAAAAAAGGAAATTTTTTATTTTCTTTCTTATGACAACTGCCAGCAGTAGCCAGGGAATCTGAGAACATGCAAGAAATCCCACTTTCTTCCCACAACAGAATGGGTTCTAGTCTAAAAAATTTCGTATTCTGTGACTTGTTTAAGCAGATTTAGAACAGAGAAAAATATGCCTCTGTTTTGGAGTACTGTTTTGTATCTGCAGTACAAACAGCCAAAAACCTTTTTCAAACTGAACCCAGTTTCCAGACTCCCAGTATTGAGAATCTGATAGCCTAGAAATGTACAGTGACATGCCATTCAGCCTCAGGACATACTCTCATTTTCTCAATTCAATTCCCACTTGCCACAGAAAAATTGCACCTAATAACTGCTTTCAAAGTCAGTCTTATTAATTGATGTTTTGCTGAGCTACCAGAAACTTGTGAAGCTCCTTCTATCGAGTTGGTCTTAACCATTATTCCCTACAAAAGACACTTTCTTACCTCTGGGTCCTTATTCCACTGCACTATACATTCCCAAGAGCAATGTGCATGGAGTACATCAACTTCAAGACTACATGGAAATTGCTGATATGCTACTTGCAGCAGCTCTAGAAAAACAATATCTGAAGTTAGAAGACAGACCTCTTCCCACTAAAATTTCTGCTACTTCACAACAACAGTCTCTGCAGACTTTTATAATTTAAGAAATTCACATTAATTTCTTACCTAGGATTCTTTCCAAGCCTGTAGCTGCTTCTGGTTCCTCAAGAAAGAGATTATTATGCATTTCTACAGATTCTTCAGTACTATCTGTAGTGTTTTTGTACTGGGCCACATTCAGTATAATTGGACTGAAGCCTTGCCTAAAAACCCATTTTGCTACAGTGTCAGCAATTCCTCCTAGGATGTTGAAAAGAAAAGTAAGAGGTAGAGTAGATTATTTATGGTTCACAATCTAAGGACAAGAGAATATAGGGTTTTTAACTACCTTTAACTACATACAGGTAACTCTACCAATTAAAAAATTTGCTAACCTACTGATCAGAAATTTACAATGCAGTCTTTATAGTAATAGCTTTTAACAATTTTAACGCACTGTTCTACATGATTTGCATTGCTTTTTAAATTAAGAATGGTATCCAGCAAAACAATTTCCAGTGCAGAGTACATAATTAAATAGGTAAGGATGGCTCAGAAGTATATTAGAAAGAAAATCAACAATCTCTCCAAGAAAAAAAATGTACCTGTTGCAGTGTGATGCCATTTCCTGTTTCACCTATCCCAACCCCCCAGGTGCCAACCTCTCCTTTCCCCTCTGCCCTCCTGCTAAGACCTGTCCATCAATCTTAACATTCCAGCAAGGGCATCGTGTGGTTGGCAGAAGTTCAAAAGAAGCCCCTCAGGTCCGGGCTCATTGGCCTATCCAAGTGTCTTTATCCCTTGAGCCTTCCCCTCCTCCCACCTGGTTGGTCCCTCACCTGTCCCTTCCCCTCCCCCTGTCCCCGGGCTTAAAAGGAGATGAGACCATGCAGTCTAGATTCTGTTGGGAGCTGTTACAAGATTCAGGGGTCTATCATCCTGGAATAAAACTCTGGATTAAAACTCTACGATAGAATCCTCTCCTGTTTCTCTTCACCGTCCTCTGAACCTTTTCCACCAGAGGTAAACTTTCTACTTTGCCTGGATTTGTTCCGAGTGCCCAGCTGCAGCATCCAGCCGGCCAAATGTATCTCTGAGGTGAAACATCACAGCTGCTGCCTTTGGCCCAGCAGCAAGGGTCAGACGAGGCCAGGCACGTCCCACCCAGAAATATTGGAATTCCAATTCCATATGTACCTTTTCCAGCTTCAAGCAGTTTCTTAACAGACAGTCTGCCCAAAGGCTCAGTCTGGAGTGATGAAACTCTTTTTGTCCTTTTGGTCACTTTGCTGTGCAGTAGTGTTTGAAGTATCAGGCAATCCTCTAACTGTTTCAGCAGAAGTTTCCAATATTCAGTATCAAGGGAGAGTGCTTCCCAGGATTCTGTGTCTGAACCTACAATTATTTGGGAAAACTAACAAAAGATATGAATTGCTTTAGGTCTGTTCATTTTAAAGCACCACAATTTTGTTCATAAAAAATGTATAGCATTAAAATTCAAAACTATATCCCAAGAGCTAATGCATTTTAAAGAATAATTTACTTCAAAGTATGCATTAACTATTTTGCAAAGATCAATTAACATCCCACACTGCTCACAAGTTACACATATCCTTCAATAAAAGCCTAAAGGAAATAAAAAGACCTGAAGGATCATCTTACAGTCCCATTTTTAAGTTCATATTCAGCTGAAAAGTGGGCTAGAATACCTTAAAATATTTTAAATCCTCCACTATATATGATTAATCCTTCCCCAAATATATGATTAATCCACCTACATTTCCATTTCATATCATATTAAAAAATATAGATCATGTACTCAGAAATATTGGATCAACCACATGGCAGTTCTGTGCACTATTTTGTTAATTTCCATATCTATCAGTAAATGCTTTGCCAGGAAACCCAAGAATCTTTCCAGATTGGTAGAAGAAAAGGGGTGGGTAAGATACATGGATTTATGGAAGGGAAATCCTGAAGGAAATAAATCTGTTACCTTTTCTTTTTAAAGCAGAACAGAAGAAAAAGGGATAAAGTCATGTAGGTTAAGGATAGTATGTTGCAACATATCAACATCTCTATTTTGCAACACTGAAAATTTAAACAGAATAAACAGAATTGCAATAGTTGAGGTGAATGCGCAAAAATACTGAAACACTTCCTGTTCTCCAGTTAAAATTTGTAAGGCAGACACAATTAGGGGGCTGGGGCATCTCTCCTACGAAGACGGACTGAGAGAGTTGGGATTGCTCAGCCAGAAAGAGAAAAGGTTCCATGGTGCCCTTACTGCGGCCTTCCCCTACCTAAAAGGGGTCTACAGGAAAGGGACTTTTACAAGGGCAGGTAGTGACAGGACAAGGGGAAATAGCTTTAAAGACAAATAAGGAGGTTTAGATTGGCTATTAGGAAGAAATTCTTTACTGTGAGGGTGGTAGGCACAGGTTGCCCAGGGAAGTTGTGGATGCCCCTTCCCTAGAGTGTTCAAGGCCAGGATAATGATGCACTTGAGCAACCTGGCCTAGTGGGAGGTGTCCCTGCTCAGGGCAGCAGGGACTGACATCAGATCATCTTTAAAGTGCCTTCCAAGCCAAACCATGCTCTGGCTCTATTTACAAGACTGAACACCACCTACATCCCACCTAATATAATTCAGACACATCTGCCTGGTGCTATTTGGAAATGGAATAATGTTTTCCATGTTGAATTGAAATACTGTATGCAGTTTTACAGCCTTAATCACAACTTGGTAAAGGTATTTAGTGCCAAGAAAACCAAGCATCCATCATGTTAAGGGATAGTAACATAGGTTCTACAAAAATTCAACAGTTACTTAAAAAAAAAAATCAACTATGTTAAACCACCCAAAGTTCAGCAGACTTCTCCAATTTATGTGGAAAGTGTGTAGGCTTTAAGTTCATCAACATCATTTGCTATTGAGAGAGAAACTCAATGTACAGTTTCCATATTTAAATAAGTTTAGTAAATTATCCTGACATATCATTAATTCATCTCAGCATAATGTTCTTCAAATATGAATGCAAATTTTCAGGCTTGCAGGGTATCAGGCCTGCGCCCAGGTTGGAATGCAGGCAAATGCTGAGGATGTTACTGTTATCAAGACAGTTGCAGGGAAGCGATACAGCAACTAGAAGAGGAGGGAGTGTGAGATGAGTTACCTTTTTCTCAGTCACGCTGTCGATTACCTCTGCGGTTACAGAGTGTCCCACGTGAGCGGACAGCAGGGCAGCCGCGCTGCTTTCGGACTGAACGCAGGCTGTGCGCATCTGCTGCCACCAGGGGGACACCGACTGCGTGTCCCACGACTCGTCTATAGCGACTGGAGGCAAAGGGAGAGCGGGAAACTCAGCTGGGGTCACTGTGCAGGAGCAACCAAACCCCGGAACCAGCACTTGTGAACACAGCTTGTCCACGAAGAGCAATTTCTGATTACTCTACATGATAATTTTCCAGATATTTAGCACATGGGTTCTTGGATTGCAACTCAAATTTAAAATAGAAGGTGAATTATTCATTCTCAAAACTCATTTGTAGCAAACAGACAATAGATCTGAATCACTAGGTAGCAAACCTGCTGCATGCTTAAAAGATCTAAGAGTTGTTACGCTTCACAAGGCAGATTAATTTGTGATTTCAAGATGCCACACATATTCAATGCACTCAAGCTGTCTCCCTTCAGGCTGCCTTGTGTTCAGCAGCATTAATTTACTCAGCAGCAGTAGCTTGTTCATGCTTCCCATTTCAGGCTGATAATGCTGCTCTATGGAGAAGTAGACAATAAGGGAACCTGGCACAGATTTATCCATAGCAGCTCTATGTGAGGTAGGAGAATCGGCATTTATTCATATGTACAACATATCTACAACCTACTCCAAATTATGGCAAACTGACTTTATAGAGTACTCAAGTTACAAATGCTACTAAAGTAACAGTAAAGCAAAGGATGTCTGAGAGCCAGTCAGCACAAATTAAAGAGATGGGACTAAACATTCAAAAATGTTAGGAAAGCGAGCTGGACAGCGACATTCTGGTGCCAAATAGGAGTTGTGCCAACTTAGTGTAGAGCGAGACTGAAAACATGGCATTAGTCCATGAACACGTAGCATTAAGTTTTGCTGCATAATTTGTGAGGGGGGGAAATCCAAAGTGATAATAGACTCCAGCTAGAGTAGTAAAATTCTAATAATAACAACAGCTGCCTTTGAGTATTTTAAACACACATCTCACCTTTCATTTTGCTCAGAAGTGACAGCATAGTGTGAAGGCAACTGACAGAATCTGGTTTGTCTAGAAGATCTTTTTCCTTGGAAAGCCATAAAGTGAGAAGGAGTGACTGTAAAAAAAGAGAATATGGAATTGAAGCAGTAAAATGAAACTCTAATATTGCAACACACCTAATGCAAACAGTTTCTCAAACAAGTTTTATGTCACAAAGTGAAAATGTTATATTCAGGAACCATTATATTAACATTACAAGTTAAAAATATACACATGATGCACTCTGTGACAGATCTTGAAATTAAATAATACAATCAGTACATTTAATCAGCAAGATATTCTAGAAAATACTCCCTTTGAAAGCTCAACTTGGCAAACATTACGAGTTAACATTATAGTTGAAAATTATGAACACTTGTAGTCCTTAACGAATATTTTAGACATTCCCACTAGAACACCCACATTTTCTACTAGAATATTTTCTTCTATTTTCTTTGATATCGTTTAACTGGGAAATGCAAATATGAGTAACTACAGAACTGAATATGGGGTTATTTAAACACAGCCTAAATACAGCAGCAATCCAATTCAGTAATCCAATTCAGTAATCCAATTCAGCCAAAATTCAACATGCAGAAATTTTCCTTTCAACGTTTTGTTTTCAAAATACTAAATCAAAGTTTTGAAGCACGTAATAAACATCTTACCAACAAGGTTTGTGGGCTAAAACCTGCTGATTCCAGCGCATGGCATATTTCCTCTGTGGAACTCTCCCCACACAAACACTTCCAGAAGAAAAAGCTGCCTGAAGCAAGAATTAGTTGACATTATGAACATTATCTAAAACCACAATCTCTCTCCTTACACTTAGACAAAAGGCAATCTATTGATCAGGTCCCAGTGAGTGCAATACAAAAAAACAGGTTACATTTGGGATCACCTGGTACTCACCTGCCTGCCAGTTTAAACCACAACAATCTTTTCTGATGCCCAACAAGGAACACAGGGGGTTGAGATAAAGACAGATCTGACCAGAGCATGTCAAAACAAACTTGTCATAAGCATTAATTACATTACTTTAATAGTCAGTGACATAATACTGACAGATTTGCTGCCAGAGCAGCGTGAAGTGTAAATTGCTGTAAATATTCACTGTTGTGCTCTATCACCCCTGGGGGTTTGGTTTGGGTTATCAGGTACTGTTGGCTCATGGCACGATAAGATCTCTGTCGTGACACTGAGCTGCCTTCGGCCACGGCTCTGGCCCTCGGGCACCGCGCAGTGGGAACGATTCGCAATTGCATCTTTGCTCCTCCAAGGGCCCATCCAGAGGAAAATGCCTTCCTCCAACTCCCCCTTCTCCAGCCGAATTACAACCATTCTGCTCAACACTGCTCGGTATAGTCAGAGAGAAGAGAAGGCCTCTGGATCTGATGGCAAAGTGATATGTACTGTGGCTGAGCTACAGAAACAACCTAACACTGCAATCACTGACAACTCTACACAAGAAGAAATACTGGAAGTGAAAGTGAGCTCACTCAGTAGGAGGAACAGGAGAAGGAGGTGGATGAGGCAGGCTACTCCAAAGTAGGGCCAGCATACAAGCAGTAGAATGAGATGTTCACTACTCAGGTAGGAAGAAGAGGAAGAATTTGTAAAACAATGCAGTAATCAAAAAATCTCTATCCCTGAGGAAGCTGCAAGATATCCGTGAAGATTTCAGTCAAAATCCAGGTGACTAGGCTGTCATTCAGCTGTTCTAATGTTGGCATAACAGGACCAGTAGCCTGAAATCAGAAGGTAAGGAAGCCAAAGAGCTGGGATCCCTTTCTAGAGAAGAGGGCATTGACAACAGAACTGGAAAAGGGGCACAAATCCTCAGCCTCTAGAGATTACTCCTCCCAGGTGTAAAAGGAAGGAATCCTTTTAAGGAATGCATTACACGTCTCCCAGGCAAGCGGACTGATCCAGACTGCACAGAACAGAGTGAAGCCGCCCTTTGGAAAGACTGAAAGATGCAATGGGCTTTTAAAGGCTATATGGAATGCAGTGGGTGCTAAGACATTCTAACATTGGGACACAGAGGTAGCTACGGTCATTTGGTTGGCCAGCACTATGGGATCTGCCAATCAAACTACCCCTGCCCAACCAAAACTCTATTGTACAATAGAACGGGATAAAAATACACTTGAGAACAGAGTTTATGTTGCTCCTGTCTCAGGCAAAAGCAAACCCATTTGTGGAACTGCTTTTGCTAAAGGACCTGGATGCACTTGGGGAAGTCTGATGTGTACCTCAAGGGGATTTGATTCTGGATGAGAACACACAATGACTTGAATTGTATATTAATTGCTATATAATATTGTATGGCATCACTACTATGGATGCTATATGCTGTATCAATGGTTTTACAATAAAAATTACCAAGATTAATGACAATTTAATTTTGACGAATCTGCCAAAGTGCAGTGATGCTAAAACATGACAAGCACAGCAGTGATGGAACCAGAACTGGTTTCAGCATGCAACAATCCAACACCACACACCACTTCTCCTGCCCTAGAAGACTACTACTACAGATGGAGCCCACAGCCATGGACTAAATTAAATCATTGGACATTTTAGAGGGACCTTATTGAAAATCTCAACTCCACAAATTAGGGCTCCTTGTTGCCTCACCTAATTGCCTTATGCTGCCTCTGGTCAGCTCCCTCATCTCTGAGGCTAAAGTCAGTCCTGCCATTAACTCAGTTTTTAGAGTGCTGTGAACATGAAAGCAGCAGCAGGGTACAGCTGCTCTGTGAAGTATCCAGTTACCACTGCCCAATTTAGTAGTGTAAATTAATGAATGAAAAGTGGTTACATGGCTTCAGGGTAATTGTATCCACAGATGCAGTTAACTTGTATTAATAGTCATTCATGCAAAAGACTTGTCCTGCAGCTAAAGGTAAGAGTCTAAAAGGAGCAGTTATAGCACTTCAAGGCAAGACAGGTTGGTAAGGCCTCAAATTAGGGCTAAAATATTTATACCATCTTAGATTAAAATCAGTCTGAATAATGTAACAGAGCTCAATAGCTCTTACCTAAAGCCACATATTCTCCATCTTCCATATCTTTTATAGTAATCACGTCCTTTTCATATTCTAGATATTCTAAGAATATTTTCACAGACAACATGTCATCCTTCTCATCAGTCAACTGAGTGGTAGTTTGAGTATTTTCTTTCTTGTAGCTCTCCAGTAAAGTTTCAAGCCTATGAAAATCTTTTTCTTCAAGGCGAAGTAGTTTAGCCAAGTCCTTAAAAGCAAAAGCAAAAAAAAAAATCTCATAAAAGACTTATACAAGCAGATGGTTTTCAAACATAGTAAAAAAGAAAAAAAGTCAGAAGAGCCAAAATATTCCATTTCTAACATTAAAAACATCTTTGAGAAGGGCCAAAATAATCTCCAAATCAGTTATTCACATTGCTCAAATGAAGAGCTTGTCTAGCTTCCTTTTTAAGGACCAGAACAGATGCATTTCCCATTTTTAGCTTCTGCCCATAGCATAACAATCGTCCATCAAGTAAACAAGCCTGTAAAATACCAGTATGATTTTGTAAATACATAAGCAGTTTTACAAATTATAGCAAAAGCAAGCCAAATTATGCAAGCATCAAAATTTTTAACTTCTACAGGTCCCAAAATATCCCTCCAAAACCAAAGTGAAGAACACACTACATACTTTGAATAAAGAACTGAAAACAGGAGACTGTGGTTTTATTTTCACTTGTATCTCAACTTTGTGTCTCCTAAAGAATATTAGGTAGATGAATTACCAGACACTTGTATGAGGCTGGAGGGAAGGTATTATAAGTAATTACCTCATTAAAAGCTGCAGCACAAAAAGGGGTTACTTGCTTACCTACTTACTCTATCTGAGGCTTTGAAAACGTATTCTTATGCTTAAATCATCACTTGAATTTAAAAGACAACTGAATTTTCAATTTACTCACATTATCTGAAGGTGAAGTCTCTTTCTGCATGCTCTGGGAATTTAGTTTGCTAACCAGTTTATAAAGATGTAACAGCTTTAACTTGTTTGCACAGAACTGCAGCAGTCCTTCGTCCACACACTCCAGCTCTGAGGAGAAATAAAACCGCACTTGAACTTGAACATATAGCCTGGAATAGTGAAATAGACACACAGAACTGGAGGATTTCTGAAACTCACTGTAATTTTTTGATGCACTGCTGTTTGCAATCATTACATTCAATTCAGAGCAGCATAAAATAAGAATTATTTCCACAAGAGGTATTAAAGAAAGCTATGAAGCTTGTTTTAAAACTGGAGGTTGACAACGTGAAACTGAACAAAGACAAATCTATTATCTTCTCCTGGTTTAAGGCCAAACCACAGACTGTCAAAAACTGAAATACAGTTCTGGTTTTCTTTCATCAAGAATAACAAACTATAACATTTATTCATTCTGACACTTTAAGCATATTCCTCTCATCTGAAGAAGGCTTGATAACTACCAACATGAATTAAATTTCACCTCAGCAAGACACTGCCTTCTGTATTTTTGCAATCTGAGTCTCAGAAATTTCATGTATCTATTGACATTCAAATTCCCATAACAATTAAAGCAACATAGAAAACTAACACCAACATGTCCAAAAAAATTTTTATTTCAGCTTATTAATCTTGAAAGAAAGCCCTCCTGAGAGATTGTAAAATGACCTTTCTATACAAAAGATTCCACTGAATACATAATTTTCACCTGAAGCTGCTTCTAAACATGATTTTCATTTACAAACCCTTAAATACTTTTAATACATTGCTATTAAAATCCTACCAAAAAAAGAGAAAAACACAGAGAGTTTTTCACAGAATCACTTGACCTTGAATTCACAACCACAGCATTCACAGAGCCCAGGATCTGCTTCAAATTATCTTTTACCTACTAGACAGAAGTGGAGAAATAAAACACTACTCTTGTGAAATTAGAAGGCTGGAACATCAGTCAAGTTTGCTGTATATTGTGACTGTGGGGAAATAATGTTATGTTTGACAAGAGATTAATGATGAAAAATGCACAAACACAGAGACCTTAGGAAATATACTACTCTGTCAACCTCTCTTCAGAATTAAAAGTCATGTTTCCGTTTTCCTTTGGATGTTTTAGGAGTTATAAAAGAAATGGATAATACTATTGATTTAGAATGAGGTAGAGAATTTAGGTAGAGAACTGCATGTGTGAATGTCTCAATCTCCTCTATGTACTTCAAGAAAACCATAAAAAGAAACTACCACTGGCAGAAATGAAGGAGAGATTTCTTTGATTCTCAGCAAAAGATTTTGAATCAGCAATGGCATTTCCTGACATAAGCTCTGAAATCTCTACCAAAACTTGAAGTATTTGGTAAATTTCAGCAAAGTTTACCAAAAAAAAGATACTAGATGTGGTCACAGCTCAGATTCTCAGTGATAAATATTTTGTGCTTCAAGTACATTAAAATTCACAGATCATGTCATATTTTCACATTCTTCTTTGGAGAGAGAATAAATTAAAACATTTACAGGCAAAAGCCTATGAACCTTCTTTTTAAAGGATGCTTTTACAGGACACAAGCACTCAGACCAGTTTTTTTGAGTTTGTTTTGTTGGTTTTTTTAAAAAAATATAATCACAAGTTACTCGGCACCCAGCAAGCTTAGCCAAACATACTTACCAGCAAGCTATTTGTAGTCTGCCTTAAATAAAGACATAGAAAAGCAACATCCTGTGATACCTAGTACTGAAACTAGGCAGACCAAACCTGGTCTCCCTGTGGAACAGAACATTTCTACATACAATAGTAATAGTCTTACAGCACTGCAGACAAAGTGCAAATATCTCTCTATATTTGCAAAATAAATATCCACCTACCCTGTTTTTTTAAATTATCCATTAATGTCTGAGTGATGCTTGTGAGAGATGAAAGTGGCATGCGTTCGCTTGTCAATATACTTTCCAAAGCCTGTTAAGCAGATTTTCAAGAGAATTAAACAGTCACTTAATCTCATTGTTAAAATATGCAAGTTAAGTCAACAATAGCACAACTTTGACCACAATTTTTCATCTGTATTTCACCTTCACATATACTTGTGGCATAATTTATTCCTACAGAAAGGTCTTCTCTCTTTTTATTATTCACAGACAATGCCTTGGGGAAGTCACAAGTCAAAGTTAATTCTAGTCAATATGTCATAAAAAACTACCCAGAAAAAACACACAGAAACCCTAAACAGCTCAATTATTTGTTTCAAGTAATTCTAGGGAAAAAAAAAAAAACAAACCAAACTTATTTTGAAATATTTAGCACTCTGACAATGCAGTACTTTTTCTAATATTAAAGTATACTCTAAATGTTCACCTGTCTTTTTGTAGCAGGATATTTGATATCAAGTATTAATTCCTTTGCTTCAGCTTCAATTAAATCTGCAAATAAAGATAATCAAAATTTAAATTCATATATCTCAAATGCCTTCTAAAGAGCAAGTAAACCTGCATAACAGTTAAGGTGCATGTGGGTTCATGACAAAGATGATGACACTGTTGCAGAAGGTGCCAAAATAAGATTGAGGAAAATGAAACAAAGTAACAGAAATCTCAAGCTACTTAAAAATCATAGCTCATAGCACATAGAGCTGTCAGAATGCACCACAATTGTACTTGTGGTTGCATACTTACAGATAATCCAAGAACTCTTTGATAACACAATCTTAAGAAATTTTACAAGAGAACCTACCTGGATCTGAGGTTTTAGCTTTGAGTAAAGCATTTAACTTCTTCACTAGATGCATATCTTTTGCTCGTTCACTCTTTTTATCACTGAAGGAAAAGAATTTTTAATTGTATGAGTGAAGAGAATTAAAAGTAATAATTCAATAAAACTGTAATTTTTAAATTATTTATGCTACTTTAAGGTAACATCCCAATAAATAAAATCATGTTAATCCATACAAACCAATGAGATTATTACAGAGAACTATTCAGCTTGAAAAGGAATGCCAGAATTGCTGTCTCCAACTGTTTCCAAAAGCAATAATGAAATTAATTTACTTATATAGAGCATAAAAAGTTCTTACCTCAGTGATAAATGGAAAGGTACATGGACAGTTTTTACACTTCCAGAGACTGGATCAACAAGGCAGATCTGGTAAGTCTGGGGCTGCCACCCCTGACTGGTCACATTGTTTAGACCCATTATTTTATAACCAGGATACAACAACCTGAAATTTTTTTTAAAAATGGCCAAAATTAGCAACCTTCCCTGTCCACAAACAAAATAAAAAGGCACTAAGTTTTATGAAGCTAAGGTTTAAGAACTGCAAAACACCTTTATCAGAAAAGACTGTAGAGTGATGAAATATGACAATATATCCCCACCTCTAGAACAAGAAGCTGCATTCCTGCATTCAGTGGAAACACTGGGCAGCACAGGAAGTGCTTGCCAGCACCACTAGCACTTTTACCCTGGCATAGCCATGTATCACTTTATTGCAGCAGCACAGCCACCACGCCTACCTGCTAACTGATTCTTACCTGCAGTATTTCCCCACATTGAAGGCTCCAACCCGAGGTCCTTGCTGCGTGCTCCACACTTCCAGAATGCCTCTTCTTGGAGCATAGATCACAAGGAACTGAGCTACCCTGCTTGGACCTTGTGCATTTCCAAAAGGAGAAGAATCCATCTTCTCAGTTTCCCTTTCCTGAAGGTCCTCCACAGTCTGTATCCAACCAACTTCCGCATCACGGTATCCTTTGTAAGAGAAGACAGAAGGTCACAAATGTGCAGAAATTAATACAGGATTAGTGTATCAAGTTGTAATCTTAAGCTTTATTTCAAATCGTGCAACTCCTGACTCCTATAAAGAACTCTGGTCCATTGACTTGGCACAGGACCCACAAGAGTGTGGCCAAACATAGCCCTTGGCAAAGCCCTGGCAAGGAACAAATTCTTTTGAAGAAGATATTAAAAACCCCAAAACCCATCAGGTCAGTGCTTGGGACATTAAACCAATGCATGACATTGAGGAGTCCCTTGTTGTGCAGCCATCATGATGAAATGAGAATCTAACAAGCTGTATGTCTTCTTACTGATTTTTCAAAGTTTATCTTCTCAGCAGAATTAAAAAGGGTACTAGAGCTTACCAACAGAAAGAACCTTGAATAGAGCTAAAGCTCTTCCAAAAGAAAATACCAACCAAACAGACCAAATTTTAACTATATTCCAGGGATTTGCAAAAATACCCTTATGGACTTTATATTACACCTGACTTTGGTTTGTAATGAAGCAATGTACTAAAATTCTCAGAATTCTAAGTCTGAACATAAAATGCCTCAGTGTTTTGAAGACTATTATTTGCTATACTAATATCACTACCATACCTTTCCACATGCGAACTGCGAGTCCTCTTGTAACATCCAGCAAAATAACCCTTCCAAATTCATCTGTTACTGCTGCCAAAGTATTACATGGAGAAAGACATATCCTTTCACCATGGCGCCGAGAGTCAGGAAGTCCAAACCTAAAAAAAATAATAATGAAGCAAAGCCACTAGACACATCCTTTTCTTCAGAAATAGTTAGATTTTCTTTTGAGGATTAAGACTTCTTTTTTAAGCTAACAGAAGGCATGGATAAAATTACAAGCAAATCATGGAAAAAGTTCTTGCTCTGTGTCCTAGGTTACAATATTAAGGTGTATTCCATTCCCATCCTCAAGAACTGCTGAAACCAGCAGGGGGATTGTTTTTTCCTTATCTCCTGTTCATGGGCCCATCAATGCCTTTCCACATGACTCAGAGATAACTCCCTCCAGGAGACATTTTTGTTTAATGGACCCACCACATGCCTCATAGAATGATAACAGCCATTGTGAGTTGCTCCATCCAGGGAGGAGGAGCTAAGCATCCCTACCTGGATATAATCTGGGATTTGGGACAGAACAACCAGTCTTTCCACTGGATTCCCAGAGGAGCAGCCGTCTTTTCCACTGGATCTTCAGAGGAAGACTACACTCTTCCTACAGGATCACTGTTCCAACAGAATCACATCTGCCACTACAGGAGGACTGCAGCCACCAATCCAACTGGACTGCTACCACACCCTTACCCACAGGGTGTCAAGTTGTATTCTGACTCTGTCAGTGTAGGGTTTTTTTTCTTTTGTAGTATTGCATGTATTTTGGTTTTTCTTTTTCTTTTTCCTAATAAATTCTATTTCTGACTTGGAGTCTTTCACTGATTTGCTTTCAAACCAGAACATTCTGTTTACCAAGATATATCATAGCTCTGCCTAAGTCCTACTGAAAAAGCGAAGTTCAGAAAGTAGGATAAGTGATTGCCTTGTCATGCAACGACTGTACAGTAACAATGAACTCATGCACTGGAACGGGGAAGATGAATAATTATTTGTCCAGAATGATAAACTGAAATGAAACAAAGCTTAAAACAAATGACTTGCAAACTACCATTACTGCTTACAGTCATGTGTTCATCAATTATATACCTTTCAAGATAATTTAAATAATTAAAAAGATAAGACATGCAAAGTAACTGACCGTGAAAAAAACGCAACTTACCTCACTGCCAATGGGGTAGCAGGTTCCACCTTTGGTTTCTGTTTTTGGACAGGTTCTTCTTCATGTTTACTCTTCCAACCAAGCCAGCCACTTGCAACAGAAGAACATAACAAGAATTACACTAATGGTCGTAAAAATATTATACAGCTACAACTAAAAAAAAAAAAAAAAAAATTATTACCTGGCAGCATTAAATAATGCTGAAGTCAGTTTGCTTGCAACTGCTAAGGCAACATGAGACAACAGAGGCTGTGAGCTACCCTGAAATATGGGAACAATGTGTTTAGAAATTCAATAGTCAGCTGTGAATCACCCTAAAATGAAGCAACAAAACCTTTATAAAGCCAAGAAACAGTTCTTACACTGAACTCAACTGCAGATTAGTTTTTCAGGTCTCCTACGGACTTTCAGCTCAGAAAGTATAGCTTTAAGACTGCAAAATTTAAATTCATTGTCCCCAGAAAAGCCATTCTGACATCTCTACCATTTCAAACTCCTCTGAAAGTCATTGGTAGCTCAGTATGTTTATCTGCAACAGAAGTTAAAAAACCCCTGTGTATCATCTATCACAGAGAGCTGACTGGTGTATGGCTTTGGCATCCTTGCAAATATCAACATAAGCAGTTTTTTCACAGACCTGTTGGAAAGCAAGTACAGAAACCAAAATTCCAATTCTAGCATTTACAATTAAATTTCAATCCTGGTAAGGACAGCATACGTGTAGGGTCTGAATATACAGACACAGCTACACTGACATCCTTTTCCTCCCATACAACAGAAGATGATGTAAATATGCTACAGCTAAGCACAAACTGCAGTTTTCTCCTACAAGAAATCACTACAATGTACTCAGGTCATGTTGAATCAAAGGCTAAAGACCTCCAAATATCCATAAGATGCATGTTTACACAATACTAACATAATTTTTGAAAAACATTAGTTGGCAATAAATAAACAAATTTGAAAAAAATATTTATCACACTCAATTTAAGATAGAAAATAAAATTTCTCAGTAGCAGGAACCCATGCTAGACACTACTATCACATTCACTCCAAATCATTCCAGTTCCAGAAGATCAAGAAGGGGAAATGTCATCATAAAAAGAACTTAAGAATACTTCAGAAATACTCATACAGAAAAAAAGAAAGATTAATTATTCAAAGTTTCAGCGAGTCACCTTTGTAGTACATACCTCCAGGGCAAAAAAGAACCCAGTGAAAGGATTGGCTCCAACAGTAACATACTGGGACATGGCAGGTGGACTGTTTTTAATAGCTGCATTATATCCTCCTATATTGGAGGCAGTCTTCATTTGATCAAAAGGACACAGTGTCGTGATGCCTAACAAAAACAATAAAGTGAATGTCTTACACATTCAGAACAGAGGCATGCAATTGCTCTAAAAACATAAATATATTCCTGCCTTCTTGACTGATCAGCCAGCATTCAGCAGGAAGGGAAGAGGAACAGCTTTAACCATAGAAATGCCAAACAACATGGCAGAAATAACCTAATGGACTTGGGTTAATTATAAAGCACATATGGTTCATTCAGAAGGAAAAAAACTCAGCAGAGTTCAGCAGCAAAAATACATGTACCAAACTCACTTCACCTGCCTTAATAGCAGCCTTCTGACCTCTTAGCTGCTTTTGTAGAAAGGGTGGAAGAGAAACTAAGCTTACTATCCCTCAGATATGCCTCTCTGACAAGAACCAAGGCTTCTGCAAATTCTGAAGGGTAAAAGTCTTTGACAGTCTATCAGTCAAATCTGTCCTTTTTGGAAAGGAACCGTCACAAATTTAAATTTCCTTATGTGCCTGACTCAGGAAAGACCCACACCGGTCTTAACCTGCCTGCCAGACAGCTCTTTCACCTGACAGAAATGGAAATAACTGCATCTGATCTGGCCTCTCTCAGCTGTTTCTTACCAAGCAACAAAGAACAATATAGTTACAGGTGTAAGAGGGAAGACTCAATCAGACTAGAAAATAAAATAAAAAATATTTTGATAGTGGTTAATGAGAACATTCACTATGACAGCCTTCACTCACTTCTATCCAATCAGTATCACTAAGCACTCTCAAGAAGAATTTAACTGCACAAAACCATGAATTTAATTTTTTAAAATATTTGAAACTAAACAGAAATGCTTACCTATACTAGCATGGTCAACAATCGTATCCACATCTTGCAAACCCCATTTCTTATAAGCTAATGGTGGAGGTTGAACATTCTCACTGCCAGATGCTGCAGCTGACAAAAGTCAATAAAGCACAAAAAAGTTTCTACCGAGTCAAAGACAAAGGAATAGCATAACAGAGAGGAAAAAAAAACACCTGAAGCAATCTGAAGACACAAAATAACCTAGTTTTAAGTTAAATGCACTGGAATATCTGTTAAAATAGCCTTCTGAAATACTTACCATCATCAAATTACAACACTTTTAAAAATACATTTTGTACTTGCAGATAGTGTATTTACTAGCTATTATGGTAAAATACTCTGTACAATTTTAGAAAGCTACTACAATTGATTTCTGTGGTTTGGGCATGTTTAAGTGGAAACTTCTCCACCCAAGTACTTGCAAACTCAGAACACTCACTAGATATGTAACAGTGGGAGGTAAAAACAGTGGTAAGACGAAACCAGTGAGTGTCACTAAGTATCTATTACCCCAAATAGAGATGGTCAAGAATGAAGGAAGATACAGCACTCCAGCTGCAGATATTGCAACAAGCTTTGAGTCCTTCTCAACACCTTCCTTGTGCCATCTATCACACAGTACTGTCACATAATTCTCCTCTACCCCCTGGAAACTGAGCTTGTTTCCAAATTAGAGTTATGAACAGGCACTGTACTAAAAGAAACAGGATCTAAGTCTGCACAATCAAACAAGGTATGAAAAGCTCTTAGACATGAACACAAAGACCAGGGACCACCACTGCCATCATCCCAGCATTATCACTTCCTATAACGTCTTTCTTGGGAAGAAGAACATTCCACTGACAGTGGCATGCTAAGAAGCACCTCAGCAGTATGCAGTGGCTTAATGCCAGTGGGCAGCTGACCACCACACAGCAGCTCACCCACTCCCTCCTAGTGGGATGGGGGAGAGAGTCAGAAGAGTAAAAGTGAGGACACTTGTGGGTTGAGATAAAGACAGCATGCAAACAAAGCAAAACAATAAATTTTCTTCACTACTTCACATCAGCAGGCAGGTATTTAGCTACTTCCATGAATGCAGGGCTTTATCACACGTAACAGTTGCCTGGGAAGTCAAATGCAATAACTGAAGATTCCCCTTTCTTCCTTTTCTTTTCCCAGCTTTTATTTCCAGAAGCATCATCATATGGCACAGAATATCTCTTTGGTCAGCTGGGGTCAGCTGAACCAGCTGTGTCCCTCCCAGTTTCTGGGAATCCCCAGCGTGCTCACTGTCAGGGCAGTGTGAAAAACAAAAAAAGCCTTGACACTGAGTAAGCACTGCTCCACAGCAGTTAAAACATCAGCATGCTATCAGTGCTGTTTTCATAACAAATCCAAAACACAGCCCCATACCAGCTACTAGGAAAAAAAATTAACTCTATCTCAGCAAAAACCAGTGTACAGTATTATGGTGAACATGTAGAAGACAGTCAATACTACTTGGACAACCTGGGCTCTGGGAACACTTTCTGTAAAGGAAGAAACATCCCTGAATGCAGTAGGTGTCAATGTATCAATGAAGAAGCAAGGAAGATCTAAATTCCACCCTAATTTTATATTTAACCTAAGTAAATTTCCTAAAAAATAAAGAACTATTAAGAGATTGAAAAATAAACATTTCCCCTTAGACATACCTCTTGCTACCTGATTGCGACACGCACGAAGGGACTGGAAGAGGCTGAAGCCATCAATTGTCACAATTGCTGCTGGGTACAAGATACTTAGTTCCTCATTCTGGGGAAAAATGAGAAAAAGGAGACAAAAATAGATCACTGCTACTGTTAAAACAGCTTATTTTCTGGCTTTTTATACTATTAACTACACAAAATGAGGATTACATCCAGAGAGTTCATATCAAACAAGCCACAGGCAACTAAGGAAAAACTACAGAAATTCAGTATTAAACTCTCCCAAAAATCATTTTAGCCACATAGTTTTCTACTTTTATCTTCTTTTAATAATTTGTTTGCTTAATATATCTAATGGCTTAGGAAGAAAATACATAAGTTACAGCAGCTTTTGAAGGCGACAGAAAAACAGGTTCATCTAGAATGTAAGTATCACAGTTTTAGGAAGCCAAATTCTGAAACTGGATTAATGCCTGCC
The DNA here is from genome assembly GCF_037042795.1 of Molothrus aeneus. Taxonomy (NCBI): domain Eukaryota; kingdom Metazoa; phylum Chordata; class Aves; order Passeriformes; family Icteridae; genus Molothrus; species Molothrus aeneus. The sequence goes on along the minus strand of NC_089678.1, from coordinate 1,664,283 downwards.
TGAATTACCACTTGGGCACATAAATGCTAATCTGGTGATACAAATTCAAGAGTCGAATTCCTTAATGCTTCTGTATTTCAAAACTGATCCCAAAAATGTCACACTAAATCATGTGAGTATTTGTACAAAGAAAACTTGGAAATTTCTGTGATTTTGTTCATTTTCCACATAAACTTGCCAACTCAGCCAAAAGTTAAGAAAGCTACCTTCTTTACTAAATAGTCTTGAGTTCTTCAGAGCCTTCTCTGCAGGAAATACTCACAATGACATGCAGGTTCCTAGCCCTATAAATAATTTTTAATTTCTAGCTATTTTCTGTGAAATATTTAAGTTCCTATGAATGAGTATGAATAGCTCTTGGCACCTGTCAAGTTACATATTTTTCCCTTCATGAATGCATTACCATGTTTTTTGCACGTAAATGAATAAATAGAAAATGAATGAAGTATTCCTTTGCAAACAGAGAAAAATAGAACAAATCTATAGAGCTAATACTCCAAAAGACATTCGGAATCCTCAAACAGGTATGAATACATCTAGAATAAGAAATCAAGGGTCTCCTGTTCTAAGGAAATGTCCATCCCATCAAAAACTGATAAAGGACACAGAGGATTCACAGAGAATACTCCCTTCCATAACCCCATAACACTGGCACTTTGCTTTTAAAATAATCTGACAAAACCTGTTCTGTGACACCAGGATGCCTGGGAATTTCATAGGTTCTGCACTTTAGCTGTAGGACAGGATCTTCATTCAAAAGCTGTGCAAGAAGTAGTACTCCACTCTAGAAAGGAAAGGATAAGAAGTATGAACATTTCTGTCCCTTTTCTTGGGGAAGACAAAAAAGCACAATCTGCAGGGACCAAACTTTAAAGCACCCAGATGTTTATGCCAAGAGCTCCCTTGTCCTGCCCTGCTGAGAAACGCACCTCAGTGTAAAACCGAACGTAACCAGAGGTGAAGCCAACTACGATGCATGTCCAGTCAGGGCGGCCTGTGGAGCTCCTGTTTCACAAAGATACACTCAAGTTAAAAACAAATCCCATTCTAAGCCAGAGATATAAAAAAGTGTCATGTAAGGGCAGTAGTGATGCATAAACATCCTTACCTCTTCTGACTTGCCAGTGGAATACACAATACGCTACTCACACATTCACTAGAAACAGAAACACAAAATTAGTGGCTTTCCCTTGTTGTGAAATTTTACTCTACTCAAGAGATCTTGCCATGTCAGCACTTTGAAAGTTTTAATAATTTATTAATGCAGCACACCATATATCAAATTCACAATAAGAATCAAAAATGTCCCTTCATTTTAAAGACATTTTCAGTTACAAGTTCAGGAGTGCCCAAACAGACTTTTTGTACCTTGTTAATGTTGTCTTTCATAAATTACAGACTGATTATTTTGTCACTACTGTTCAGCAGATTCAAGCTGAATTTCATGTGCCTAAAGGTAAATTATTTCTTCTGATATACAATGATACGTCAATTAGGTACATTATTTCTTCTGATATACAGCGATAAAAACCACATTTTTTTAAAGAGCTAACTGAACTATACATATCAAAATAAATTTTTGAAAAATGCAGTTAGGTAGATTTTATATACACTGCCTTTCAGTGCCTTATAATTTGAGAGCATTTGAATATGGTCTTCCCAGTTAATGCAATAAACTGAGCATGCTCAATGACAGGCAAAGCATGCAGAAGGCAAGCAGATGAGCAGGTCTGAGTATCTCAATTCAGAAGTTATTTAATTGTTACCATGATGCAAAGTTTTACACTGTCCGGGGAAACAGAAGCAGTACAAAGATTTTATGAGACAGCATAGAATTCAAGATAACATCCCAAACAGCAATTACAGCATAAATGCCAGCAGTACTGTTTATTATTTACATTCCAGGTCACCTCCATTTCCCAAAGAGTACTAAATAAGCAGGGTAGACAATCAGAGAAGGAAAGCTTTCTAAATGCAAGGTTGAGATGAGTTGCAAGTTCATTACATCCTCAAAGCGACATTAAATATCTGTGTGACATCTCATCCTGCAATAGCAAAGCTTAGCCACCACAGAACATTCTAAGTTGAAGGCAACTTTGGGGAAAGGAAAAAAATTACAACCAAAAAACCAACCAAAACCAGTCAAAGTCTTTTGACAATTGGACAGTAATTAACATATTAACACCTCCACAGAATAATAAATCAAAACGTATTGAATATAAGTGCCCCTATCTAAACAGAACTACCTGTTTCATTGCTACCCTGTTTCAGGGTTGTAACAGTAGTAAGAAACAAACCCTCAAATAGATTTTTTTTTTTAACAAAAAATGTCAGGGTAATTTCAAATGCATAGAAACAGCAGTTTTATAAAGAATTATGATTTTTACAGATTGGAGAAAAGCTGAAGTCAACACCTCCTGCACCAAACAGAAGGTTGAAGGCATTAGGGAACATGTTCAAAACCAGACTCAAGGCTGCAAACGTAACCAGCAAAGTACAAAATCTTATTCCATGTGGGAGATTCAAAAAAGCATCTGTCTGGTTATCTGAAGATAGATGAAGGAAAAATATTGTATAAATACCAAATGTATGACCAAAGCAAATTTTCCTAGTCCCTAAATGACTTAGAGCCCAAAACAATATTTTGATCAGAGAGTTGACTTTAAGCTTGTTTGAATGAGGTTTTGAAAATGAAGAGAAGTATCTCTAGAACAACTTCATACATTTCCAGTTGAACATTCCCTAAGAAAATTTCATCTCTACTATAAAAGATTTTTCAAAAAGTACTTTTTTTTCCCTTCTAGAACAAGAACTTAGAAAAAGCATGTCTAAATTACACACAATTATGCTGATTTGCAGAGAACCATTCTTTTAATTCATAAGAACTTGTTCTGTGATACCACACAATACACAGGAGTGAGCTTTGCAGATACTGCTTCTCATGAACCATGTTACTCTGTTTCCAACACTAATAAACATAAAACCACAAATGCACTCAGATGAAAGGAAAAGTAGAACAAGTAAAAAGCAGGTTACAAATTGCTAAACATGAAAATAACATCTTAATCACAGCTGCATTTCAACACTTACCCTTCTTCAACATTCAAAGAGCCACTCCAGCCAACAGCATACTGCATTTCTTCCTTTCCCTTGTCACTGTGCTTCCATTTAGCTGCCATGAAGGATAAAGACACCAGCTATAAAACTCCAACGTTTTGCATCTCACAAACATAGTTCTATTTTTATTTTTTCTCTTTGGTACAATACATCCTACCACACTTAGATTAAGTGCCAATTACAAACCTTGAAGAGCATAAAAGTAAAAACATATTCTTAGTGACTTTTCTAAAGGACTCATATGTTTTCTTAGAAATTTACATGGAATAAGACACTAAAATTTTGAAATATCTAGTTTTGTTTAAAAATATTCATACAGTAATCCATCAAATTTTAAAAGGTTCAATTCAGGAAACAGGAATCCTTCAGAAAAAAAGTATTAAGCAAGGAAAAACTTCTGGGAACACTACTGAACATGAGCTACAATGAATAGAAAATTTTAACTGCCAAAAAGAACATAAGTACCCACATTAAATCTGACAATCTTTAATCATTGCATCATAATTCAAGGTTAGAAGACGTCATACTTTGTTATTCACAGGGTGCTGTTACAGCTGACATTTGATTGTTGAATCATCTCCTAAGTGTCAATGGACAACCAAAACTAAGTTAGTGCTGTGTGCCATTCGTCTGACACCTAAAACCTGAGGGACAGGGACACTTCTGCCCAGTGGGGGACAGTTGTCACTGTAAAGTTCATCAGAGGCATTCATTCATTCATTCTCCAGCGTTTTAAATCACTTTTTTATGCTTGATCCAATAAGAATTTAATGAGGTGTACTGCTGTTTTTCCAATTTTGATGACAAATTAGCAACAGGTCTACAGCAGGTTTGGAATAGACAGCTTTGCAGGGAATGACAAAGCAGTACAATGACTCAATACAATCTGCCTAACTACACAAATCTGAGTTTCAACACTCTGATTTTTTGTTTTAAAATGCTATAATAGTCCCCATATCAGGATGTTTCCCTTCATCTTCCTCACATCACCCACTGCAGCCATCAAAAGACCAGAACCCCAAACAACAGCATATCTATAAACAGCAGTTGGCTGAGCAGTGTTCATACATTACTAGTGATACCTTTAAGAGTTCCCAGAACCCTACTTTAGAGTAAAATACAAAGCCACCCATTGCTCAAGATGGTATTCAAGAATTTTCTGTCAAAGGTGGAATTTCAAGAATATTCACATTAATACTCCTTTCCAAGAGGGACACTGGCTTAGGTAATTTTTAAGGGAAGAGAAAACTAAGGTCAAGCATTTTCTAATGGCTAAAACCAAAACTTTAGTTTTTCTTACTGAGAAAAATTAATGTCAATGTCTCTGAGCATTTTAAAACAACTAGGGTATGCATTTCATGTGACAAAACAGTTTCCACAGATCAAAACACAGCTGAGAAGTAAAGACTTCTCAAAAGAAGTCTCAAAAGTCAGTCTTCACAGCTGAGAAGTAAAGACTTCTCTTTACCTGACTTGTCAAGTAAAGCAACTTACTTGACAAGCAGCACCTAGAAAATGCATGATGTGTACTACAAAACACTTCAAAATTCTTCAAGTATGACTTGGGGGATAAACAGAAGAGAGTGGGGCAAACAAATACTGCTTTCATTACTATAAAGTGTCCTAGCATAAACACTCAGTGGAATGGATACTTACGCACTAAAAAGACTGCTTTCTGTTCATTAGCTATTACCATCAGGTCATTGGTTGGTGACAAGGACAACACACAGTCCTGAAGCCAGTAACTTCGCTGGTTCTTGGAATTAGATTCCTCTTCTTCCTACAGGTAAAGCTTTAGTCAATGAATGCAACAATTTTTTGACACAGCAGAACTTGCAAGACTGATGAGAACAATCGGGCCTGCCCTCCATAGCAGCACTGAATGGACTTTTTATTACTGACCACATCACTTCAGCTCCAACTTGCATGAAAAGCCCTGAGAAATCAGTCTTGCACTAATTCTGTGTGTTTACTCAACAGAAAACAAAGAAGTACTCATCACTAGCTCTACTCAAAATCATCTCCTTTTAAAGAGACACAAGGAGAATGAGATCTAAAGTTTTAAAATCATTAGTTAGAAAGTGGAGAGAATCTCTTTAGTTATTACAATCCATACTCAAAATGAAGAATTTGTCCAAGCTTATACATTGATCAGCATTAAGCAACTACATGCACATATGAAGGTCACTAAGCTGGTATTCACATGGCACCAGGTATCAGGCACCTTTCCACAAAGTAAGTCCACAAGGAAACAATTCCAAACTAAATGGTGCCAAGTTTTAAGGGTATCGAGATGGGTAAGTAAACATTTAGATACCATCCTCATGTATAAGAGCAATAAAATTATATCTTTTTTCATTGGAGCAATGAGCCAAACATTTTATTGTGGCACAAACAAAGTAGCTCCTGCTAATCATAGTTCAAAGTCAGGAAGTAACAACCTTGGGGTGTACTGCTGCTAAGTCTCAGAGTTGATACTCCTGGTTAGTTAGATTCATCCTCTTATCCAATCACAACAACACGCTTTTCCTTGTCCACAGACTCCATTTCCACTTCCATATCCAACCCTACCTCTCCTTAGCTCTGCAAAATATCACTCCATCCTCTAATATCTCAAAGCAGCTATGCACAAATTAAAAAAACCCAACAACTTCAGTGAGATCATTTTCTGATTCATTCTATTTATTGTTACAGAAAAGTTGCAACTGCTTGAAAATCTGCCAATTTACTCCCAGAAGAAAAATAAACACCAAACTGTAGGAAGAATTTGCATATCATGCTCTTAATCAGCTATTCATTGTATTTATTTCCTTGTATAAGCTTGTACCATAAAAATGTTTATTGTGCACATAGAAATACCCTGTGTATCCATGATAAAGTCTACATTAGCACACTACAAGCATTGCTAACTACTGTTGTCCACACCATTTCCTAATTTGTGTAAGAGAACCTATTTTCATGTGATTTCTGTCTGTTGATGGATGCCAAATTCTTTAGCAACAATTTCCCCCTATTTACTGGCATTTTTCAAGACTTTACAAAAAGGCGATGAAGTTATCTGAGATACTAATGACAATTTGAACTCCTTGTGGCAGAGATAAATGTGTCGTGCAAAAACACATAAGCAAAAGACAAAGAAAAGCCTTGTACTAATTTTTAATGTCTTGATTTTCAGACTGAGGAAAAAGAAACAGAAATTAAAGGTTTGTCGGAAGATTAAAAGGAATTACAACACTATTTCAGGCAGAAAATTTAAAATTATCTGTAAGCATGAACAAAGAACTTGAAATACAAAGACATAAAACATCACTATCCCATATTAGCTACAAAAACAAGCTAAGGATTAAAACAGGAAAGGCACTGAACTAGTCAAAACAAACAAAGGTGAAAGACAGAATTATTAAAATCTGTATTTAAGAAAAGACATCATCATTCCTACAAAACAACTAATCAGATCCATAAAAGGACACCTTATAAAAAAACAATGTTTTTTTAATTTTCAATGCCTTCTCAGAAATTGCTAGGTTCCATGAAATAGATACTTGTCCAGGGCACAAGTAATTCCAAGAAACAATGAATCTTTCACCAACCATAATGCAAAGAGTTAAAAGCTGAAACAAGGGAATTGATTGTTATATTTTACTAGTAATTATCACGCATTTTGCTGTGTGTTCAGACACACAGACTCCTGTATTTATTTGCTCATACACAGAACAACCTCTTTGCTGTGTATGATAGCAAACCCTTTCTGAAGTTTGGCCTGGAATCACTGGTAACTTTAGAGGAAAATTTGCAAGTAGAGGATGCAAGAAAGATGCAAACCACCTGGCAGAAAAGTGTGACATTTTAAAGAAAAGAGTGAAAAACTGAACTATTTCAGTTTAGAAATGCCTGCTGGTTCTATCAAATTACAACAAAAGTAGAAAACCAAGTATTTGTTCCACTCATTCAGAAGTTATAAACATTACAGCACATCTAAGAAAAGATGTGGCCTGAGAAACACACTCATTTCATGACAATTATAGTGCAGCTGAGTGCCCATCCTATTTAAAAGGTTTTATACCCTGCCATTCCTGACAGTGTCAGTGATTCATCCCTGGGAGACATCATGCTCATTTCAATTTGTCTGTCACCTTAGCTGAAAAATCGGTTTCTCGGCTGAATAGTCACAAGGATACTGTCCAACAGCTTGGGCATCCTTCCTACACACTGAGAAAAAGACAGCAGATAAAGGGTTTGTTATCAAGGTGAGGTCTGGATTCCTCAGAGCTCTTAGAGGGAATTAATCAAGTAATTCTGTTGAGATGATTCATTCAGGTGCAAACGATTTCTACAAGCAGCCTCACTGACATCTCATCAAGTCAGCTGGCAGTTGGAAGGCTCAGCCTTACAAACAATTAACAGACCAGCCCTGCTACTCTCAGTAGAATGAGTTGTGCAGAGGAATGTTTTTCCCCCTTTAAAGAGCAACTGTGCTATTCCATCCCACATAGGTAGTTTAAAACCTTCTGCAGCACCATCCACACATCACAACATAAAAGGAGCACTAGTGATCCTTAGAAGGATGTCTATACCACTAATTCATTATTTAGGATTTTTTGATTTATATTAATTCATGATTCACTGCCATGCCCTACTGTTTCTGACTAGCTACAGGACAAAAAGGATGCCCTCAGGTGAAGCAGCACAGGAAAATGTGTGTATACTTTGGTGAGAAAAGCCCTACAGAACACAAGAATATGAGCAATTATCACAATAGGTAACATCCAAGTTATATTTATAAAAAAACTACAGAACAAGGGACAAACAAGAAGCCACATTTGAAACACAAGACCTTTCTTGCCCAGATGAGTTACATAGGAGAAAAAAACCAAAACACCACACACACAAACCAATGGAAAAGTCCTCTATAATAGGGAAGTTAGCAATAAATACATGAACTTACAGGTTCTTGTAATTCTGCTTCATCCCAGGCTCCCCAGCCACCATCTTCCCAGCTTGTTGATTTGCCTGCTTTAAGTAAAAAAAAACTTGTCACAGGAGTACAGCATAGGCAACAAAATGATCATTTTCCTTTCCTCACTAATGCATTACAACTTTTTTATGACAGATACTAAAGAAGTTCTGCTGAAAGAACCCTGAAGTGTCTTATTTTTCTGTATTTTATTTACTTCCATTTCTGACACTATGGAAGCGTATTAACAGGAGATGTACCCAAGATACAAAAGGGAACAATGTTACAGGGAAATTCGTCTGTGACCAGAAAACATCTGAGCCCAGAAAAATGTAGATCCTACCAGCAAAGCAAAAGCTGAAGCTTTGGCCTCCAATGAGAAAATGAGAAGAGGGATCTTGGTCATTCACATCTTTGCATGACAACACAGAGGAAAATTTATGAGACACTGATCAGTTTCAATTATGTCATTCAGAAACCTCAGAGTAAGCAAAAGCTCACAAAATAGCTCAAACACCTAGAAAACAGAGATTAATAGAGACAGGCCTACTTCTTTAGTTGTAAGAATGAATGTGGAAGTTCTCTTTTTCACCTAAAAATACAGAACTTGAAATAAATTGAAAAGCCACAGGCATTTAATAGTAGCAGATGTACATTTCTCAGACACTATTACCCCTGGGACCCTCAATAAATCAACAAACATCACTGTAGTTCAGTATAAAAGCCAAGGACTGACTTCCATCCAAGCATGCACTAGAGTGAAAATAGAAGCAGTAATGTCAGCTCCAAGAGTTTTCCAAGGATTTCTTTCAAGTTTTCCATTAACTCTTGTCATGGCAAATTTGACCTTAAGAAGAAGCTTAAGCACATTGTCTCAAATGAGTTTAAATTTAGTTCTAAGCAAGCAAGATTCTGCCATTTTGGATGGCCAAACAGTATAGACAAGGTTTGTATCAAGAACAATTTTATTTGGTCTAAAAACTTGTAGTTCTGTTACCACGAAGCAAGGAAAGGCTGAACAACAAAACAGAAATCTGCAATCTCTCTGTTTAGCTAGATTTTAAATCTTCTGTATGGCTAATGAAGACAAAAACCTTTGAAAAAAAAATTTACATTTAAGACAGACTTTTCCCCAATCCTGTCGAGAAGGTATTTTAGGAGCATGTAGAAGACAAAATGCCCACTCCATTTTACCTCTGTAAAATGGAGAGGTCTGTACCATCTGCAAAATGGGCAAGCCAAGCAGTTTTACTGCATCATCATCAATGCAAATATAACTGCACCAGTATATAAGCAACAAGCTTCCAAGGGTCACAGTCTCATCTCGTATTTGAGGTTGAAAATTTTTGCAGTGTACAAACATATAAAGGAAAATTATGGCAAATACTGTTGAATATAGTAACCACAAGAAGAAAACAGTAGCTAACTTCAATGTTTAGATTAAGATAGCTAATAAAACTCTACTTCTGTTTGCATTTTATCTAAAAAGGTTTTTAAAAAATCTCCTTCCTATAAAATTCATGGAGGAAAGAAATCTGTCCATGTGCCATGGTTCAGAGAGAAACAGAACCATATCTAAGAAACACAGCTGGGACCAATGTCTTCCCTGCAGCACAGAGCAGACCAACCTTCCTCAGAAACCTCAGCCACTTCAATTCTGAGACTGAACACCCACAACATAAAACTGCAGCTGTGAGGATTCTTGCTGTCTCTGTGAATAGCCACAATTTTGTGGCAGCTGTCATTATGCTAGGATGATACTGGATAAATGAAAAAAGATGGGAAAATGATGTAATGGTGAGTCATCATTCCACTGACGAAACTGCCGAGATCTTTTGGAACTGTGTGTGGCCTGATCTGCAAAGCCAGCACCCTCTCCAGCTTGCAAGCATTTACAAGCCTGTTCCCTCATATCTATCCTCCTCATTGGATAGATCACCCCAGGATGTGCCATCACTCATATTTCTCAAGGCCTGCATCCATCTTGCCTTCCTTCCACAGATTGTTTCTTATTTAAGAAGAAATTAAATTAAAATTGTTTTCTTATTTTGACGTTTTCACCTATGTGATGAATATGAAGCAAGGCATTAAACAATAGACAACAATCCCTGGAACAATGGACAGAGGAGACACTGTCATAAAGTAACTCAAAGCACCAGTTATTCATCTGTGCCAAAGAATTATAAAGTATTCCATGAAGGCTGCCAGCTTGCACAGCCTTTCCCACCCATCAGCACTTGATAAGGTTGGTCAATCAGAGTCCAAGTCCACCGGGCCCAAGTTCTGTTATGATGAAGATTTTAAGAAATTATCCCCCACCATTTCCTTTAGTAACATCACAGATCAGAACTAGCAACTGTGGAACGTAACACATTATCTAGTAACCAATAACTAAGCAAGCCCTAAACAGTTACAACATGATCATTTTTTCCAGACCCTCTTCAGGAAAAAAAAAAAAAAACAAAAAAACCCAAATTTTCCTGCACAAATCTTTATTTCCATTCAACTCTATCTCTGACAAGTAATAGATGTCTTATAAACAGTTGTCCTTACTTGGATAAAGCAGCAGCAATATTCCAGATTTTGCTTTACAATGGAGATTGCAAAAATAAAAGTTCATCTACTGGATTTACACGAACCACTTAATTCTTTAATTTGAAGCATATAGCATCAGCACATACGAAACTTAAGAGCTGGTTTAAATGCTGAACATGTACAACACTGGTGTTAATACATAGGAGAATTCATTTAAGCACATTTATCATTAAACATACTACCTACAAGAACAATTTTTACCTATAAGCATGTTTTTTTTAAAAAGACAAGAACAGAGGAGAGAGAAAAAAAAAATCACAACAGATTGAGACAACTGAGGTCTAACTGACATTTAACAGGTCAAATTCAGTATGAAAGACGTTTTTACTCACTTCCCAAATTACAGAACAGATATCTGAGCACAGAGAACTACCAGTGCCCTTCTTTCCAGAGCAGCACCATGACCTAGGGCAGGCAGCTGAAGCCTTTCCTTCCTGCCCTCACATTTACATTCAAAATCCATGCAAGAGGTTATTGGAGGATGTCCTTGGACACATGCAATGAAGGCCCATCCATGCTTTATGAATATAAAACATTATTAGGTAATAGTGCAAAAAATTATTCCTTAACTGTGAGAGTTGGAGGTTTTCTTCCATGCATGTTTACTGCAATTCTGATACCACTGGATTGCATAATTACGAAAGAAATAGAAGCAGTTTCTTTTCTCTTCAGGCCAAGGAATTTTAGAAACAGCTTAGAATCTTCTTGCTACTCAGGAATCATAGAGCATTTATTCCCAAAGAGCACTCCTCCAATGTGAGGACTCACAAATACATAAGGCTATTTTGCCAACATCACAAGGAAGCCTCTCATAAGACTAGTTTTATATTTGTTCTCTCTTCTGACTTCAGACATCCTTAAGTGGGGAAATAAAACCCCAAAAGCACAATTAAGTTAGTCTTCTAAATACAAAAATAACCACTTGAGCATTTTTTCCTTAAGGAGGTCACAATTGCTTTCGACAAAATGAAAAATGACTAAATTACTAAATTTAAAATAATCCAGGAACTACATAGATTTTTATTTTAAAGTAATAGTGCAAAGTTCCATGGCTTACAGTCCTACCTTAACCCCAAAACCAAATTTTGAAATACCAGAGGGAAAAAAAGCCAAGAAGACAAATTAAACAGATTACACACAAAACATAGTATTCCATACTTTTTCTCAGATGCAGGCAATGCCTTAAGTTAGAGCAAGAAAGAATGAAGGCCATGCTATAAAGGAGGTGTTAAAGCAGCAAAAAACTCAAGTGAGAAGATAATTCAAGTAAAGTACTCTGACAGCATTTTGTCAGGTATGCTGAGAGCATGTCATTTACTCTTCCCCACATCTGAGATGTAATAACTGCTACAGATGCAACCCAATTCATGCAGACTGCCTATTTTAATGACCCTTTACAGGAAAACTGAAAGAAAGAAATACTAAACATAAATACTACAATCTGGAAAGGGAGAATCTGATTAAAGAGGCAATGAAAAAAAGCTTTTAAGAAGAGTATTCAACAGGAATATAACTAATTCAATAAGACTGATACAGAAGCAGTTAACAACAACCGTAATGCTGAATGCAGTCTAGAATTTCATTTTGTAATGTATTTTTTTCTTTGTAACCTTGTTGGCAACTCTGAAATAAAAAGCCTGGCCTTCTGTATTTCTGAACTAAATCAGCTGATCCAGATAAAAGCAAAGTGTACAAGTCCAAAGATGTTGTTTAGAGGAACTCAGCTGAAAAGCACTTTTCAGACTGCTGTCAATGTAACAAGGCAGGATTTTCAGAAAGGAGCTTCTCTGATAGGCTTAAGCCACCACTTCTACTGAAAAAAAGAAGCAGCAAAGTGACACCTTGTAGCTCCGAGGAAGCCCTTTAGGTCAGGGGATCAATTTTTTTCTTCCCCTGAATAAGAACAAACTCACTATCATAAATGGAGATATCATTGCTTGGGAACTCTCAAGGTCAAGTTTGGGTTTGTTGGCTTTTTTATTAATTTCATTTAGGTAACAGGAGATCAACACACCTGGGAACTAAAAATACTTGCACATACAAAAGCACTGATTTTTCTGATTCATCTTAACACCCCCATAGTTTATCTAGCAGCAGTTCTACCTGGCTATGTCACTGAACTGCTGTCATCAAGCCTATAAAATGTTTTAAAACACAGTTCGAGTTGTGAGTGTACTAGAAGAACAGAGACACACATTGCTCTAAATAAATTGTAGTTAAATTCTTCAATTTATAAAGATTATAGAAAATTTTATCTTTCTTGCTCTACTTTCTGTCCTGTTCAGGTAAATACCCATTAATTAATTTCTGAATGCTAAAATTCTCTCATGCCTGCAAAGCTTTATCACATATTGCAAGTAAGATGGAGTTTTTCCTTCATATGCTTGCCTTTATTTTAGACAGCTTTATGAGAAAGTTAACTGTTACAGCTGTTTCCTGATCCACCCAACAGCAGCCCAAAAACTCTTCAACATAGCAAGATGTCAAATTAAATGTGGTGCAAACACTTCCTATTCCCAGTACTTGCACAGTTAGAATAGTAGTTTTCAGAGCCACTTAGACACCACTAGGCTCAGGCTCCACAGAGGATTTGTGCCTCATTAGCAGCATTACTTTTCCCAAGACTCTTAAATTCTCATGCTTATGTCCTCCTCATTAAAATATGAAAAAGCACTCCAACCTTCATTTTCCTAAAGATATAGCAACTCCATATGAAGTATCTTTAACCAGCTCACTCTGTAACACCAGGTTTATTTACTTAAAGCACGAGAGCCAAGATCCAATGCAACACCTGTTATTTTATTCCAATATTGACAATAAAAAGTAGCTATATTTTGCTTCATGGCAGATCAATGGTCAGCTCAAGCAGTCTTTGACCATTTCTTACATTATTCCAGCATGGCATCAGTGGCAACTTTAACAGATGATTGCATAACACAAGCACAAAGCGCACAAACCCTTTCTTCCAGTGTTTACTGAGTGAGCAGGATACAGGCACCTGCAGAAGTGACTTCACACAAAGCTCAGAGGAGGAGGACAGCTTTCTTTTCCTCCCAGTTTACCAGACAAGTGTATCCTTTGCACAAACAAGACAACCTGTTGGGCTACAGGAAAAACTTAAGTGAAGTTGTAGTTGATAGGATGCTTTCCTTCATCTTGTTCTACTGTAGAATGTGTTTAAATGCTTACCTGTACAAAGAAAGGGGAAAAAAATCAAGTCCCCTTGTAATAAAAATCCAGTTTTTTTTACTTACCTACACCTGTATTTTTAATATATGCAACACTTTGCTAAGCCTTTCAAGTTAAATTTGAAATTGACAAGCTAGATTAGCTTTTATATAAATGAAATACACTGTTTTAAATACAAGAAGTCAAGTTACGGGTTTTTTACTCAAAGACATCTAACTTCAAAACTGGACTAAAGTCACAGTATCATATCATGATTTAGAAATGTATACTGCCTGCATTTTCTGAAGCAAGCAAATTCTCTTCATTTAAAATGTTACTGCTTTTACAATAATAACCCTAAATTTTATTGCAGCAAATACATTCACAGAAAATACTTTGGTTAGTTCTGTTAGACCTAAAATATGGCCAAAGTTAAAACAGCATTAAAAACTTACTTGCCCTATAACTAAGAAACAAAAAAAGAAAGGGCCTACAGCCTCCACTAAAAATCCTAAACCCCACACATTGAAGATTCCAGAGGCATCTGTTCAAAAACACTTGTTATCCAAAACCTGACAGGAATTCTTGAAAATTCTACTAACAATTGAAACATTAAGTTATGAATAAATAATTTGTTAACTCAAATGCACTTTGTTATATAAAAATATTTAATATATATCTATTTTCCAAAGGTAGACATAATTTGTAATTACAACCTTAATATACTAGCAAGAGTTTTCACACAAATGAAGCTTAGCTTTAAAAACAAGAAAGCAGATGAAAGGTTCTCATCCTCAGGTAAAAAAAAATACTTAAGAGTTTTGACATGTGCTTGCTAGTATTTATGTAATTGTTTGCATAAAAATTAGCACCGCTTAAGTTGAGAACTAAAGTTTGATTTGAAAGCAAATTAACATCTTCTTGTTGGACTTATTAGCAAAAAACCCTAGAATTTATTTTTTCCCCTGTAGAGCAAAAAATATAAAATATAAATATTTTAAACATGCAACCTTATTAAACTACTGTTTTAAAACAGTACATTCTGTCAACAGAAGAGCTTTTAGCAAAGCATTCCCTGATGAAAAGCACAATATACTCACTTCTAATTTAAGATACCAAGGCAAGTTGGAGCAGCACTTCCCCCTTGTGAAACACAAATGCATCAAGAATTTCTGCTTCAAAACTCACTAAGTTACAATCTTATGTCTAAACCACTCTAGGAACTCTCACTTGCTGACATTTATACTTATTTTTCCTCAACCATGAAAACAGCTGTGGTAGCAAAAAATTACAGGCATAAATCCAAAAGATTTCAATGAATCTAAATGAGTATTATTTTGAAAAACACTCACTTCTTCTTCAATGACTGAATAAGCAAATATAAAAATAGTCCAGAAGACAGCCAACTCATTAAAATGGAACAGCAGCCATGCATTCTTCTTTGCTTCTATTATTTTGGTAGTTTTACAACATACTAAACATTCTCTCTTTATGGCTGCAACTTGACAAATCCACTTCAATAAAATAGCCAAGTTTTTTTTACACAAACACCTCTCATGTATCATCAAATAAGAGAAAAAAAATTTAATTTCTTTCAACACCTACTTTTAGAAACACAAACACAAAGTCTCTGCTTTTATCTTCAGAATTCAAGAGATACTAACCAAAGCCTTCTGCTTCAGAATCTTTTCTTTAGATACAAATGATACAAAAGAAAAGCCATGTGGAACTTGTTATGCATTTTTCAAAAACTGTTGGAGTTACAAAACAGCAGCAGCAGAAAACTGTTTACTCCCAAAAGTTTTAGTGGCAAAATTAATTAAATGAACATATAATGTACTTTTAAAGGTTTTTAACAATTGTTGTGTCATCTTTTTAACAAGACCACTAGTTTCAGGATAAGGACCAATGGCTTTAAATGGGGAACGGATTTCTATCGTATATTATGAAGTTTAATTTTTTAATAATAAAGAAGATGAGGAACTAGAACAGGTTGCTCAGAGAAGCTGTGGATGCCCAATCTCTGGAAGTGCTCAAAGACAGGCTGGATAGGGCTTTGAGCAGCCTGGTCTGGTGAAAAGTGTCCCAGCCCATGGCAGTAGGGTTGGACTAGATTAACTTTAAAGGTCAGTCCAAACACAAACCATCCTATGGTCTCCCCTCTTCTAATTCCCCCACAGGCACTTTAGACTTTTAAAATAAGCACCTCGATGTTTTCTCTTAAAGCTCTGTCCACAGCTGTGAGGATTATTTACAAGCATCCTCATTAACCTCTTCAAACACTTTCCTTCCCTACTGTTGCCAGAAACCAAAAAACATCACCCAGCAACAGTTTGTGTATTTTGGGGGGTTTACATCTATATACACACACCATACAGTTAACACAGTATGCAATAACAAATACAAGTGTTTTAATTCCTTGTGGTTTCTAGCTGGGGCATGGATCTCTTGAAAACACAGCTTCTGTCAGGCAGCTCAGCCTGCACTGCCTCACACAGCAGAAACCTGGTCCACAATTTCAGACTGTAACTGCTTTAGGATTCGTTGGTCTTTTAATTTAAGCTGCCAAGCTAAACCTTTAGTACACTTTCAGCACGTTCTGCGCTCCTAGATAACCTTGAATGCACAACGTGTTGTCTTTAGGAGAGCGTCTTCAGCCAGGTGCACTCCCAGCAAGAAACCTACAAACTTTTGAAGTTTGGGGCACGCAAGGTCAGTAGCCAAAGAACTTCACCTCCACACTACGGGATAAGGAGTGACGCCTGCGAACAGCTGCGCACCTGAAACTTCTGGACGCCAGGAAAGTCCGACTTTGCAGGTGGAGATGTGGCAGCTATGGCGAAACACCCACCCTGCGCCACAGGAGCGACCCCGAACACTCGGATAACACGGCCCCCCGCCAGCGGGCCGGCGCTGGCAGCGCGGCGCCGAGCGAGCGCAGGGCCCGCAGGGACAGACAGACAGCCCCGCGGCCGGACGGGCCCCGCGGGGGCGGCGGGCACAGCCCCGCACCGGGGGCCGGACTCACCGCTCTCCTTGCCAGCCGCGGCGCTGCCCTGGCGGCGGTGCGGGCTCAGGAAGTCGCGGGCCAACTCCAGGTCCTGGAAGTGGGCGAAGGGCACAAGGGCGCAGGACATGCTCCCGTCGCCGGTAGAGCCGCGGCCGCCGCCCAACCCGGAAACGCTCGGACACTTCCCTCCGGCCCGGCGCGGCCCCGCGCACGGCGCATGCGCCACGGGGGGCGGGCCCGAAGGGGAGGTGCTGAGGGGGGAGCGCTGAGGGCACCGCCCTCCAGGGCGCGCTATTGCCATATTCAGTCGCGCTTTCTGGAACGAATTCCCTCCTGACGACCGACCTAACCTTCCCTGGCGCAGCTTGAGGCTATTTAATCTTGTCCTGTTTCTAGCTGCCTGGGAAAAAAGTGCCATCGCCCACCATTCCACAAGCTCCTCTCAAGTAGCTGTAGAGAGCTATGAGATCATCTCTGAACATCCTTTTTTCCAGGCTAAACACCCCAACTCCCTCAGCTGGATTTTACCTTCTAGACCTAATATTGAACCAGCACAGCCCAAAACCCCCATGTTACTTCGATGAATAGAAAACACCTTTTATGCACAGGGTTCCTTTCAGTCTTGATGGCTCTTGCAAATACAAAGCTTTTATTTAGATTTAATGTCAACCCATTTCTTTTCCTTCTCTGAACACTGCAGCATCTGAGAGACAGCAGCAATTATGATGATTGAGATTTGCTGTGAAGTGACATTGGTACAATGCTGATAGCTGACCTGCAGCCTCCAAAACCTCCTCTTCAGGTAAGGAGAAAAAAGAATGTGTGGGAAGAACACCAAGGGATGTTTTCTGGACCCTGAGGAAATAGAAATTCCCCTATGCATAAGACTTGACAAATTTTTAATGGATTTACTTGACTAGCCTTTATATGTTTACACATACACACACACATATATATATATATATGTATATAAGAACTCTTCCTTGTTTTCTCACAGGGCTCTTTTATGTGATAGATAGCAATGTGTGTCTTATGTAGCTAAAAGCAGATATAACTGAGAAAAGCAGAAATAACTGAGAAAGTCCAAGTTATTCTGCAAGTTTGGTTTGTGGTCTAGGTCTTCTACGTGGTCCTTAAATACCTTCTAAGATGAAACAAATTTTTACTAAGAGAAGTTTCATGCCAAATGGGCTCCAGTTGGATTGCCCTAAAGGCAGAGACTATAACAGTCTCTGGTTATCAAGGCCAGAAAATCTCTTGTGAGAAAGAAACTGGCTTTAATTTACGCTGACAACTTTTTGATGTCTTCAGCTGTTCTATTTTGTTGTAGTGATGTGCTGGTTTAAAACCTAGCGGGAAAGTTAACCCCACTGAACTGCATCTCCTCCTCCACCCTCTTCCAACAAGTGACAAAACACTAGCAGGAATCACAATTTTACTGAAAAGCTTGTAATAAATGCAGTACAAATAAAAGAGGGCACAAAAGAGGCAATACCCACAAGAGGGTATTCAGCATGGAACAAACACAAACACTTCCTGAAGAGAGAGAGCCTGGCATTGTTTCTTTTTGCTAGCTTTAATATAATTGCTTTGATACAGTGCCCTATATTACCCTGTACTATACACTACTAGTAGTTTTAACTTTTGTATTAGTTAAGATCTTTCATCTACTAATATGTCATAATGAATAGTTCATTCTATATAAAATATACCTGAGGTGGCAGCAATGGGACTCTACAGTGGCCATGGTGGCTTTATCTGGGTGCTGAGCAGCCACGCAGTCCCAGCCCCTTTCGCAAGCCTGGCAGAAAGATGAGGAGCTTTCTGCTTCCAGGACCCGAGATTTCCTGCTAATACCATGGCCCCACAATGAGCTAGGTGGTATTGAATTAAAGAGTGCTAGAAACTCCATCTGTCTTTTCCTCTGTACCCAGGACAAGTAATCAGGGCTCAGTAATTTTGCCCTTGGCAACTACAAGAACATTTTATGTTTACATTTCAAATCTGTGGCTCCTCAGGCAATACACAGGTTAGACTTGAATTTAAGCAGATGAATAATCCTGTGGTTATTCAATAGAGAGTTGTTCAATACTGTTTTTCTGAACAAGCATAGAATTAAATGATCTGTAGTAATAGGAAGGATCCTCTTCAAAAACAAGGTCACAGTGTGGGAAAAGTTGAGACAAGAGGCTGGTGAATTTGCAGACGCTCTAAGTAAACTTATAAAGCCTGTAAAGAAAACTATTTAATGACATTTTAGAATTGTAACATGCACAGTCACTAGTAATGTCAACTGAATTAATAAAGAGTATGGAAGAAATTACATTAACAACATGGTTTGTCATTCTTTAGTGAAGCTTTCATGACATTATGAAAACTTTCCTCATTAGAGAATAGTGAACAGTGTAAGACTGTCATATCTCTGTCTGGTTTGCTGTATATGAAGTCAAGTTAAAAACTACCAAGATACCAATGAAAGCATAAAATAAGGCAATGAATACTCAGCAAATAACCTGATATTTCAAGACAGTCTTGAGTGCATATAGACTCATATTAACACTTGGGCTATGCAATAACCCTTCGTGTGTTTATTAGAAGTTCAATAGTTCCAAATTTTTAATGATTCATTATACATATATGGATGGCTACAGAAAACAAAACTATGTTTTGAAAAACATCTGACATAATTTTAAGCGAAGTTCCTAAAGACATTCAGATAAACACTTAATAGCCAAAATTAACAATACATTTCCAGTAAGAATAATAATTTGCATTGGAATACATGCTGCTGAACAAAGGTCTTAATGCAGTTTACAAAAATAGATAATTAGGCTATATACAGATTTACACTATATAAAATCCAGGTAATGATTTATTTGGGCTCAACACAAAAAATTACAAAAGGGAAAGGCTTCAAAAGGAGAGAGGGTAGGTTTAGATAAGATATTAGGAAGAAATTCTTGTCTATGAGGTTGTGGAGGCACCAAAATGGGTTGCCCAGAGCAACTGTGGATGCCCCAACACTCAGAGTGCATGAGAACAAGTTTCTGAGCCAGGGTCTGAGCAACAGCGTCTAGTACAAGCTATCCCTCTCTGCCAATGGCAGGAGGGTCAGACCTAGAGGATCTCCAAGGTCCCTTGTACCCCAAAACATTCTATGGTTCTTTGATTCAATGTTGTTCCACCCTCCATGACCCCCAAGCCACGGATCCCCACACTGCCCAGAACGTGGAACCCACCTCTCCGTGACATCAGCCCTGGGGCACCACGGGCAGCGCAGCTGCTGCGGGCAGTGCGGCTGTGACTGTGCTGCTGCACGGAGCTCTCAGTGCTTGCAGCTGACACGTGCCTCTGGCAGCCATGAATTGGCTCAGCCTCCTCGTCCTGCTGACCGTGGCTGGGCTGGCACACGGGACATGGGACAACTGCGGGTAAGTGGCCCCAGGCCCAGGGAAGGAGCCATGGCAACACTTGCGGCCTTCCCTGGAGGGGACGTGCCTGTCCCCCATGGCCAGGCCACAGCTTCCCACCCTACCATGGGAAGCCTCAGTTCCTTGCCAGCAGCCAGGAGGTGGCACAGACAGACACACACCCCATGGACTTCCCTGGCCTGCTGTGCGTGCAAGCCCTTGTGGGGAGGGCAGAGGGCTGAGCTTCAGCCTGAGCCACAGCAGGCCATGAAGCAGCATGGAAATGGCTTTCTGCTTGCAGATGGACTTGCGGCCTCCGACCCATGGTGTCTGACTCCATACCTCATGATGACGGCATGACACGTATTGTGGGTGGCACAGGTGCCAAGCCAGGGGCCTGGCCATGGATGGTCAGCATCCAGCATCCGAGGATACCAGGCTCAAAGCATTGGTGTGGAGGGTCCCTCGTCAGTGCAGAGTGGGTCCTCACAGCAGCCCACTGCTTTGACAGGATCAAGTAAGGAGGAGCAGGGAATGGGGACATGTCCACAACACCAGCAGGTGCCCTGCCAGCAGCACCACCTGCTACTCCCATGCCCTTTCCTCTCAGGCAGCCAGGCTGCCACAGTGCTCAGGAGAAGCCTGGGCTCATGCCAAGGCTTCCTAGCAGCCTCCAGCTTGACATTCCCCCAGCCTAAGGCGTGTGAGGGCCCTCACACCTGCCAGAGCATTGCTCCCTCTCTGCCTTGCCAAGCAGAGATCTGGCAACTGCTGGGCTGCTGTGGCACATGGCTCTGCTCCCTCACAGCCCCTCTTCATCTTCCTTTCAGGAAAATCGGCATCTTGAATGTGGTGATTGGGGCCACCCAGTTGACTCAGCTGGGCCCTGGGGCACAAGTGCGGAAGATTAAGAAGCTATTTCGTCACAAAAAATACAAGAGAAGTGATATAAGTAATGATATTGCCTTGCTAGAACTGAATGAGCCTGTCCAGTGCAGCCCTTACATCCAGTTGGCCTGTGTGGCTGACCCCACCCTAAGAGTCTCAGAGCTGCAAAACTGCTGGATTGCTGGTTGGGGTTTAACCTCAGAAGGAGGTGAGTTCCCAAGAGAGACTTCTGCCTGCAGAGCTAGCTCATCACACTGAGGAGACAGCTTGGGCTTCCCCAGAGCAGACGCCATACCCAGGCTGCAGGATGTACACCTCTGCAGAGATGGGCCTGGACTGCTCTCCAAAGGCTGGTAGCAGGGTCACAGAACCCCAGTGCCTCTGCAGAGGCAAAGCTACCAAGGAAAGGGTATCCCCTCCATGCAGGGGAAGGGGAGAACTGGCAAGGAGCGGCTGGGAGCTCATTCCTTTCTCTGCTCACAGATGAAGACTCAAGTGATCACCTCCAGGAGGCCAAGGTCCAGCTCATCGATATCCAGCTCTGCAACAGCACTGGCTGGAATGCAGGGGAAATCCACACCTACAACTTGTGTGCTGGTTACTCAGAGGGCGGCATCGACACCTGCCAGGTAGGAATGTGCCACGAGCCACTCAGCCCCCAGCAGCACCAGCAGCCAGGGAAGCACCACCCCAACACAGCCCAGGGCCTGCTTTGCCCGGCCACTCACTCACCCTCCCAGCCCCAGCTCCCCCTGACTGCTGTGGGGGCTTCCCACACACTGCTCATCCACACCTGCCTGCCCAGGCCTCCCCTTGTGCCAGAAAGCCCAGAAAGCCCAGCTAGGGCTCCTTGTAGCCCAGAGGTACAGGTGCCAATGTTCCATCCTTTGCACATCCAGGAGTCCTCTTCAGAGAGGACAGAGAGAGCGCTAATTTACAGGACCCCAAGCCATTCACAGCTAAGCTTCTGGAGGCTCAGGCACCCGAATACAGTTCTGGCATGGGCTGTGAGAGAGAAGGAGACAGCCCCAGTGCTGACAGAGCCACCCATCACCACCTGAATCCTCTGTGCTCTGCTGCAGGGTGACAGCGGTGGTCCTCTCATGTGCCAGGACAACAACGCTGACTCCTGGTGGGTCATCGGAGTGACCAGCTGGGGAAAAGGCTGCGCCAGAGCAAAGCTGCCCGGAGTCTACACCTCCACTCAGTACTTCTATGACTGGATTCTGGCCCAGATGGGCCTGAGCCCATTTGGAAGTGCTTCCTGAACAGCTGGATGGGCAGAATCCAGAGCATGTTGCAGTGCAGAACATGTACTTTCTGCTGGGGAAATGCTTGCTGATCCAAAGGCAGCCTCAGGGTCAAAACCCTGCTCTATCCTGACCACACTCCTGTGTGCTCGCAGACACTGGAAATGACTTAGTTGTTGAAGTAAAGTTGCCTCTGTTCACAGGGAACCATCTTATCAGTGCAATTCCAACTCCTGGGCAAAGTGAGGACTGCCACAATTGGCAACTGCAGAATGAGCATGAGGGCAGATGTGCCAGGCACAAAAGGACAGAGTAGCTCCAAAGAGCCACTCACAGCCAGAGTGCCTGGTCAGAGAGGAAAGTGCTCTGAGCCACCATGGCCTGGAGAAACTTAGTATATCAAGCCTAGGAAAGGGATAGGAAAAAAGCAGACACGTGGTGCTCAAATGCACATGGGCTGCTGATTAGGGCCTGGTGAGAGCCTGGGCTAAGGGAACAGATCTGGGAAATCCCAAGCATGACAAGGGAAACTCCTGGCTCCTGACTGGAGTGCCAGTGCCCTAAGGCAGAGCCAGATTTCACAGCCAGCAAAGGGGGATTGAGGTGCCAGGAAGTCACACTTCACAGATACTCAGAGGAAGAGCTGGGGTCATTCTGGGGAGAGGAACCTGGCAGGAACCCTAGGAAAGCACACCAGGAATGCCGTGGAAGGCCAAGGTGAGTGGGCCAACACTACCTGCAACACCAAGGCTCTTGACAGATACTCCAGCAGTGGTGCCATTAGGTCCCATCTGGGCTGCCAAAGTACTGAGGAAACTCCCCTGTGTCACCATTCCAGAGACACAGGTGGTTCCAACGAGCCTATGGTTGCCCCTGTTTGATTCCCTACCCATGCGATTCTCACCCAGTCAGAGCAGGTTTCCATACCCATTCAGCCTCAGGATTCCCCCCGCAGACTTGCAGATGTCACATTCCATAAAGAGCCACCAGCTCCTGCTGCAGCGCTCAGTGTCCATTCAAATCCTGGCCAGTGCCGCAGCTCCCTGTGCCCTCTGTTATGCAAAGCATGGGCAGTTCACAGCCTCTGGTCCCAGGCTCCTGCCAGCCAGAGCTCAGTCTGCAGCTGGCACTGCAGCTGCACACCCAGCTCCCTGCCCCAAATGGATTCCTCAGCTGCTGCCTGCCCCAGGGACTACACAGCCTCATCCTGCAGGAAGAGGGGCCTAAGAAAGCAGCAGAGAGCCTTCTTACAAGGGCAGGTCCTAAAAGGACAAGGGGCAATGGCTTTACAGGGACAGACGGTATTGGTGATCACATATCCTCTAAACAGAGAGAGACATAGCTTTCTCCGAGGCTTTTCCTGGGAAGCTGTGGGAAAGCTCAGAGAAAAGAATGAGAAACAATTCTTATCTGCACTTTCTGCACCTGTTGTTGTGCACATGTGGAATGTGTTATGGAGATTTTTTTACCAAAGGGTGATTTTTTAAATTGAACTCTGCTGATGGTATTTTGGATGCATTGACCAATTGGATCCATGTGTGTGTCATGACAGTCTGGCATGGGCAATTGTGACTGTGGTCACAAGGGTTTTCAGGATGAAGAAGAGACGAGAATGTTGGCTCCATGATCAGAAGGCTTGATTTATTATTTTATGATATATGTTACATTAGACTATACTAAAAAGCAATAGAAAGGAAAAGGTTTCTTGAGAAGCTAGCTAAGCTAAGAATAGAAAAGAATGAATAACAAAGATCTGTGTCTCAGACAGAGCAAGAGCCAGCTCTGCCATGAGTGGTCAAGAAATCCAAACACCCACAGGAGACCAATCACCTGTTGCATTCCACAGCAGCAGATAACCATTGTTTACTTTGGTTGCTGAACTGCAGCTTGTCACAAGGAAAAATCCTAAGAAAGGATTTTTCATGAAAGATGTCTGCGACATGTCACCTTTTTTTATTTAGTTAAATTAAAAGGAAAAAGTGTTTGTAATTTTCTCTGCTGTACTCATGCCGAAGAAAAAGACAAACACTTGACAGGTTATCTGTTGCCAATCAAACTCCACTCAAGTGCTCCTGTGGAATGCACTGGGAATTTCTTCACCCGTAGAACATAAAATTCTATCATATTACTAAAACAATTCTATAATATAAGAAAATGCAAAAACAATGCAAAGAAAATTCAAGTCCAAGCAGCTGAGTTTCAGGAAAAGTCCATGGCTTGAAGATGTTCCTCTTTGCCATATCTGAAAGTTTCTTTTGGTCCTGAAACAGGCTTGCTACAGAAAGGTCCATCAATATTTATCAAAAGTCCATTGACAGTCTTCAAACAATTTTGAGAAAATTAGAAAATTTCTGAAATGTCTTGCCACAGCCCTTCATTGAACAACTTGGGCTGAAGCCAATCCCTGGCTCCTCAATGCCTCTGAGCTGCTGCCAGCTCTTTCACCCTTTTTTATTCAATTTAAATTTTTTTTTTTTTTTTTTTTTTTTTTTTTTTTTTTTTTGTCTTGTCGGAAAGAGCAGCAGCAGCAGCAGAGGAGCCAGAGAGAGGCCCTTGGGGGCCCTGGCCCATGTGGAAGGATCAGGAACCCCAGACCTGGCCCACTGAAAGGTGGCCCAGGACCAGAAGGGGGAAGCAAAGCCCCCAAACTCAACAGGAGGCTGGGAGGTGGCCCTGGCCCAAGCAACCAAGGCAGACAGCCCAGGCCCAGCCCCCGAGGCAGGCTCTGCATTGGCACAGACCCGCACCCTTTTGCCAGTACAATGGCAGAAGGGGTGACCAAACGCTTCCTTTCCCCAAAATCACCGAGGCATGCCGGCAATGGGAAGACAGAAGCTGTCCCGAGAAACTTCGTCTCGGGTCTGGGGATGTCCTTTCCCCACAGCAGACAAGCGATGCTCGCTTCCTGCTGTGCCCTCTGCCTCTGCAATGCAAATGCACCAGGTGTTCCTCCCATCTGCCTCATGGCACCACCGCCACCCGCTCCGGGCTGGGGACCAGGGGCAGAACTTTCGGGACCCACCTTCCCCTTGCCGCTGGGGCGCGCGAGGGGCGGCAGAGAGATTCGCATCCCCCAGGGGGAAACCCCGGACCAAACACCCCCCAACCCGCCAAGTATGCTGATCTTGAAAACAGGCAGTCGCGCTGCGCCCACAGCCAGCTGTCGGGCCATGCCTCCTCCACGGAAGGACAGGCTGACGCCCTCTTCCCCTGTCCCAGCTCCCCCCGTAGGGGCAGCCCCGGGACAACCCGAAAAACTCGGGGAGGAAATCACGCTGGATGCAGGAGGCGCCTCTGCTGCTGCCGCCGGCTCCAAGGCAGCCTCTGACGCAGACATGGAGAACGGAGTCCCCGCAGGGGCGGGCAGCGGGGCCGCCTGGGGGGGCGGCGGGGGCGGCACGGGGTCGGCAGCTTCTTCTGCGCCGGACTCTGACATCGGCCGCGGAACCGCAGTCGCAGAAGGCGGCGGGACGGCCGGGGGGGGCGGTGGATCGCTGTTGCCCAGCAACATCGGCGCAGCCGCGGGAAGCGGTGCCTCTGAGATAGATGCAGGCAGGGAAGCCGGTGGAACCGCGGCTGGAGCGCCCACAGGCTCCCCCGGAGGGGCGGCCGCGGGACGGGCCGCGGGGGGAACTGCCCGCACCCGCGGGGCGGGTTGGGGCGGTGCCCGTGGCGCTGGCCGGGGCGGTGCCCGTGGCGCTGGCCGGGGCGGTGCCCGTGGCGCTGGCCGGGGCGGCGCCGCCCACTCCCATCCCCCCTGAGAGCAACGGGAGGGGGGAACAAACGGCTCCGTCTGAGCATGCTCCGAAGACGCAGTAAAAAAAACTTCGGCTGCGGGCGAAACTTCGCCCCCCCACTGTGGTTCAGGGGGGCTGGAAAGCAGCAGATCGTCCCCCTCCAAAGGGTCTTCCCCCGGAATTGGGGGGAACGGGGCTTTGCCCTTGCAGTTAGCAATCCAGGGAAAAACAGCTGCTCTCCGTTTCAAGACTAGAAAGAGCTTCAAAAAGGTTGGATAAATCGAGGGGCATCCGAACCCCCGGTATAAAAAGAATTGGAAAATGGAGCCCATACACTCCCAGACAAACACATCGAGGGCATATAGCACATTCGTAAAAAATCCAAAGAGCTTCGCCCATCGAAAAAACTCATAGAGATCTGCCTCCAACAGGAGAATTCTGTCCTCTTCACCCCATTTTTGCCAGAGGGCAATAAGTTTCTCCTCTGAAGGGGAGAATGGAACCTCATCCTCTAGGGGAGGAGTCCTCCAGATGAGCAGCCACAAACTGCGAATGACCTCATCTTTAGGAGGGGAAAAACCAACAGTACCTTGTGACAGTGTCCAGGACTCTCTGGCTATCTGCATGGTTCTGCTGAGCTTTCCGAACATCTTCCTGGAGGCTTTTCAGAAGGTTCCCTTTGTGGTCAGCCTTGCTGTGAACTCTGTCCAAATTCGGATCTTCAGTTCTTCAGCTCCTGGCTAGAATCCACTTCTGTGGTCACTTGTGAAGCAACCATCAATGCCACACATTCAGGGTTTACCCAGTGCAGCAATGCTCCTCTGGTGGTCTCACCAAGTGATGATTGTCCTCCTCAGTCGGGGGTCACCAATTGTGACTGTGGTCACAAGGGTTTTCAGGATGAAGAAGAGACGAGAATGTTGGCTCCATGATCAGAAGGCTTGATTTATTATTTTATGATATATGTTACATTAGACTATACTAAAAAGCAATAGAAAGGAAAAGGTTTCTTGAGAAGCTAGCTAAGCTAAGAATAGAAAAGAATGAATAACAAAGATCTGTGTCTCAGACAGAGCAAGAGCCAGCTCTGCCATGAGTGGTCAAGAAATCCAAACACCCACAGGAGACCAATCACCTGTTGCATTCCACAGCAGCAGATAACCATTGTTTACTTTGGTTGCTGAACTGCAGCTTGTCACAAGGAAAAATCCTAAGAAAGGATTTTTCATGAAAGATGTCTGCGACAGGCAATGGGTTTTTCTTAATAGTATGTTATAGTATAGTATAGTATAATAAAGCAATTGATCAGCCTTCTGCAATCATGCAGTCAAATGCTCATTATTCCCACGTTGTGCTACAATAAGGGCAGATTCAGCTGGGATCAGAGGAAGGAAATCTTGATTGTGACAGTACTGAGGCAAAGGCACGGGTTGCCCAGAGCACCTGTGGATGCCCCATTCCTCAAACTGTTCAAGTACAACTTCTGAGCCAGGCTCCAGACAACTGGTTCTAGTGAAGGCCATCCCTCTGTGCCCAAGGCAAGGGGGTTGGAGCTAAATGATCACCAAGGTCCCTTCCATACCAAACCATTTTGTGGCTCACCGATTCCATTTTTCCCCTCCCCCAGTGGGTCCCTGTGCTACAGAACCCCATGGTGCCTGGAACACAGAACCCCCTGCCCTGTGACATCAGCCCTGGGGCACCACGGGCAGCGCAGCTGCTGCGGGCAGTGCGGCTGTGACTGTGCTGCTGCACGGAGCTCTCAGTGCTTGCAGCTGACACGTGCCTCTGGCAGCCATGAATTGGCTCAGCCTCCTCGTCCTGCTGACCGTGGCTGGGCTGGCACACGGGACATGGGACAACTGCGGGTAAGTGGCCCCAGGCCCAGGGAAGGAGCCATGGCAACACTTGCGGCCTTCCCTGGAGGGGACGTGCCTGTCCCCACAGCTTCCCACCCACTGTGGGAATCCTCAGTTCCTTGCCAGCAGCCAGGTGCTGGCACGGACACACACACACCCCCCATGGGCTTCCCTGGCGTGTTGTGCGTGCAAGCCCTTGTGGGGAGGGCAGAGGGCTGAGCTTCAGCCTGAGCCACAGAGGCCATGAAGCAGCATGGAAATGACTTTCTGCTTGCAGAGGGATATGTGGGCTCCGACCCATGGTGTATGAGTATGAGTACCTGGATCACGACGACGGTACAACACGCGTCGTGGGTGGTGCAGATGCCAAGCCAGGGGCCTGGCCCTGGATCGTCAGCCTTAAACATCCTGCAATACCAGGCACAAGACACCTGTGTGGAGGGTCTCTCATCACTGCAGAGTGGGTCCTCACAGCAGCCCACTGCTTTGACCCCATCAGGTAAAAAGATGCCAGAAATGGGGACATCTCCATAACACCGGCAGGTTCCGTGTCAGCAGCATCACCTGCTACTCCCATGCCCTTTCCTCTCAGGCAGCCAAGCTGCCACTGTGCTCAGGAGAAGCCTGGGCTCATGCCAAGGCTTCCTAGCAGCCTCCAGCTTCACATTCCCCCAGCCTAAGATGTGTGGAGACACTCACACCTGCCAGAGCGTTGCTCCCTCTCTGCCTTGCCAAGCAGAGGTCTGGCAACTGCTGGGCTGCTGTGGCACATGGCTCTGCTCCCTCTCAGCCCTCTCTCCATGTACTTTCCAGGAAAATTGGCGTGGTGTATCTGGTGATTGGGGCCACCCAGTTGACTAAGCCAGGACCTGGAGCACAACTGAGACGGATTAAGAAGTTAATACGTCATGAAAACTATAACCCAAGTGACAAAAGTAATGACATTGCCTTGCTGAAACTGAGCAAGCCTGTTGACTGCAGCCCCTATGTCCAGGTGGCCTGTGTGGCTGACCCCGCCCTAAGCCTGTCAGAGCTGCAAAACTGCTGGGTGGCCGGCTGGGGTGCCACTGCTGCAAGAGGTGAGTTCCCAAGAGAGACTCCAGAGCAAGCTCAGCCCTCTGAGGAGGAGGCATGGGCTTCCCCAGACCAGAGGCCAAACCCAGGCTGCAGGATGTACACCTCTACAGATTTGGGCATGGCCTGCTCCCCAAAGGCTGGCAGCAGGGTCACAGTGCCCCAGTGCCTCTGTAGAAGCAAAGCCAAACCCTGGGAAAGGAGATCCCCCTAAAGCAGCAGAGCAGAATTGGCAAGGACCTACAGGGGGATCATTCCTTTCTCTGCTCACAGCTCAAAACTCAAGTGATGTCCTACAAGAGGCCAAGGTCCAGCTCATCGATGTCCAGCTCTGCAACAGCACTGGCTGGTATGCAGGGAAAGTCCATACCCACAATGTGTGTGCTGGTTACCCACAGGGCCGCATTGACACCTGCCAGGTAGGAACGTGCCCCCAGCAGCACCAGCAGCCAGGGAAGCACCACCCCAACACAGCCCAGGGCCTGCTTTGCCCGGCCACTCACTCACCCTCCCAGCCCCAGCTCCCTGTGACTGCTGTGGGGGCTTCCCACACACTGCTCATCCACACCTGCCTGCCCAGGCCTCCCCTTGTGCCAGAAAGCCCAGAAAGCCCAGCTAGGGCTCCTTGTAGCCCAGAGGTCCAGGTGCCAATGTTCCATCCTCTGCACATCCAGAAGCCCTGTGCAGAGAGGACAGAGAGAGCCCTACCCTACAGGACCCCAAGCTACTTGCAGTTAGATTTCTGGAGGCTCAAGTGCCTGGATACAGCTCTGGCATGGGCTGTGAGAGAAAAGGAGACAGCCCCAGTGCTGGCACAGGCTACCCATAACCACCTGAATCCTCTGTGCTCTGCTGCAGGGTGACAGCGGTGGTCCTCTCATGTGCCAGGAGAAAGACAGCGACTTCTTCTGGGTTGTTGGAGTGACCAGCTGGGGAAGAGGCTGTGCCAGAGCAAAGCAGCCTGGAATCTACACTTCCACTCAGTACTTC
The DNA here is from genome assembly GCF_037042795.1 of Molothrus aeneus. Lineage (NCBI taxonomy): Eukaryota > Metazoa > Chordata > Aves > Passeriformes > Icteridae > Molothrus > Molothrus aeneus. The sequence continues at coordinate 1,634,231 of NC_089678.1, read as the reverse complement.
TATGACTGGATTGTGGCTCACATGGGCACAGAGAATGTTTAAAGGGCTTTTTGAGCACCAGGATGAGCAGCCTCCATGGCGTGCTGCAGTGCAAAGCAAGTGTTTCCTGCTGGGGCAATGCCTGCTGATCCAAAGGCAGCCTCAGGGTCAAAACCCTGCTCTGTCCTGACCACACTCCTCTCCTCTAGCGGTTGAAGTAAAGTTGCCAATCATCACAGGGAACCATCTTTTTGACTGAATTCTGACACCTGGGCAAGGTAAAGACTTCAATATTCCGCACCTGCAGAACGAGCCTGGGGGCACAAAGGGACGCAGTGGCTCCAAAGAGCTCCAAAGTGCCTGGTCAGAGAGGAAAGTGCTCTGAGCCACCATGGCCTGGAAGAACCTGCTATCTCAAGCCTTGGAAGAGGATAGGAAAAAAGCACATACCTTGGGGTGGTGCTCAAATGCACATGGGCTGCTGATTTAGGGCCTGGTGAGAGCCTGGGCTAAGGGAACAGATGTGGGAAATCCCAAGCATGACAAGGGAAACTCCTGGCTCCTGACTGGAGTGCCAGTGCCCTAAGGCAGAGCCAGATTTCACAGCCAGCAAAAGGGCATTGAGGTGCCAAGTGGTCACACTTCACAGATACTCAGAGGAAGAGCTGGGGTCATTCTGGGGAGAGGAACCTGGCACGAACCCTAGGAAAGCACACCAGGAATGCCGTGGAAGGCCAAGGTGAGTGGGCCAACACTACCTGCAACAGCAAGGCTGTTCACAGGCATGGCCAGCCTGTGAGCCAGGGGGAAATGATGCCGGGGCTTGGCTCCATATTTGGGAGGAGAGGAGGGCAGAGAAAGGGAGGAGTTGTGGAAGATGAGAGGGCTGTATAAGTGTGGCCAATGGAGAGAAGGTGCAATCAAAGAGCCAGCTGCAGAGACACAAACTGCAGCTTGCTGTGCTGGTTTGCCTGTGTGCTGCACCTAATCACCACAGGATGGGAAAGAAATTTATTTTCTTAACTTGCTAATTAACAAATCATCTAAAAACTGTACAAATTTTGCCCTAATTTTAAACCCTTTCAATCAAATTTTGATACTGAGGGCTGCAGGGGGCAGGGGGGGGGGCGGGGGGAGGTGGGTGGAATGGTAGAGGATCTTGGAATGCCTTGGGGAAGACATGTGCCAACTACATTCTCTTGGCTCCCAGGCCAATGGAGTCCTGCCTCACAGCAGGTAGCACTCTTCCCTTTGTGTTAATCCAGACGGGCTTTGCTGAGAAGAATAGCCCAACATTTGTACTGGTCCCTGCCACCCTGACTTGAGTTAGGGGCTGCCGGCTCACTAAAGACACTGAGTGCAAGAGTGTCACTCAAGGCAGCAGAAGACCATTACCCTGCCCAGTGAGAAGACCAACTTAGAGTCAACCAATCGCCCTAGCATAAGTTTACTGTGCTGTCTTGGCAAAATCTGCTGCCCATAAGAATTTCTGTCAATGTTACACCAGCTCAGCCACAGGTGTCCTCTGATCTACCACAAGAATATTTCCCATCATGTCAAAAATCACAAGGGATGTGAAACTCCTTTTTCATGCCAAAAAGGGACTTCCACCCCCTTCTGTGTGTGCCCAGGGGCACTACCACCCTGGCACGAGGGACACAAGGCTCTCCCTGTACCTCTCTCCAAAACCCTTTGAGCAGAGACTTGAGTATCCTAGCAGAGACTCAGGGCCCCCCACCTCATACCTTATGGGGGTATCCACAACTCTTCTGTGGCCGCCTTACACTGATCATGCTGTGCATGCCTTCTCCACCCTCTACCAGTGATTTAATCAAATCTGCACCAAATGCCACAACAATAGAAAGGTTCAAATGCACCTTATAATTTACACAGAGTTTGCACATGAAATTGTAACACTTCCCATTTGGCTCCTTCCTGCTCTAAAGATCCCGGGTGAACTCACCTGCCAACAGTTGCATGTTTGGAAGAGCAAGGCTCTAAGGTCCCATCTGGGCTGCCAAAGTGCTGAGGAAGCTCCCCTGTGTCACCATTCCAGAGACACAGGTGACTCTAATGAGACGATGGTTGCCCTGTTTGATTCCCTACCCATGCGATTCTCACCCAGTCAGAGCAGGTTTCCATACCCATTCAGCCTCAGGATTCCCCCCGCAGACTTGCAGATGTCACATTCCATAAAGAGCCACCAGCTCCTGCTGCAGCGCTCAGTGTCCATTCAAATCCTGGCCAGTGCCGCAGCTCCCTGTGCCCTCTGTTATGCAAAGCATGGGCAGTTCACAGCCTCTGGTCCCAGGCTCCTGCCAGCCAGAGCTCAGTCTGCAGCTGGCACTGCAGCTGCACACCCAGCTCCCTGCCCCAAATGGATTCCTCAGCTGCTGCCTGCCCCAGGGACTACACAGCCTCATCCTGCAGGAAGAGGGGCCTAAGAAAGCAGCAGAGAGCCTTCTTACAAGGGCAGGTCCTAAAAGGACAAGGGGCAATGGCTTTACAGGGACAGAGGGTAGCTTTAGATGAGATCATATGAAGGAATTCCGGATTGTGAGGGTACTGAGGCACTGGAATGAGTTTGTTCAAGGACTGCTCTCAAGCCAAGCTCTGGACACTCTGGACAACCAATTCTAGTGCAAGACCCTCCCCATCCCTCCCTGGGATCCCTACTGCTATCCCTCCCTGCCCACGGCAGGGCATTGGAGATAGATCATCTCCAAGCTTCCTTCCAACCCAAACCATTCGATGGCTCTTTGATTTGATATTGCCCCTACCCCAGTGGACCCCCTTGACATAGGCCACAGTGCCCAGAGTACAGAATCCACCCCTCCATGACATCAGCCCCAGAGCTGAGGGCACCATGGGCAGCGCAACTGCTGCGGGCAGTGCGGCTGTGACTGTGCTGCTGCACGGAGCCCTCAGAGCTTCCAGCTGACACTTGGAATGCCTTGGCAGCCATGGATTGGTTTAGCCTCCTCGTCCTGCTGACCGTGGCCAGGCTCTCACAGAGCATCCAGTACAACTGCAGGTAAGTGGCCCCAGGCCCAGGGAGGGAGCCACAGTAACAATTGCAGCCCTCCCTGGAGGGGACCCACCAGCTGGATGAAGCTGGGCCACAGCTTCCCACCCTACCATGGGAAGCCTCAGTTCCTTGCCAGCAGCCAGGAGGTGGCACAGACAGACACACACCCCAAGGACTTCCCTGGCCTGCTGTGCATGCAAGCCCTTGTGGGGAGGGCAGAGGGCTGAGCCTCAGCCTGAGCCACAGCAGGCCATGAAGCAGCATGGAAATGACTTTCTGCTTGCAGAGGGACCTGCGGGCTCCGACCCATGGTGTCTGACTCTGGATACAATAGTCGTGACCACGGCACGACACGCATCGTGGGTGGCACAGGTGCCAAGCCAGGGGCCTGGCCGTGGATGGTCAGCATCCAGCATCCGAGGATACCAGGCACAAAGCATTTCTGTGGAGGGTCTCTCATCAGGGCAGAGTGGGTCCTCACAGCTGCCCACTGCTTTGACCTCATTTTGTAAGAAGGGGTAGGGAATGGGGACATGTCCACAACACCAGCAGGTGCCCTGTCAGCAGCATCACCTGCTACTCCCATGCCCTTTCCTCTCAGGCAGCCAAGCTGCCACTGTGCTCAGGAGAAGCCTGGGCTCATGCCAAGGCTTCCTAGCAGCCTCCAGCTTCACATTCCCCCAGCCTAAGGCGTGTGAGGGCCCTCACACCTGCCAGAGCATTGCTCCCTCTCTGCCTTGCCAAGCAGAGATCTGGCAACTGCTGGGCTGCTGTGGCACATGGCTCTGCTCCCTCTCAGCCCTCTCTCCATCTGCCTTCCAGTAACAGCAGCTTGGTGTACGTGGTGATTGGGGCCACCCAGTTGACTCAGCCGGGCCCTGGGGCACAAGTCCGCCAAATTAAGAAGCTACTACTTCATGAAAACTATCAGAGACGTGCCATGAGCAATGACATTGCTTTGCTGAAACTGAGCAAGCCTGTTGAGTGCAGCCCCTACATCCAGCTGGCCTGTGTGGCCGATGCTATCTTAGGGTTGTCAGTGTCACAGGAGCGTAACTGCTGGATTGCTGGCTGGGGTGCCACCACTGCAAGAGGTGAGTTCTCAAGAGGGACTCCAGAGCCAGCTCAGCACACTGAGGAGATGGTTTGGACTTCCTCATAGCAGAGGACAAAGCCAGGAAGCAGGATGTACACCTCAACAGAGATGGGCCTGGCCTGCTCCCCAGAGGCTGGCAGCAGGGTCACAACATCCCCATGCCTCTGTAGAGGCAAAGCTATGCCCTACAGAAGGGGATCCTCCACAGACAAGGGGAAGAACTGGAAAGGAGCTGGTGGGGGCTTGTTTCCTTCTATGCTCACAGATAAAACCCCGAGTGATCACCTGCAGGAGGCCAAGGTACACCTCATCAATATCGAGCTGTGCAACAGCACCTTCTGGTATGCAGGGAAAATCCACACCCACAACTTGTGTGCTGGTTACCCAGAGGGTGGCATCGACACCTGCCAGGTAGGAACGTGCCACGAGCCACTCAGCCCCCAGCAGCACCAGCAGCCAGGGAAGCACCACCCCAACACAGCCCAGGGCCTGCTTTGCCCAGTCACTCAGTCACCCTCCCAGCCCCAGCTCCCCCTGACTGCTGTGGGGACTTCCCACACACTGCCCATCCACACCTGCCTGCCCAGGCCTCCCCTTGTGCCAGAAAGCCCAGAAAGCCCAGAAAGCCCAGCTAGGGCTCTTGGCAGTGAAGAGGTCCAGGTGCCAATGTTCCATCTTCTGCACATCCAGGAGTCCTGTGCAGATAGGATAGAGAGAGCCCTACCCTACAAGAACCCAACTCATTCACAGCCAAGCTTCTGGAAGCTCCAGCACCTGAAGACAGTTCTGGCTGTGCAAGAAAAGGAGACAGCCTCGGTGCTGACAGGAACCACCCAACACCACCTGAATCCTCTGTGCTCTGCTGCAGGGTGACAGCGGTGGTCCTCTCATGTGCCAGGACAACCATGCTGACTACTGGTGGGTTGTTGGAGTGACCAGCTGGGGAAAAAGCTGTGGCAGAGCAAGGCGACCGGGAATCTACACCTCCACTCAGTACTTCTATGACTGGATTGTGGCTCACATGGGCACAGAGAATGTTTAAAGGGCTTTTTGAGCACCAGGATGAGCAGCCTCCATGGCGTGCTGCAGTGCAAAGCAAGTGTTTCCTGCTGGGGCAATGCCTGCTGATCCAAAGGCAGCCTCAGGGTCAAAACCCTGCTCTGTCCTGACCACACTCCTCTCCTCTAGCGGTTGAAGTAAAGTTGCCAATCATCACAGGGAACCATCTTTTTGACTGAATTCTGACACCTGGGCAAGGTAAAGACTTCAATATTCCGCACCTGCAGAACGAGCCTGGGGGCACAAAGGGACGCAGTGGCTCCAAAGAGCTCCAAAGTGCCTGGTCAGAGAGGAAAGTGCTCTGAGCCACCATGGCCTGGAAGAACCTGCTATCTCAAGCCTTGGAAGAGGATAGGAAAAAAGCACATACCTTGGGGTGGTGCTCAAATGCACATGGGCTGCTGATTTAGGGCCTGGTGAGAGCCTGGGCTAAGGGAACAGATGTGGGAAATCCCAAGCATGACAAGGGAAACTCCTGGCTCCTGACTGGAGTGCCAGTGCCCTAAGGCAGAGCCAGATTTCACAGCCAGCAAAGGGGCATTGAGGTGCCAGGTGGTCACACTTCACAGATACTCAGAGGAAGAGCTGGGGTCATTCTGGGGAGAGGAACCTGGCAGGAACCCTAGGAAAGCACACCAGGAATGCCGTGGAAGGCCAAGGTGAGTGGGCCAACACTACCTGCAACAGCAAGGCTGTTCACAGGCATGGCCAGCCTGTGAGCCAGGGGGAAACGATGCCGGGGCTTGGCTCCATATTTGGGAGGAGAGGAGGGCAGAGAAAGGGAGGAGTTGTGGAAGATGAGAGGGCTGTATAAGTGTGGCCAATGGAGAGAAGGTGCAATCAAAGAGCCAGCTGCAGAGACACAAACTGCAGCTTGCTGTGCTGGTTTGCCTGTGTGCTGCACCTAATCACCACAGGATGGGAAAGGACTTTCTTAACTTGCTAATTAACAAATCATCTACATACTGTGCAAATTCACCCCAAGATTTTATACCCATTTATTCAACCCCATGAGAGGAATAATGGATTTGTCTTTACAAAGAAGCTGTGCATCTTCTGGTAGATAAAACTAGCACTGGGAGATAAAAGAAATAATGGAAAGGATTCCACTGATTGATGAATGGAAAAAGATATTTGCTTTTACAAATAAACTTTTGGTTTGCTGATAAATGATATTAGACATTGAAAGATGAAAGAAACAACGTGGAAGAAAACCCCCTAAATTCTGTAAGAATTAAAAATTAAAAGGGAGGGTTATATATTAGAGGGAAATCTTTGGTATCAGGCGTATTGGGAAGTCTTTACCTTTCAAGTACTTCAGTCAATGGGGAAAGAGTGAAGGGAAATATGGCCAGGAAATTAGGATAAAAGGGAGGCTGCGTCCTCCAAAAATTTGAGAGATCCCAGAGGAATGCCCCATGGATTCTCCCTTTACTTGAATAAAGTAAAAGGACTCCTCTGTCTTCTTTTTTGGACATAAACCTCTGATGTTTGTGGATTAATTTTCCTAACATCCAGAATATTCATGTTGGGGGAAAAAAATAAACAATAGGGCATCCTGCAATTCCTTCGGGAAGACATGTACAAAGCTACGCTCCATCACTGAAAAGCCATTTCCCCTTGTCCTATCAGCACATCTCACAATCATGGATAACCCGGAAGACTGTCCATGGTTAAATCCTCTTCTCAGTCTTGTGCCTGCTCTTAGGTAGCCTCTCTGCCCTGCTGATCTGAGGCATCATGGGCCTATTTAGCTAGGAACAACTTGCCTTGTGTTGCCAAATTTATCTGTAACACCTTGATTTTGTAGCTTGATCCACCTATTCATTGTTGCCTGACTCTTCAGCACAGGAACATCTACATGAAAGACTTTAACGGTCAGCTTCTCTACCCAGGCATTGATGTCTTGCCATTCTTCAGCAGCCCAGACTGGTTTTTCTCTACACCGTGTTTGGCCTGTTTGGCCTTTTTCCACCTTTCCAGCCATCCCCAGACTGTTTGCTACCATCCACCAGTCAGTGTAGAGGTAGAGTGTTGGCCACTTCTCTTACTCAGCAATGTCCAAAGCCAGCTGAACAATTTTCAACTCTGCAATCTGACTGGATCCACCTTGTCCTTCAGTAGCTTCCGCAACTCACAACATAGGGCTCCATACAGCTCCTTTTCATTTCCAACTGGTCCCTACAATACAGCAGGATCCATCAGTGAAGAGGATGTACCATCCTTTACTTTCAGGTAGCTGGTTATATGGTGGGGCTTCCTCAGCATGTGTCACCTGTTCTTCCTCTTCTGATGATAATCAAAAGTTCTCGCCTTTGGACCAGTTTGCGATGACTGCCAAGATCCCAGGTCAATTTGGGTTTCCTGTTTGAGTCCACTGTGATGAGGGTGATCCATTTACTCCAGGCAGCATCTATGGCATGATGTATTGCAGGGATCTTTCCTTTAAATATCCAGCCCAGCACTGGTAGTCAGGGTACCTGAAGGAGCTGTGCTTCAGTGCAGTACTTCTGAGGCAGCTCAAATCCCTTCATAAGCTGCAATAATGTCTTCCTCCATTGGGGTGTACCTGGCCTCAGATTCTGTATGCATGACTCCAAAACCCAAGAGATCAGCCTCAGGTCTTGCCAGGTCCCTTCTGCCAGAGGCTCAAGGAAGGACCATTCTCTGTGGCTGTAGTGTAGAGCACATTCTTCACATCCTGTCTTGTCCTGACAGGCCCAAGTGCTACTGCATGGACAATCTTGTGCTTGATCTGCTCAAAAGCTTGCTGTTGCTCATGGCCCCAGTCAAAATAATTTTTCTTTTGTGTCATGAGGTTGAGAGGTCTTACAATCTGACTGTATTCCAGGATGTGCATTCTCCAAAAGCCCACAGTACCTAGGAAAGCTTGTGTTTCTTTCTTGCTGGTCAGTGGGGACATAGCACTTATCTTATTAATCATGTCTGTTGGCATCTGTCTGCATCCATCTTGCCACTTCACCCTTAGGAAATTAATTTCCTGGGCAGGCCGCTTGACTTTACTTCATTTGATAGCAAAACCTGCTTTCAGAAGACTCTGGATTATCCTCTCTCCTTTCTCATAAACCTCTCCTGCCATGTTCCCTCATACAATGATGCCATCAATGTACTGCAGATGTTCTGGAGCCTCACTCTTCTCCAGTGCAACCTGGATCAGTCCATGGCAGATGGTGGGGCTGTGTTTCCACCCCTGGGGCAGTCGGTTCCTGGTGTACTGAACACCCCTCCAGGTGAAGGCAAACTGGGGCCTGCACTCTGCTGCCAGAGGAATGAAGAAAAATGCATTGGCAATGTCTATAGTGGCGTACCACTTCACTGCCTCGGGCTTCAGCTCGTATTGGAGCTCCAGCACATCCGGTACGGCAGCGCTCAGTGATAGTGTAAATTCATTTAGGCAACAATAGTCCACAGTCAATCTCCATTCCCCATCAGACTTGCACACAGGCCAAATGGGACTGGTGAAGCTTGAATGGGTTTTACTGACCACTCCCTGGCTCTCCAGCTCATGGATCATATTATGTGTGGGAATCACAGAGTCTCAGCTTGCGTGGTATTGCCATTGATGTACTGTAGTGGTGGCCATTGGTACCTGCTGTTCTACTTTCAGGAGTCCTGTTGCAGAAGGGTATTCTGAGACACCAGGCAAGGTGTCTAATGCCCTGTGTCTTCACAGTAGGTATTGCAAAAGCCCATCTGAGTCCTTTAGAGTCTTTGAAATAACCACTCCTGAGAAAATCTACTCACGGAATACATGGGACCTCTGGACCAGTCACAATAGGGTGCTTACTCCACTCCTTCCCAGTCAAGTGTACCTCAACTTCCAACAGAGTTAACTGCTGCGACTCCCCTGTTGACCCAACAATAAAAACAGGTTCTGTCCCCACATGTCCCAGTGGTATTAAAGTACATTGTGCACCAGTGTCAACCAAAGCCTTGTATTTTTGTGGTTCAGTTGTGCTAGGGAATAGGATCCACACAGTCCAAAGGACCCAATTTTCCCCAGCATTTACCTGGCTGGAGGCCAAGGCCCCTCTTGTCCTGGCTACCATTGACTCTTTCTGTGAACATTCCAGAGGTTCCTTCAAGGGGAAGGACATCATTTTCCCTTCTGTTATACCTGGCAGCTCAGCTACAGGAAACTGTAGCTGCATTCCTTATGGTGGAACTCCCTTGTTAGTAGATTCCTCCTTTAGTTTACACACCTGTGCTGCCAGACAGAAATTAGTTTTCCATCCCACCTCATATCTTCCTCATGCTCACACAGGAAGAACCACAGGTCAGCTTCTGGGATGTACCCCCTCTCCCTAGCTGGGGTCATCTGCATCAGATAAGGGCATCTGCACTGTACTGAAGAGACTTTGAAAAGGTGCTCTTTAATCTCCTTTCTGAGTTTCTGATGGGTCTCTTCAGTTCCATCTTCCACTTTCTGTGTACATGCCGCCAGGTCTGTTTCCACGGCTGAGAGTTTTGCTTCTGTTGGACCATGCATGTTGGGTCAGCATCTTCGCAGTACCAGAGCCTCTTTGTCACAGCACTACTGTCTCGTCCCTCTCCTTCCACTGCAGCGTTGCTATGACAGGGGTGTACATGCGTGGCCAGATTTGTCCAAGTTTGAGCCACATCATTGCTGTACATTTTATGATGTCTGGACTCTTAGCGGTTTGGTCATCATCTGAGAAAAGGACCTCTAGCACAGCCAGTTTTCTCAAGTGTTGGATTTCTTGCTCCATGGTTTTCTAGAGGCCTTGCTGCAGCTGAAGATCTGAGTGAAGGTATCTTTCTTTCCTACTTGTTAAGAGCTGTGTCCAGAGGCTGAGAGGTTTGGGCCTCCTGCAATCCCCTGGTCAATATCCACATCACATGACAGAGGTGCCAGATGCCTCACTTCAGTACCATCCAAAATTGTACCATAGCCTGCAGTGTCCCAAATTTGGACCAACCAACATAATATAGACTCATCAAGCCATTGGCTGAGATATTTTCTCAGATTGTGAAGGCTTTCTAAGGATGGAGACTTGGTGATTATTTCTGGTTCCAATTCCTCTACAGGCTGTGAGGGTCCTGACTCCCCATCATCATCCACTGGGTGAGTGGATTTGGTTTTGTGTCTCCTTTTCTGGACAGGCGTAATCGCTGCTGGCTTAGGCTCCCAATCTGGCTTAGCTGCAGCTAGAGTGCCTGAGGTGTCTGCTGATTCATCCTCCTGCCCCTCTGGCTGTATTTGCTGTCCTACAATGTCTAGCAGTGTGTGATAAGCATTAGCCAGGGCCCAGCACATTACAATGAGCTTCTTCTCTTTAGAGCTCTCATTACAATTTTCTTTCAGATATTTCCCCACCTCAGCTGGATTCTGAATTTGTTCAGGGGGAAAGTTCCAAACTATGGGGGCAGAGAATTCCTTCAGGGTTTGTCCTATGTCGTCCCACATCCCACACCACTGGAGCAGATGTCTGGACAACCTCTCTGGAAATCTCAACCCTGGTTCTTAATGTGCTGTAGGTCTTACGGAGGAGAGCTAGCAGAATTTAAAAAAAAGAAAATATGGTATCTTTAACATCCAGAGGGAATGGAATATTCTCAAAAGGGGACATGCCAGATCTGAAGAGGAAGAAGGAGGTAAAAGGCTGGGAAAAATCATCCCCTACTTTTCCTACAACAGACTGAGTGTAATTGTTAATAAATCCCAAAAAAAAGACTGCCAAGGCCAGCACAGGAAAACAGAAGAGAATACACTTCCCAAATAACTCTCATTACATCTGACGTCTTTCCATAAATTATTAGCACAAAGCATATCAACACAGCAATTCTGATTTGTGTCCCTGATATGAAGATATATACCAGGGCCAGGATTGCCAATATATATGGATAAGCACATGCTCCTAGGTGCCATGAAGCCGTTATTGAACAGGCAGCATGGTAACCATTGACTGTTGTACCCAGTACAAAGTCTTTCAGACAAGAGTTATTTTTTTTAATTTTTCACTTTCTCTTGCACTTTCAAGTTGGGCAACAAATTTTGTCTAATTTTGAGACAATTTAGAAGAGAACCATATGGGTTATCTCCTTTAGACTTTAGACTGCAAGAATCCCTTTCCACCAGTAAGGAATGAACACTAATAAATGAAAGTGAAAAAAAACCACCAAAACCCCAACATTTTTGTTTACAAACCAAATGCCAACAGGCAGGAACAAATAAAAAGTAAATAATTTGTACATATGAAAGTGTTAGACCTCACCACTCCACCAGAACAAAAGGAGATCCAAAATGCTGGAGAATACCCATTCCTTATACATGATAAAAGATGGCATCAACTTCTCCCCCTTTGGAAGGCAGGAGCCTCATGGAGCAGACGAAGGCCCAGCAGCAGACGAAGGCCTCATGGCTCATCTGACGCTGACCTCCTCCCCACAGCAAAGAACAGCAGAACAGTCATGGCAGGTGAAATAGCTGGGCTGGAGCCATTTGGTGTGTTCTTTCCACAGGTTGGCACAGTTCACAGTGGTTTGGGTCGGAGCAGGGAAGCTCCACTCCTGCCAGTGTGATATCCCCGGTCTCGGACAAGCGGCTGCTCAATTTGCCTCAAGGCAGCCCAAAAATCACTACTGCAGATTCTCTGAGACAAGTGTTATATGTAATAAATTAAAAAGCCAAATTAATAATAATAACAAAAGATTTCATTTTTGTGACCAAAAATATGGTCCTCGATAGCTATAGTAGAGGAAATATATTGTATTTGAATATCTGTATAGAGGCTTTGCCTTAGAGGTCTTGGTTGTCTTTGATAGGCTGCAGCTGCGATGTCTTTAATTGAGCTGCAGCTGTGACCAATAAAGATAACTGTGATAAAAGGGGGTGGGTTAGCCAGTGAGAGAGAGCCTTGGAAGAGCCCTGAGCTGAGAGAAAACAGCATGCAGAAGAAGGAGTCTGTGCTGTGAAGATCTGCAGCTGTAAGAATATGCTGAAGAAGTATAGACTTTACAAATCTGATAACAGTATGAAACTCTAAAAATAGAACAACAACAGATAGCCACAGCCAAAGAGAGGGCATTGAGCCCAGGATTGGCGCTGGGTGAACCTCGATCCAACCTCTATCACATCGAACCCCCTCTGTTCACAAATGCTGTCTCTGTTGGGGCTGGTTTTATACAGTTTTTTCTGCCCGAGGCAGAGGTGCCCCTACTCTTTTCATTACTCTGCATATGCATGAAGTCTCCTTTCTCTGTGCAGGGCTGGACAATGCTGTTTCTGGTAGGCAATGAGTGTTGATGTTGAGTTATGGGAACCTGGTATTCAGATGTATGTTCCGGACAATTCTGCTTATCTTGATTGAAGATACTTATCAAGTGTTCATGCTCTTGGGTGTTCCACGGATAGTCCCTGGAAAGGCCCATCTCTGCACCAGCAATGTCCTTTCGCTTGCTAATTAGGCTTTCTTTCCTTGCTACCATCTGGAGTTTCAGAATTTCTATGTGGCACTCTGTCTCCTGACTGTCCGTGGTCTTAAATTTTTGGATTTTTGTTACATGCACAATTTTACTTACGACTTTAATTCATATATATCTCATATAAGCACGAATTACCTCACATCACATATTACAATCCCTCTCCTTCTATATAAACATGTTAATTCATGCTTCCTTCTACAATTTTTTATGTTTTCTACTATTTGTAAATTTTGCTAAAACTACTCCTAATTTCTAAAACTTGTCTGTTCCATATTTCCTACAAGGAGAAAGGGACCCTCTCAGTCCTCCTCTAATTCTTTATTTATCCCATTCCCCTTGCAGCACCTCCTGATTTATTCTATAAACGACTCCATCATCTTTTATTTGCTTTTCAAATTTAGCTAAGACTTCTGTTGCTTTACTCTCTTGTTCTCCTTCTCCCAGATTCAATATTTTGGACAATTTATTATTCTCGAAAGCACGCTCGGGGTCTATAGGCCTGGCTGCTATCTGCATGCCCTGCATCACAGAGTGTATCAGTGGAATTAAAAATGGTATTAAGCAGGGTAGGAATATAACCCCAGCTACTGAACACATTATAAAGAGCACCATCGTTTTCCACCAGGCTCCTTCAAATAATTGATCCCATCTGGATGCCTATAGGATAGAATTCCATTTCTGGACTGGGACATAAGCCACCTTCTTGATCTCTGCTGCAAGACCCCTGATAGTTTCCCCGTAGTCGTCAATTTCTGTACAACATTCAGACTCATTAAACTTCCCACAGACTCCCCCTTCTTTGGCTAACAAATAGTCTAAAGATATTCTGTTTTGGTACACAAAAGCCCACATTTGAGAATGTTGCCTGCTCAATAGTTCAAGGGCCTCTGAGGTGTGATTTGACACTATCTCAACTACTGCTTGCGACCTTATCAATCTGTTCAATAGATAAATTTGGGTTCTATATCCCCAGCTTCCATCCTGGGCCCATGTAGCAGGGCCATAATATTCCATTATTCTTTCAGCAGGCCACTCCTCTTCTCCCCATGTTTGGCTGCCGCCTACAATAGGGAGTTTCTTCTTTAAGTCTCTCCTTTTCCTATTTAGAGTTTCATACAGAGAAGCCCCCGATAAGCTACTCTTGGTTCTGGGGAGAATAAAGAAAATAGGTTGAATCATCCCTAATGTACAGGACCCTTTCCAATTTTGGCGTAGTTCACTATATGCCTGCTTCCCACAAATCCAAGATATCCCAGTAGGGGCTTTACACTTAATTCTTGTATTTTCTGATCCTTTCCAGAAACCCCTTAGTTCTTTCAAGGATTGGTAAGGATTAGCTCCAGAGCTTTTCATCCAACAAAGTCCAATTTTATCATTCCATTCACAATTGTTTCCCCTCTCATGACTCCAATATCCAGCGGGAGGTTTTGGTTGCCAGACCCTGCTTTTGCTGCTTGAATTTACCACTAGAGTGGATATACACAGGGTATATCCTACTACTTCAGTATATTCCTTTCCTTCTCTACTGATACAAATTGTTCCAATTACTCTTTGGTCCAACACCCATTCCTCAGGTCTCTGTATTGTTCTGGAGACTTGAGTATTAGCCCATTTCAAAAGCTGCTCTGGAGTTAAGCTTTCACCTTTCCAAGGCCATTTCTTGGCTGATTTTAGTTCCCCACAAATCCAGCAATCCAGCAATTAGTCAGTCCTAGTTCAGTGGCAATCTCTTGAATTAGATCCATAAATAGGTTTCTGTTTGGAGCAGGCAATCCCCAATCAGTATACTGCCTTTCTAGATTATTGTATTGCTCACTCAGGGGTTTTAGCCTTTCTTGTTTTGCCCTCTTTTTCCTCATTTCCAAGTCCTGTCTCTTTAACTCCTGAGCTACTTGTTTCATTTTGCTTTCTGGATCTATCCCTTCCTTGTTCTTGGAGAAACAAAATGTCTTATCATACTGTAAACAGGCCCTGTCATCATTCTCCTCAAGAAGGTCCAGGATGACAGGCTCATTACTGAGGGTGAGCCTATTCTCATATTTCAAATTTTTCCCTACCCAGTAAGTCTTTCCATCCATTGCACACATTTCCAATCAAGCATTGTCATAACACAGTTGGTTAATTTGAAAATAAGCTACAAAGATTGATTCCATTTTTCTCCCGACCCACACCATCCGGTTACATTGATTACACGTAGGAACAGGTATTCATCCCACATCCCTCTTATACATTTTATGCTTGGATGTTTCTGACTGCCTGTTCTTAGATCTCGCTTTTAGGTTAAAACAAACTGTTTTTCCGTCCAATTCACATACTTTAAATTGGGTGCCGTTTAGGGTACAATACCTGTTTTTTCCATTATCGTGGCAGTCTTCAGGGGCTGGGTATGCTGAAATTCCCATTTCTCCTTGTCCCTCCAGGACAATCTGCATGCATTGCCTGCACTTGTCAACCGGGCTCTGCCCTCCCATGTGGAACGGGGTTTCAAGGTGCAGACTAGTTGTCCTGCACACAGCTAGGCTCAGGCCCATCACGATTCCCCAGAGGTGTATGCTCCTTGGGTTGCCACCAGCGGCAAGGAAGACCATTTTCTCGGCAGCAAGAGTATTCTTCTGGGGTCCCATTCCTGGACCGAGCCACATACCACCTCTTAAAGGTGCCCCACCTTGGTAGCTTGACTGCATCTGCACTGCAGGGTACCTTATTCAACTTTCGGCACTTGATTTCTATGATTTCAGCCTTAGAGTCCAATTTTCCCCTTATTCCATTTTCATAGCCTTAATACCACTCTGGGGAGTCCAATTCTAGTATACCCAAATTAGTAGCAAGAACTAAGATATGGCTAGTCAGATTTTGTTCTTGCTCAAGACACTTTGTACACAAGCCCTTAGATCTATATCCCCTTCTACAATGCATAACCGAAACGTCGAGACAGTATTTGCATTTAAAATAAACAAACGGATTCTCAACCAGCCACTGTACAACTTATCCAATCTCCATCATTCATTTACTTGGTCGGCGCAATTTTATCCTTAAGTCTCCAGGAGGAGAGGCGATTTTCCACTCAGGTGTCTCTTCCCTATGTTTGACCTTTTTTACTCGAGATGCGTGCGTCCAGCCTTTCTCCGCTGTTCAAATGGCTGTGTCTGTAGTTAGAAGGACAAGAAAAGGGCCTTCCCAGTGAGGGGAGAGGGGGACCTCCCTCCATGCTTTTATCAGCACTTTTATCTCCTGGTTGTATTTTGTGTATAGCAAACCCTAGGGGGGCGCTCTGTGTCACTATCCTCTGCTTTCACAGTTCTTGCAGATTTTTATTTATTGCTATTAAGTAGGGTTGTATCTGACCGTCCTCTAACCTAGGGTGTCCTACCGGCATCCCATGTTCGTAAGGCATTCCATATAGCATTTTGAAGGTGACAGCCCTGTTTCAGAGTGTGGCATGGTCTTGATGTTTAGTAAGGCTAGAGCAAGGCATTTTAGCCAGGACCTCTTAGTTTCTAATATTAGTTTTGATAATTGTGCTTTTAACATCTGGTTCATTCTGTCAATCTCTCCTGAGTTCTGGGGATGCCACAGGGTGTGGTATTCCCATCGGATGCCTAAAGCTTCTGCTAGTTGCTTAATGATTTTTGAGGTGAAGTGCATTCTCTGATCTGAATCTATGTAATTTACTACTACATATCGGGGTACAATTTCTTCTAAAAGGACTTTTGACACTGTCTAAGCTGTTAAGCTGTTGCCCTAGAGCTTGGGAAAGCTTCCACTCAATGGGTTAGTTTATCAACTATTACCAGTAGAAATTTATACTTCCCAGCTTTGGGTAATTCAGTGAAATCTACCTGGATCCTCTCAAAAGGCCGGTATGCTATAGGATGGCTCCCCAATATTGCCTGTCGTGCCCTGGCCTGATTAAATTTCTGGCAGATCATGCATCCCTGCACCTCCTGGTTAGACAACTCATAGATCTCTTTACACCCAAAGAATCTCAGAAATTGTTCCTCAAGAGCCTGGGCCCCCCCAATGTGTCTGCTAATGTAACCTCATCAAGATTTTCCTGGTATAGTCTTTAGACAGCAGTTCCCTCCCATCTGCTAATTTCCACTTACCATCTTCTAGTTTTCCCCCAATTTTCTTATATCCTTCAATTTCTTTCTGGGATGGATATGGGGGATATTCTTGGGCCTCACTTTCCTCCACCTCTGGGGGTACTTACCTTCAGTAAAGCTGCATTCTTAGCTTCCTTATCCACCAAATTGTTTCCTTGAATCCAAAACTATATCCCCGCTTGATGTCCTTTCAAATGTATAATTGAAATTTCTTCTGGCTCCCTGACAGCTTCTAAGTTTTGTTTTATTATTTCCCCATGTACCAGCCCCTGTCCTCAAGTACTGATTAGCCCTCTTTCTTCCCAAATTTTTCCAAATGTGTGAACTACCCCAAATGCATACTTTGAATCCATAAAAATCATTCCTTTCCTCCCTTTTAATCTCTTTAAGGCTCGTAATACTGCATATAGTCCACACTGGACCACCCAGCATTCAGAGGTCCTGATTCTATTACTTGTCCTGAGTTACCATCCACTATCACATATCCTGATTTTCTTTTTCCTTCTATAACCCTCACTGACCCATCCACAAACCATTTTTCTCCCTCTTCTAATTCCTTCTCCTCTAAATCCAGGCTTATCTTGGTCTGTAGCTCCACCACTTCTGCACAATTATGAACGGGCTTTCCCAAGGCCTCTCCAAACAAAAATTGGGCCAGATTTTGTGCAGTAGTTGTCCATAATTCTAAATCATGTGAATGGATTAATGTGGCTTCATATTTCAATAACCTAGCGTCTGTAAGCCATTTGTCTGCCTTTTGTTGTAGTATATTTCTTACGTTATGGGTAGTATAAACTATCAACTGAGCCCCAAATATTACTTCCTTGGCTTCTTCTACTAATAATGCCACTGCCACAATTGCTTGTAAACAAGTGGGCCACCCCCCGCTTGCAGGGTCCAGAACTTCAATACGTACCCTACTGGTTTCTTGGCCCCTGCCCAATCCTGCATTAACACTCCATGAGCAGTGTGACTACTGACATCCACAAACAACTGGAATGACCTCTTTACATCAGGAGGCTCAATACTGGTGCTGCCATAAGTGTTTCTTTTAAGTCCTTAGATCCTTTCTCATCTTGTTCTGTCCATTTTATCTTATTGGTGGTGAGATTTTCATACAGGAATTTTACCTTTTTGCTATATCCCTCAATCCACTGTCTGCAATAGCCTAGAAGTCCCAGTAGCTGTCCTACCTCCCTTTGCGTCTGTGCAGGAGGTAGCGCAACAATCCCTGCCACCCTTTCAGAATCTAGCTTCTTCTTTCCCTTTGTTAGCCAGTGTCACTGATATTTGACTTCGGGTTGCATAAACTGTAGTTTAGAATTTTAAACTTTTAGCCCTTTATCCCCCAAGAAATTTAATAATGCTATAGTGTTTGTCCTTCTGTCTTCCTCCCTTGGGCTAGCAACCAATAAGTCATCTACATATTGTAACAATTTTGTCCCTTCTACCAGCACAAAGTGACTTAGTAGTTGCTCAAGTGCCTGACCAAACGGTTTGGTGAGTCTACAAACCCCTGAGGCAAAGATCTCCATCTGAACTGCTGCTTTCAGTTGGTCTCTGGGTCTTCCCATTGGAAGGCAAAATAATCCCTGCTATCTTTAGCTAGGGGGCAAGTCCAAAAAGCATCTTTCAGGTCTATCACACTATACCAAGTGTCCTCGGGAGAGATGTTGTTTAACAGAGTAAGGATTCGAGACCATAGGGAATAGTGTTTTAATCCTTCTGTTCACAGCTCTCAGATCTTACACTAGCCTGTAACTACCATCCATCTTTCATACTGCCAAGATTGGGGTATTATGCCTAGACATGCAAGGCTCCAGAGTCCCCTTTCTTATCAGTTCTTCTATTACTGGTTTCAAACCCCTCCTTCCTTCCATAGGAATGGGGTTTTGCTTAATCCTAATCGGATCCTCTAGTCTCTTGATTTTGATATCTATCGGCTCTATGTCTAGCCTTCCAGCCTCCCCTTGGGTATACCAGACTTCTGGATCTATTTTATCCTCATCCTCTGTGGTTAGTTGGTATAGACTTACCCTGAGCTGGGATTCTTGTACAATCAGGCTTATCCCCAGAGCTACCATCAAATCCCTCCCCAGCAGGTTATAGTCTGCTTCCTCAACTAGTAGCATATTCCCTAGGCAAAACCTAGTCTCAGATTCTGTCTCTACATTTTTAATAACTGGAACTTTAACAGGTTCCCCTTTTGCCCCGATTACCATCATAGTGTCCTTGCTTATAGTGCATCCGGGTGGTAATCGCTGCACACTACCTCGCTCAGCTCTAGAATCCACTAAGAATATTAATTCCTGTTTTTGAGGTCCTACCTTCAGCTTTATCAAGGGCTCCTTGGATGTTCTGGACCCCAAATTAAAAAGCCCCTGACACCTCTAATCCTCCTGAAAGATTTTTTCGTTTTCATTCTCTTCTTACATTCTCTCTTAAAGTGACTTCTCTGTTAACAGCAAAAGCACCCTGGGACATTTCTCTGGTTATTTGAGTACTTACTTTGGGAGGGGTTCTGCTTCTTCTGAGGTGGACAGTCCTGCGCTGGCTTTACAAGGTCTTGGACCCATTCCTGTTTTTGTGCTTCCCTCACCACTGCTACCAACACCTTCGCTTGTACTTTCTGCTTTTCCTCATCCCTCCTCATGTAAACCTTCTGCACCTCTCTAAGTAAATCCTGTAATTCTTTTTCCTGCCAACCTTCTATTTTCTCCAGTTTCTTTCGTATGTCTTCCCATGATTTTGCAACAAATTGCATTTTCAGCAGGACCACGCTGACTGGGGAATCAGGGTCCATTCCCGAGTACATCTAAAGACTTTTTTCAGCCTCTCTAACCACTCGGTGAGTGTTTTATCCTTCCCCTGGCATTCCCCAGGTACTTTGCTCATATTCTGCCCCTTTGGTACTGCCTCCCGTATACCTTGTATTACCATATTTCTGAGGTTTATCATTTTCTGCCTGCCTTCCTCCAACTGGGCGTTCCACGATGGTCTCTTGGTCAGGCCATCTCTGGTCACCTCACTCTCCCTATATTCCTATATTCCTAATATTCCCAATCTTGAATCGAGGCTTGCCTTATAATTTTCCGCTCCTTGTTATTGAACAGTGACCTTAATATAGCATTCATGTCATCGTATGTGTAGATGCTAGTTCCTAGGAATTAATCTAGCCTTTCTGCTATCCCCAATGGATAGCAGCCTTTCCATTTCTTTCTTAAAAGCCCTTACATCCCCAGTATTAATTGGCACGTTTACAAATTCGATAACTCCTGGAGCAGTCGGTACCTCCCTTAAAGGGAAGAGGTTATGCTTATCTTCCTTGTCCTCGCTATCATCATTATTTACCTTTCTCATTTTGCATTGTGTCCTGCTGGCGGAGGGAGAACTGGTTTCCCCAGTGGGGAGGGTTTGCTTCTCTGCCATCTGTGGTGGGGGTGGAGGCTGGGAATGATCCTGTGGGAATTGCAATGCCAAAGCCTGCTCTTGTAGGAGCATGGCTTCTGGAGGCGGTATAGGCATCGGGGGTGCCTGGGCTTGCGGAGGTCCCGTGGGTGCGGGCACAGGGATCTGGGCTTGCATGGGTTGGGATGGAGGAGTTAGATAGGGAGGCAAGAGGTTATCCAAAGGTTCCCATGCCTTGCTCTGAGTCGCGGCACGAGTTCTGATCGGGAATAACCCCATGCTAGTGTTTCCCCACAATCCAGCATATTCCATTTCCTCTAAATCTTGTGGGTATTTACCAGCCACATGGTCTTATAAAGGTTGGCAAGTCCATCTTTCGAACGTGCCAAACACAGGTGAGACCGAATGTCTTCTAATTTCCTTATCTCCCCATATTTCAATGCAGTAGTGGACCATTTCCTCCTTAGATGTCCCCCTCCTTTCGGGATCATCTTCCCAATGTTCCAACATCCATCCCAATGGGCTATCCCTTGGAATCTCGGGTAAACCCTTTCCTCATGCCTTCAAAGGCTTCTCCTGGGTTTTTCCCTGAGCCTTGCTCTTTTTCTGTCTGATTTTTTCTGAGAAAAATGACTTTTCTAGTGTTTCCTTACCTTAATTCTTGCGCTGGGGTTCCCGAAAAGAATCCCGGGTCTTTATCCAGTACCAATTATATGCCTAGAATTTGTTCAGGATTACTAGCCTACTTGCCTCACAGTGAACTGATTTGTGAGTTTTTTGGCTGATAATGAGCTCTCTCTTCCTTACCTGAATCCTGGATCAAAAAGGTTTACCAGTTCCCAAATGCCTGGGAACATCCCTTCCCTTTTTGATCTTTCCCCTGACTGAACCCCTGAACTCCCTGAGTTTCAGGCTTTACGTGTGAAATGAGTCTATCACCACGTTGCATCCGCTTCCCCCGTGACAGACCACTTCCGTCACGGGAGAGTGGAACTGCGATCTTGGGGTCCACACTCGCTTCGTGATAATATCACATCTCACACACATGCTCGATCACACCTCACTCAACCAAGCGATACTTACGGTTCCTTTATGTGCTCTTCATGCACGTGAATTTTTAAGAGTGAAAAAGCTGCGCCGCAGCTTCAGAGATCCTTTCCCTGGATCTGTCCAAATTACCTGAGAGCTCTGGGCGTTTTTAACCACTCTTTGATTGTGGCTCTGGCTTTTGGTTTGAGATATGATTGGTTGCACGAGGTTCCCAATCCCATCAGACCACTAAAATCAGCAGGCCACCTCCTGACCAGAGAGGGGGTCCCCAGACCCCTAAATCAGATCACATCAGGGTCACCAGGATTGTTATAGGTAATAAATGAAAAAGCCAAATTAATAATAACAAAAGATTTTATTTTCGTGACCAAAAATACGGTCCTCAATAGCCACAGCCAAAGAGAGGGCATTGAGCCCAGGATTGGCGCTGGGTGAACCTCGATCCAACCTCTATCACATCGAACCCCCTCTGTTCACAAATGCTGTCTCTGTTGGGGCTGGTTTTATACAGTTTTTTCTGCCCGAGGCAGAGGTGCCCCTACTCTTTTCATTACTCTGCATATGCATGAAGTCTCCTTTCTCTGTGCAGGGCTGGACAATGCTGTTTCTGGTAGGCAATGAGTGTTGATGTTGAGTTATGGGAACCTGGTATTCAGATGTATGTTCCTGACAATTCTGCTTATCTTGATTGAAGATACTTATCAAGTGTTCATGCTCTTGGGTGTTCCACGGATAGTCCCTGGAAAGGCCCATCTCTGCACCAGCAATGTCCTTTCGCTTGCTAATTAGGCTTTCTTTCCTTGCTACCATCTGGAGTTTCAAAATTTCTATGTGGCACTCTGTCTCCTACTGCACATGGTCTTAAATTTTTGGATTTTTTTTACATGCACAATTTTACTTACAACTTTAATTTATATATATCTCATATAAGCACGAATTATCTCACACCACATATTATACAAGGAAAGGAAAAACTTTTGCCAAGGCAAAAACCAAGCCAGCCACGATAAAATTACGCTGCACAGAGCCCTAAAAACCTGGGTAGGGAGCTTTTAAAAAACACCCATGCAGAACAAAAACACTTTGTCCCCCCTGCCTCACACACTCAAGGTCGCAGGATTGAAGGGTCTTAAAGATACAGTAACAATTTCTGGAAACAGAATAGAGGATATCTGAATATACTGTCATAATAAATCACTCAAAGGCACTGAGGCACAGGCATAGGTTGCCCAGAGCAGTGTGGAATCCTGCTTTTCCCATAGTCAGGGTCAGTAGAGAAGACACAGACACCAACTTCAGGAACAAGTGTAATTTACTGTAATCCAAAACTGCAAAGAATTGCAAAAGGATAACCTAAGCAATGCATCTAATCATTACTATAAAAGACTGCCTACAGTGATGAAGAAAGACACATCACAAATTACTCTAATACTTTACCATCATCCAGGTCTACCCATTCAGCTGGGGGAAGCCACTGTCACAATACAGGGGAACCACTGCTTGCAAGTAGGAAATTCTGCAGGTGCCTTCCCCAACAGGCAATGAGGTTTCTGACTGCAGTGGGAGAGGGCCCTCTTTTTATACTGTTGAATAAACAAGCTACCATAACTTCTAGCAGGAACATCTGGTTTTATTCTCCTATTGGGATGCTCCCAAGGCCCTGGAGGGCTTCAGGAGGAACCAAGGGAATTGTCTGTGATGCTACACCCCAAAAAGAGGCCAGATGTTGCCTTGTCCAGCTTCTAAATAGGGAAAGGAAAATCCATGTTTTGCCAGTAAGCAGATATAGATAACATTTGGCTAGAAGGTCAATCTAGAGATCAACTTTTGGTCAAGAGGTGTTGTTCCTGCCTCAGTCAGGGCCTGTTGATCAGGACTTAGTACTTCAATGCCCCATCCCTCAAAGGACAGATTCTGAACCAGGCTCTGAGCAGCTTCCTCCAATGCAAGCCATTCCTCCGTGCCCAAGGCAAGGGATCAGAGGGAGATGATTTCCAAAGTCCCTTACAGCCCAAACCATTCCATGGCTCACTGATTCCATGTTGCCCCTCCCCCAGTGGGCCCTGTGCCACAGAACCCCGCAGTGCTCAGAACATGGAATCCACCCCTCTGTGACATCAGCCCCAGGACCAAGGGCACCACGGGCAGCGCAGCTGCTGTGGGCAGTGCGGCTGTGACTGTGCTGCTGCACGGAGCTCTCAGTGCTTGCAGCTGACACGTGCCTCTGGCAGCCATGAATTGGCTCAGCCTCCTCGTCCTGCTGACCGTGGCTGGGCTGGCGCAGAGCATCCAGTACACCTGCGGGTAAGTGGCCCCAGGCCCAGGGAAGGAGCCATGGCAACACTTGCGGCCTTCCCTGGAGGGGACGTGCCTGTTCCCACAGCTTCCCACCCACTGTGGGAAGCCTCAGTTCCTTGCCAGCAGCCAGGTGCTGGCACGGACACACACACCCCCCCATGGGCTTCCCTGGCCTGCTGTGTGTGCAAGCCCTTGTGGGGAGGGCAGAGGGCTGAGCTTCAGCCTGAGCCACAGCAGGCCATGAAGCAGCATGGAAATTACTTTCTGCTTGCAGAGGGAGCTGTGGGTTCCGAGTTCCACCACCTGTCAACATCCCCATGACTTATTCCTACGGCAATGTGGCTTATGACTACGGCATGACACGCATCGTGGGTGGTGCCGGTGCCGCAGTAGCAGAATGGCCCTGGCTCGTCAGCATCCAGCACCCATGGGTACCAGGCCTGGGACATTGGTGTGGAGGTTCCCTCATCACTGCAGATTGGGTCCTCACAGCAGCCCACTGCTTCGACAAGTTTGAGTAAGGAGAAGCAGGGAATGGGGACATGTCCACAACACCAGCAGGTGCCCTGCCAGCAGCACCACCTGCTACTCCCATGCCCTTTCCTCTCAGGCAGCCAGGCTGCCACAGTGCTCAGGAGAAGCCTGGGCTCATGCCAAGGCTTCCTAACAGCCTCCAGCTTGACATTCCCCCAGCCTAAGGCATGTGAGGGCCCTCAACCCTGCCAGAGCACTACTCCCTCTCTGCCTTGCCAAGCCAAGGTCTAGCAGCTGCTGGGCTGCTGTGACTCCCTCTCATCTCTCTCTCCATCTCCTTTCCAGTAACATCAGCCTGCTGTATGTGTTGATTGGGGCCACCCAGTTGTCTCAGCCGGGCCCTGGGGCACAAGTGCGCAATGTCAAGAAGGTGGTGATACACCGCAACTACAAGCGTAGCGACATGAGCAACGACATTGCCCTGATGCAATTGGACCGTCCTGTCCTGTGCAGCTCATACATCCAGCTGGCCTGCCTGGCTGAACCCACCCTAAGTGTCTCAGAGCTGAGAAACTGCTGGATTGCTGGCTGGGGGGCCACTACGGCAAGAAGTGAGTTCCAAGAGCAACTTCTGGGCCAGCTCAGCACACTGGTGATAGGTTTTGGGCTTCCTCACAGCAAAGGCCAAAGCCAGGCTGCAGAACATACATCCCTGCAGAGAGGGGCCTGCCCCTAGAGGAAGGGATTGGCCTGACAGAGAAGCAGAACCAGCATGGAGCTGCCAGGGGCTTATTCCTTTCTCTGCTTACAGGTCTAGATTCAGCTGATCACCTTCAGCAGGCCAAGGTCAAGCTCATTGATCTCCAGCTATGCAACAGCAGTGACTGGTACGCAGGAGAAGTCCATCCCTACAACTTGTGTGCTGGATACCCACAGGGCACCATTGACTCCTGCAAGGTAGGAACGTGCCACGAGCCACTCAGCCCCCAGCAGCACCAGCAGCCAGGGAAGCACCACCCCAACACAGCCCAGGGCCTGCTTTGCCCGGCCACTCACTCACCCTCCCAGCCCCAGCTCCCCCTGACTGCTGTGGGGGCTTCCCACACACTGCCCATCCACACCTGCCTGCCCAGGTCTCCCCTTGTGCCAGAAAGCCCAGAAAGCCCAGCTAGGGCTCCTTGTAGCCCAGAGGTACAGGTGCCAAAGTTCCATCCTCTGCACATCCAGGAGTCCTGTGAGGATAGGATAGAGAGTGCCCTACCCTACAAGAACCCAACTCATTCACAGCCAAGCTTCTGGAGGCTCCAGCCTCTGAGCAGAGCTTTTCTCTGCCCAGAATAAAGCTCTGGCAGGGGCTGTGG
Source organism: Molothrus aeneus (assembly GCF_037042795.1). Taxonomy (NCBI): domain Eukaryota; kingdom Metazoa; phylum Chordata; class Aves; order Passeriformes; family Icteridae; genus Molothrus; species Molothrus aeneus. The sequence goes on along the minus strand of NC_089678.1, from coordinate 1,608,905 downwards.
GAGAGAAGGAGACAGCCCCAGTGCTGGCAGGTGCCACCAACACCACCTTAATCCTCTGTGCTCTGCTACAGGGTGACAGCGGTGGTCCTCTCATGTGCCAGGACAACAACGCTGCCTACTGGTGGGTCATCGGAGTGACCAGCTGGGGGGAAGGATGTGCCAGAGCAAGGCAGCCTGGAGTCTACAGCTCCGTTCAGCACTTCTATGAATGGATCGATTACAATATGCGTATAAACGCAGTTAAAAGTGCTCCTTGAGCAGCAGGCAGGATCCAGAGCAGGCTGCGGTGCACCACAACCATTTCCTGCTGGGGCAATGCCTGCTGTTCCAAAGGCAGCCTCAGGGTCAAAACCCTTCTCTGTTCTGACCACACTCATCTCCTCTGTGCACACACACACACTGGAGTTGATTTAGTTGTTGAAATAAAATTACCTTTGTTCACATGGAACCATCTTTTCAGTGCAATTCCAACTCCTGGGTAAGACAAGAAGTGCCATGCTCAGCACCTGCAGAACGAGCCTGGGGGCACAAAGGGACGCAGTGGCTCCAAAGAGCTCCAAAGTGCCTGGTCAGAGAGGTGCTGAGCCACCATGGCCTGGAAGAACCTGCTATCTCAAGCCTTGGAAGAGGATAGGAAAAAAGCACATACCTTGGGGTGGTGCTCAAATGCACATGGGCTGCTGATTTAGGGCCTGGTGAGAGCCTGGGCTAAGGGAACAGATCTGGGAAATCCCAAGCATGACAAGGGAAACTCCTGGCTCCTGACTGGAGTGCCAGTGCCCTAAGGCAGAGCCAGATTTCACAGCCAGCAAAGGGGCGTTGAGGTGCCAGGTGGTCACATTTCACAGATACTCAGAGGAAGAGCTGGGGTCATTCTGGGGAGAGGAACCTGGCACGAACCCTAGGAAAGCACACCAGGAATGCCGTGGAAGGCCAAGGTGAGTGGGCCAACACCACCTGCAACACCAAGGCTGTTCACAGGCATGGCCAGCCTGTGAGCCAGGGGGAAATGATGCCTGGGCTTGGCTCCATATTTGGGAGGAGATGAGGGCAGAGAAAGGGAGGAGTTGTGGAAGATGAGAGGGCTGTATAAGTGTGGCCAATGGAGAGAAGGTGCAATCAAAGAGCCAGCTGCAGAGACACAAACTGCAGCTTGCTGTGCTGGTTTGCCCGATGGTCATCACAGGAAGGGAAAGAACTTTCTTTTCTCAACTTGCTAATTAACAAATCATCTACATACTGTACAAATTTGCAGCAAAATTTTTGCCCTTTTCAATCACACTTTGATTCTGTTTGGTGGGGAGGGGGAAAATGGTAAAGGATCCTGGAATGCCATGGGGTAGGCTTGTTGAAGGCAGTTTTCACCTGTCTTTTCCAGGTGAAGTCGAGATAACTGGATGAATCTGGAAGTGGAAAATACTTTGTTCATTGCCAACATTCACATCTTGAGCAATAATACTGTTGCTTTCACAAGTGAATCCTAGTTGTTCCCTAGCAGCACAAGATTCTAAGTTTACTGTTTGCCACTTTTCATTCACCTTTCGTGCCCACAGCCTATGTTCTGAGGGGTAGAGTACCGTTTTTTTAGTTATTTAATCCTAGTGCAATGATGGGGTGGATAACATAAACAGTGGCATTATGTATAGTAAGCACAAAGGCAGTGGCCACCTTAGACTCAGGATCATAGGTAAAATTTATCGTAGTCCACCAGGACTTTCTTTCAAGATCAATCACATTATCCCCAACAATCTTTCGAATTTCAGCTGGAAAATCACCTTCACCCCTTTCCCGTACAATCAGAGCTGCTGTTGCCTACATCCATAACTGTGCTTGTATACAACTGAAAGCTAAAGACACATCTTGAACTGTACTAAGGGCTTCTACTATTAACTTGTGGTCTTGGTCCCCAGCCTTTTCCCATTTTGGCAGTACTTTTGAAATCTGCCACTGGCTAGTTCCTAATGCCAATAGAGATGACTGTAAAAGCTGCTTCAATTTTGCTAGACCACCTGCTGCAGTGGCCAGTTTATTCATCAGTATTTCCAAATCAATTCCATTTAAAAGTCCCCTCCTGTCCCTAATATCCCAGTTAGATCCCTTCTTACTCTGCTCCTGAGGTGTACTTGTCTCTGTAACTATGTTGTCCGGCTCTCAAAGGATGTCCTTAGGAAAGAGGAGCAGGCTGGTTGGATTTCTGAGATGTTAATTTGCATTAGCAATTCAACACATTTGAGAGACCACTCTGGATTGAACAACAGTTGCTGTTGACCCATATTCCTCACAAAGTATGGGCCTATTTCATATACTTTAGGTTGTATGAGGTCTTGACGTTGCAAAAGGTATAGCATCTATTTTAAATTTAAATAAGAGCCCAATAGCATCATGAGCCCAAAAACAAATCACTTCTACAGGCTGTATTAATGTGAAATTACACAAACAGTCTGATTTACTTGGGCTATCACAAACCTCCCAGTGCCTGTATACAGGAGAGGCTGAAACACTAATTTGATTTGGTCTCTCATGAGTGGTCCCACGGACCACCTGGCATCCTACCCTGATTTCTTCTCCTCTGATCCCTTGAAGTGTCCACATTTCCCGTTCCTGCCACTCCTGCTCCTCATATATGTGATTCCCAAGGATTACTACAGTGGATAGGTTTAAATCTTTTATCTCAGAAGGTTCTGCCATGGATCCAGTGGACTGATTAAAAGCCTGGGACCAAGGGACCACTCAGCATCGCTTTTGGATAGAGGTACTCTCTAATCCCAAACTTCAATTACAATTATACACAAAACAATTCTGTAAATAAAATTACATTATCCCCGGCCGCAATATATTCATTTTGCCCGAATAAGTTTTAGTCTCAGTTCATTGTCTCCTCGTGTAACTTTCCAAGGGGCTTCTGGGGCGTTCTTCACTTGAGAGTGGGCACCTGGAATGGTCCTTCCCACTGTGGTTCCAAAGTCTTCTCTGTAAGAGACTTAACATATGCATAATCCCCAGGCTGCATTTTATGTACTGGTCCATCTAGCTCCCTACTCCAAGTTCCAGCCACACGTTTTTCAATTTCTCTGAGCTGTTTACTTAAGGCACCATATAGTTGGCTAATGTTACCTCCCCAGCGTGGGTGGACATCCCCTTTTGTATTCCATATGGAATTCCATAAAGCATTTCAAAGGGACTCAGCCTTTCTTTGGCTCTAGTTTTAGTTCAAATTCATATCAGTGCCAGTGGAAGAGCTTGGGGCCAGGGTAGATTAACTTCCTGCCACAGTCTTACAATTTGCTGTTTAATCAAATTATTCATTTTCTCCACCTGGCTGCTTGATTTGGGATGGTATGGAGTATGACGTTCCCAATCTGTGCCCAGGTGGCTACTAATCTGTTGCACTATCCTGGAAATGAAATGTGATCCTCTATCTGAGGATATTGTGGCTGGAACTCTGAAGTGTGGTATTATTTCTTGTAATAATACCCTGGTCACCCTTGAGCCTTGATAGTTCTGGTGGGGAATGCTTCTGGCCACCATGAAAATGTACCTGTCAATACTAATAAATACGAAGACCCCTCTTTCCTTGGGAGTTCTGAAAAGTCAATATGCCACTGCTGTCTGGGTCCATGGCCCCTCCCAATCTGAACAAGTTTTGGTCTTGGGGTGTTCTTGGGGTTAGTCTGGAGGCAAAGATCTCACTGTCAGGTCACTTGAGCAATAGTGGCACATAAATTCCTGGCAACAATTCTTTCAATCAAATAGGTGTTCAGGGCTTCTACTCCCCAATGTGTTTTCTGGTGCTCCTCCCTTACTAGTGAGCACAACAAATAGGAAGGGATTACCAGCTTCCCTTCAATGGTAGCCCACCCCTCTTGGTTGTATGTCCCTTTTTGATCTTTGATTAGTTTTCTGTCTTTCTTATTATATTCTGGCTTACCTTCAAGGGAAATTTGTCCATCTGGAATTAGACCTCCTTCAATAATTACCTCACCTCTCACTGCTTCCTTTGCCTCTCTATCCACCAGCTAATTTCCTTCCTCCAATTCTAAGCTCATTCTCTGGTGTGCCTTAATATGCATAATTGCTACCTTTCAGGCAGCTGAACTGCTTCCAGCAGCTGAATTATCTCTTGCACATGTTTGATGTTCTTTCCTTGTGAGGTCAGCAGTTCCCTCTCTTTCCAGATGGCTCCATGTGCCTGCACAACTCCAAATGCATACCTCAAGTCTGTATTGATGTTTATTCTCTTTCCTTTTGCCATTTCCAAGGCTCAGGTCAGTGCAATTACCTTGGCCTTCTGCACAGAGGTGCCTGTTGATTAGGGTCCAGGTTCTATCACCTCTCTGCAGGTAGTGACTGCATATCCAGCATGTCACTTTCCACTGGCAACGTAGCTACTCCCATCTGTGAACCGGGTCTCTGCATTGTCCCAAGGAGTGTCCTTTAAGTCTGGGTGGCTGGAGTAAGTAGCTTCAGTAGTCTCCAGGCAATCGTGGTGTACTGCTTCTCCTTGATTTCCACTGAGAAAAGCTGGGTTGACAATATTAGTCACCACTATCTCACATCATGTTGTTCTACCATGATGGCCTGCTGTTTCAGGAACCTCTGTGGTGAAAGCCAGTGGCCGCCTTTACTTCCAGTACGGAGGACACTGTGTGGGACACTAGCACAGTCATTTTCTGTCCTAGGGTAAATTTGCGTGCCTCTTGAATATTCAGCACAACTGCTGCTACAACTGAGGCAACGTGGCCATCCTTTGGCTGTTGCATCTAGTTCCTTGGAAAAGTAAGCAACTGCCCACCGATGTGGACCCAAGTCCTGAGCCAATATTGCCAGAGCAAGTCCCTGTTTTTCATGGGAAAAAAGAAAGAATGGTTTACTTACATCTGGAAGTCCCAAAGCTGGAGCTGACATGGGGGCACTCTTTAGCTGGTGAAAGGCTCATGTGGCTTCCTTTGTCCACTGGAGACCTCTGTTTCCACTGGCAATAAGAGCATAGAGGGGTCTGACAAGCAGTCCATAATTATAAACTCACAGCTGGCACCACCCTGCCATGCCTAAGAAGGTTCAGAGCTCCTTTATTGTCTAGGGTTTTGGGGTTTGGCATATGGCTTCCTTGCAAGCCTGCCCTAAAGTCCGTTGCCCAGCACTCACTGCCTACCCCAGGTAGATTACTTTCTGTTTCATGACCTGTGCCTTTTTCTTTGATACTCTGTATCCTTGGAGCCCTAGGAAATTCAAAAGCCTTACTGTCCAGGCCACACATGCTTCCCTCGTCTGAGTGGCTACTAGAAGATCATCCACATACTGCAATAGCCTTCCTTCTCTCTGTGGAGCTTCCCAGGACTCTAGATCTTTTGCTAGTTGTTCCCCAAACAGAGTGGGGGAATTTTTTAAGCTTTGAGGGCCTTGAGGCAACACAGTCCATGTGAACTGGATTTTGCACCCGCTTTTAGGGCTTTTCCATTCGAATGCAAAAATTTTCTGGCTGACTTCATGGATAGGGAGGCAAAAGAAGGCATATTTCAGATCTAAAATGGTAAACCAGGTTAGTTCAGGTGTCAAATATGTTAGCAAGGTGTATAGGTTTGCCACCACTGGGTGCAGATCAGGCTTTTACTGCCTGACCCTAACTGGTTGTTTTCCTTAACTTGCACAAGGAGGTGCATTCTCTGCCCTCCTTGGTATGTTAGAGACCCATACCCCAGGAAACTCCAGATCCATTATTTTCTTGTTAATTGCATCCTTATTTTCAATTTCAGTTTCACTAATTGTTAAAATTAAGCTTAGTATGTCTACATATTGTTGATCCTTTGCCTCCAAAATAATCTCCCCATCTTTAATTGTGATCTTTGCTTCCAGCTGCTCCAACAAATCCCTACCTAAAAGGGCCTTTGGAGAGTTGGGCATACACAAAAACGTATTAATATTTTGATGGTTTGCAAAGTATGCTTTTTCAGATTGGCCAGTTGCCCCCTTATCATAACATAATCATCTGTTATAGGCATCAAGGCTTTATTTAACACTGAGTATGTTGCCCCCGTGTCTACTAAAATTCCATTTTCTTAGTCCCCATCTTTCTACTCCATCTAAACTTTTTGCCATAATTAAAAGTCTTGGGGTATAAAAATAGGCTGAGTACACTCAGCTTTAATTATTTTTGCTGGGTTTCTTAAATTACTTGAAACTCTCTTTCCAAATAATTCAAACACCCTATTACTTCTTTGCTTCTTGTGCCTGGTTGCTACTAAAATTCTTATAGATCTCTGAGTAGCCTTTGTTTCCTTGGAGCAACACAAATGACAAAGTGCCTGTCTTGGTCTCCTCCACCTAAACTCTGCTTTACAAAATCTCAGTCTTTTCCAGTTCTCTTCCCGCACAATGCAATCTTCAATTAAAGCATTGTTTCCACTGACACTCACTTTGCTGCCTTACAAAAGGCTGTGCCTGTTACTGCAAAAACTCTGACATGCCCACAAACACAGGCCCTCCCCCCCCCCACCCTCATATCTCAAAGTATCTCAAATTCATAAGAGTCAGAGTTTAAGTTTCTGTGGGAGGGGAAATCCTGGAATTCCTTTAATTCGTTTTACCACAGTTAAACATAAATCACCACACTGTAGTTTTTCTGTGTAAAATGCTACATTTGTTGCAAACAAAATCCTAAAATCTCCAGAAACACAACCATACAATCCCAAGAATCAATTTACCACAATGCAGGGAAAGAACCACATAAACTCACTGGGAAAGGGGGTATCTCTCAAAGTGCCCACTTTTCTCAACACAACACAGCATACAACATTTCAGCATCTACCCACATCAGCTTCTTCTGGTCTTTACACAGTCTGGACACAATCAAAATATCAGCACACAGTAAAATTATTAACTGGATCCAGTGATTTACTGAATTCACAAACTCCCAGGGATCAAGTCCAAGCCACTGGGGCAGAGGAACTCCCTGAGTTCATCTAGCCACAGTTAAAATGTGCACAGTCTACACAAATCACCACCTTTAAACACAATAAATGTCCTCACCCACATTTCTCCACTTGTTCCACTTCTCCACAGGGTGCTCCCTGCCCTCACAGCCTGCCCCATCTGGTGCCCTGGGCCTCACCCAGCTGCTTCAGACACAGCTAGAACTTCCCCCCACATGCCATGGTACACTCACTCACTTTCTCATACACCACAAACTCACACAATTACAAACACATTAACATTAACCAAAATGTCTGGACACCACAAGCACACAAAGTTTGGGTTCACTCAACTCACCCCCCAGAGTCACTAGTGGTGGCTTTATTGAACAATGAACCCATCCCCAATCCCCCCAGTCACTCTATCAACTAGGGGACCTCTGCCACGAACTGTGCTCTCAGCCGATGTCTGCCTGCAAGCACAGGGACAAGGCTGTGCACTCAGACGTCTCTGAGCAACCTACCAGCAGCCCTATCTCTCTCTCTCCCAGGGCCCTTTGATATACATACCATTTATCCACACACCAGCAGGTCGTTCACTGTCCTCACAGGAGGCAAGCCGAGACAGAGCGGAGCTCCTCCAGGGAAAATCCCAAAATCCCGGGGCGCACCTAGGAGGTCCATCCCCCCTCCGCCCCTGCGAGGACAGAGCTCCTGGCTGGCTCGACAAAATGATTTGCAGGGAAAAAATCTAACTCCACAACTTGTAAAAGTTGTAAAGCTGGTATGTTTATTGCAGTGCTGGACGCATGTGGGTCATGTTCCCCCTAAAGGATATGCACACCACTGAGAATTCCAAACCTTTTTTTTTATCCCCCTTATTTGTACATATGCGTAGAGTTTCACAATGGGTTCATGCATATTCATTTTACTGGTTTCGTGTTACACTTGCAGCTAGTATTTTTTACCAGTCCTTGTACAGAAAGAACTCCCAGGTCATCCTGTCCATCTCCTCCATCTTCAGCTTTGGCTCTCATCTTTGTTTCAAAGTTCAAGGGGCACCCCCTTATCTTTCTTTCCAGCTTGGAAATTCACATTCTTTTTCCTTGGCTGAGACAGCTTTGTGAGCACAGGCTTTTTGCAAGAACAGGCAGTCTTAAGCACAGCACAGAGTTAACAGACTAAACAACATCTTTCATCTATGCAAGCAAGCTACAGACTAAACAATTCAAAACAGCACATTTCACCTAAATCCAAAATAGATTTTTATCCTGTTAAATTTACACTCTGTTTTAGAACAACCACCCCACATCTGTACTGGTCCCTGTCACCTTGGCATAAGCTTCTTCAAATATTTCCTGATGTCAGAAGCTGCCTGCTCACTAAAGACACTGAGTGCAAGAGTGTCACTCAGAGTTGAGGATGGCCATTACCTTGTCCAGTTAGCAGATCAGCTTAGAGTCACCCAATCATCCTAGAACAACCTTATTGCACTGTCTTGACAAAATTCTGCTGCGCAAACAATTTCTCCCAGTTCTGTGCAACCTCAGCCACAGACATCTCCTCACCTAAACCAGGGAAATTTCCCATCATATCAAACACTTCAAGGCATGTGAAACCCCTTTTTGTATGCCAATGTGAGAGACAACTGCTCACTTTAAAAATTTTAAGAGGTTTATTAAACCTTAACAAAAATACAACAAAAGGACTAAATACAGGAAAATGTTGCAGTGCTGGGAACCACCTTCATAGCTGCCTCCAACATGCCTCATTCCTCTTCAAGATGGATGCTCAGTCTTTTATAGTGTTGGGGGGGGGGGGGGAGGGGGGGGGTGCATCAGCCAACCCTGGCCCCTCCCAAAGTCTGTCAGTCAGCTCTTCTTTGCTGTTTATTGGTGGAGACTGCTTTCTTGTAACTTGATTGGAGGGTCAGGTGTTATCATGCCACGCCCCCTGAGCAAGAAGCTTTTCCATTCCCAATTGCTCAAGGTAAGGGGCACGTGCGCGTACACACCTTTCTACTTGTCTAAGACAACCCCGGCTGTCTGATGGTAACAATACAGAGCGGGGGGCTGGAAAAGTGAACTATGGGGAGAACAGAGGACATCTATATACATCAATAAAGCTTTTCTTAATATTCACACAATATTTATTCCTTAACTGCGACCAATTATCTCATTATCTATCTGTAACACCAAGAAGGAACTTCCACCCCCTTCTGTGTGTGCTCTAGCACCTACTGTGTGGCACAAGGGACACAAGGTTCTCCCTGTCCCTGTCTCTAAAAGCTTCAAGCAGAGACTCGAGCCTCTCCACCTCAGAACTTACGGGGGCTTCCACAACTGTGGCAACCTTAGGCTGATCATGCTGTGCATGTTTGCTCCACCCACTGCCTATGATTTCACCAAATCTGCATCAAAAGTCACAGCAATAGAGAGGCTCAAATGCACCCTTATAATTTACACGGACTCTGCACATGGAGTTATAACACTCCTCCTCTGTCTCCTTCCTGCCCTGAAAATCCCAGCAGGTGGATCTTTGGAGGAGGGAGGCTCCAGAGGCACTCCTCTACATTCCTATCTGGGCTACTATAGTGCTGAAGAAACTCCCCTGTGTGACCATTCCAGGGACACGGGTTGCTTCAGTGAGTTCCCAGGTGCCCTGTTCGATTACCCACCAATGACAGTCTCACCCAGTGAGAGCAGGTTTCTGTACCCATTCTACCCTGAGGTTCTGTCGGCAGAGTTGCAGATGTCTCATTCCATAAAGAGCCACTGGCTCCTACTGCAGCTCTCAGTGTTGTCCTGGTTTAAAGGACAGGTGTTAGCGAAGGAAAACGGGAACCTCCTTGGGAATGGAAAATGTGACTCCCTTCCCTACAAATTATTATAACTTTGAAATTACTGGGTTTTCAGGCAAAGATACGAGAACAGGAATAATAGTTCTTTACTCGTATGTATAACAAGGCAAACAAAGAACAACAACGGCAGCAACAACAAACAGGACAGAAACAGAAACTCAATTCTGGCCTTCTCTCAGCCACAGGAGCTGCCCCTTCAGTGCAGTTCCAGTCACGGCCAGCAGGGGCGCTGGTGGCTCCTGGCCAGGCAGGGCGGGTGCGATGATTCCTCCACAGCTGCAGGGGGCGCTGTGGCACGAGCTCCGCCGCTTTGCTCCACACGGTAATGGCGGAAGAGATGGAGAAGGGGCTTTCTTTGGAAACTCACAGGAAGCAGCTGGTCTCAGTGCCACTCGGAAAGCTGAATGGACTGCAGCAGGAACCTTGGAGAAACATACTGAAACAGCAGAAGCAGCCCCATCCCAGAGTGACAAACAAAGTGTAGCAAAGATTCCAGAGCCGTGCTAGAAGCCACTCAGTGTTTGGGCAGGCATGGAGTGTCAGGTTAATGTGTAGTAAAAAAGCCTAAATCATTGGCTTAAAATAGCACAGCTGGGCAGTGGCTGCCAGGCTACCACAAGCAGCAGCCACAGGCTGCTGGGAAATGCTCTCTGGGAAGGGGGAAGGAGTCAGGATTGCCTTCCCAATGAGGTTGGGCATTGGAAAGGTCCCAGTTCAACAGCTGCTCTTGCAAGCAGAAGCTTACCCACAGAAAGGAGAAAAGCAGTTCAGCACGGAATTCCGCTGTGGCAGCAAATTCACCCCACAGCAGCAGCAAACTGAACTGTTCCCCTCTGACCCTGAGAGTGAGATAGAGTGAGGAGCTGAGCCTAGCCCCTCAACCCCAGCCAAAATCTCACAGTATCTCAACATTTCCCTATAGAACTTCACTGCTCAGAGACAGTAGCAAATTGCACCCTCCCCACTCCTCCTTGGCTATATCTTTTATCTCTCTTAAGTATCTGTTGTTCCCATCTCTTAGGCAACAAATGGGAGAAAATTCGCTGAGAGAAAAGAAAAGGAGAGGAAAAAAAAATCCCAAACTCCAATAAGTGTCCATTCCCCTGGCCTGCTCCCTGTGCCCTCTGTTATGCAAAGCATGGGCAGTTCACAGCCTCTGGTCCCAGGCTCCTGCCAGCCAGAGCTCAGTCTGCAGCTGGCACTGCAGCTGCACACCCAGCTCCCTGCCCCAAATGGATTCCTCAGCTGCTGCCTGCCCCAGGGACTGCACAGCCTCATCCTGCAGGAAGAGGGGCCTAAGAAAGCAGCAGAGAGCCTTCTTACAAGGGCAGGTCCTGATAGGACAAGGGGCAATGGCTTTACAGTGACAGAGGGCAGCTTCAGCTAAGATCATATGAAGGAATTCTTGACTGTGAAGAATTTGAGGAATTCTTGCTGATATAATGGCATGGGTTACCCAGAGCAGCTGTGGATGCCTGTTTTTCATGTAGGCAGGGTCAGCACAGAAGACACAGACAGACATCAACCTCAGAAATAAATGTAATTTACAATATTCAAACATGCAAAGAATTGCAAAAGTAAGCAGGACATCAAATCATTAGCAAAGAATTGTGAAAGGATAAACTATGCAATGCATCTAATCATTACTATAAACAACTGACTACAGTGCTGAAGACAGACAAGTTACCCTAACCCTTGACCATCATCCAGGCCTGCCCATCAGCTGGGTGGAAGCCACTGTCATAGTGAAGGACTGGGGAACCACTGAGAGCAACTGGGAAATCCTGCAGGTACCTTCCCCTACAGGCAGAGAGGTTACTGACTGTCTGTGAGAGGTCCCCATTTTTATACCATTGAATAAACAAGATACCAAAACTTCTAGTGCAGTGTTCTTTCAGTCTCCTACTGGGATTCCCCCAGGGCCTTGGAGGGTTTCAGGTGGAATCCAGGGAGTTGTTTGTGATCCTACACCCCTACAAGATAGGGCCTTGTCCAGTCTCTAAGTATGGAAAGGTAAATCCATGTTTTGCCAGTGAGTGAACATTAGCAACACCTGGTTGGAAGACTCATCCAAAGGCCAACTCTTGGTCAGGGCCTGTTGTTCTGGCCATAGTCAGGGCCTGTTGATCAGGACTTAGTAGTTCAATGCCCCATCCCTCAAAGTGTTCAAGGACAGATTCTGAGCCAGGCTGTGCACACTGTGGGTCTAGTGCAAGCCATCCCTCCCTGCCCATGGTAGCAGGTTGGAGCTATGTGATCTTCAAGCCCAAACCATTCCATGGCTCACTGATTTGATGCAGCTCTTCCCCCAGTGGGCCCATGCCATAGGCCACAGTGCCCAGAACATGGAACCCACCCCTCCATGACATCAGCCCCGGGGCCAAGGGCACCACGGGCAGCACAGCCACTGCGGGCACTGCGGCTGCGCTGCTGCATGGAGCTCTCAGTGCTTGCAGCTGACACGTGCCTCTGGCAGCCATGGATTGGCTCGGCCTCCTTGTCCTGCTGACCATGACCAGGGTGGCACAGAGTATCCAGTACACCTGTGGGTAAGTGGCCCCAGGCCCAGGGAGGGAGCCATGACAACACTTGCGGCCTTTCCTGGAGGGACCCACTTGTCCTCCATGGCCAGGCCACAGCTTCACACCCCCTGTGGGGTATGAGCATAGAAGCTCATACTCCCACAGGGATTGGCTGGGAGGAGCTGGCTGAATAAGAGGGGACGGAAACAAGGGAACTATCCAGAAAATAAAAAACTTTAATAGCAAAAATAACAAACGTCACACAGGTACAGAGGCTAAGTTCCAAAGACCCCTTTGGTGGGGCAAATGCAGCCAGGTATAGGGGCACAATGTCCAATCAGAAAGGTGAACCCAGGATATGACCTTATAAGAAAAAGGTCTTGACCAAAGGTGAAGGAAAACTGGAAACTTGACTAAATATAGGAAGGTTCTATAAGCATACTACTAACTCCCATGACCCCATGGTTCCCACTGTGGCCTGGTCAGGTGTCCCTTCTCAGCATACTGTCTGCCATGGTCTGAGGTCAAAACATTCTGTAAAAGCATCTGATGTAGAAACATCAGTAGGACAAGATCCCACCATGGGAAGCCTCAGTTCATTGCCAGCAGCCAGGTGCTGGCACGGACAGACACACACCCCATGGGCTTCCCTGGCCTGCTGTGCATGCAAACCCTTGTGGGGAGGGCAGAGGGCTGAGCCTCAGCCTGAGCCACAGCAGGCCATGAAGAAGCATGGAAATGACTTTCTGCTTGCAGAGGGACCTGCGGGCTCCGAGCTGTGATATCTGCCTATCACCCCACAACTAATTCCTATGGCAACATGGCTTATGACCCCAGCATGACACGTGTCGTGGGTGGCACAGGTGCCAAGCCAGGGACCTGGCCCTGGATCGTCAGCATCCAGCACCCCTGGATACCACGCCTGAAGCATCTGTGTGGAGGGTCCCTCATCAGCAAACAGTGGGTCCTCACAGCAGCCCACTGCTTCGATGAGGTCACGTAAGGAGGAGCAGGGAATGGGGACATGTCCACAACACCAGCAAGTGCCCTGCCAGCAGCACCACCTGCTACTCCCATGCCCTTTCCTCTCAGGCAGCCAGGCTGCCACAGTGCTCAGGAGAAGCCTGGGCTCATGCCAAGGCTTCCTAGCAGCCTCCAGCTTGACATTCCCCCAGCCTAAGATGTGCAAGGGCACTCACACCTGCCAGAGCACTGCTACCTTTCTGCCATGCCAGCATACTGCTGGGCTGCTGTGGCACATGCCTCTGCTCCCTCTCAGCTCTCTCTCCACGCCTTCTAGGGAAATCAGCATGGTGTATGTGGTGATTGGGGCCACCCAGTTGACTAAGCCAGGCCATGGGGCACAAGTGCGCCATGTCAAGCAGGTGCTGATACACCAGTACTACAACCATGATGACATGAGCTATGACATTGCCCTGATGGAATTGGACCATCCTGTCCAGTGCAGTCCCTACATCCAGCTGGCCTGTGTCCCCGATGCCACACTGAGAGTGTCAGAGCTGCAAAACTGCTGGGTGGCTGGCTGGGGTGCCACTGCTCCAAGAGGTGAGTCCCCAAGAGCGACTCTTGGGCCAGCTCAGCACACTGGGGAGATGGTTTCGGTTTCCCCACAGCAGAGGCCAAAGTTGTAGTTAGGGTGTAGGACGTACACCTTTGCAGAGATGGGTTTGGCCTGCTCCCCAGAGGCTGGCAGCAGCTCCAGTGCCTCTGCAGAGCACAGCCAAGCCATGGATCCCCCACAAGAAAGCCATGGGAGGAGAACTGGGAAGGAGCTGCTGGGGGCTTTTTCCTTTCTCTGCTCACAGCTCAAAGATCAAGTGATCACCTGCAGGAGGCCAAGGTACACCTCATCAATATCGAGCTGTGCAACAGCACCTTCTGGTACACAGGGAAAATCCACACCCACAACTTGTGTGCTGGTTACCCAGAGGGCGGCATCGACACCTGCCAGGTAGGAACGTGCCACGAGCCACTCAGCCCCCAGCAGCACCAGCAGCCAGGGAAGCACCACCCCAACACAGCCCAGGGCCTGCTTTGCCCGGCCACTCACTCACCCTCCCAGCCCCAGCTCCCCCTGACTGCTGTGGGGGCTTCCCACACACTGCCCATCCACACCTGCCTGCCCAGGCCTCCCCTTGTGCCAGAAAGCCCAGAAAGCCCAGCTAGGGCTCTTGGCAGTGAAGAGGTCCAGGTGCCAAAGTTCCATCCACTGCACATCCAGGAGTCCTGTGCAGATAGGATGGAGATAGCCCTACCCTACAGGACCCCAAGCCATTCACAGCCAAGCTTCTGGAGGCTCCAGCCTCTGAGCAGAGCTTTTCTCTGCCCAGAATAAAGCTCTGGCAGGGGCTGTGAGAGAGAAGGAGACAGCCCCAGTGCTGGCAGGTGCCACTAACACCACCTTGATCCTCTGTGCTCTGCTGCAGGGTGACAGCGGTGGTCCTCTCATGTGCCAGGACAACAACGCTGCCTACTGGTGGGTCATCGGAGTGACCAGCTGGGGAAAAGGCTGTGCCAGAGCAAGGCGTCCTGGAATCTACATCTCCACTCAGTACTTCTATGACTGGATCCTATTCCACATGAACCTGAGCCCAGATGGAAGTTCCTCTCCAACATCTCGGGCATGTAGTCATTTTCTGATTACTTCACACCCCTGGAGTCATTATATTCCCACCTCACAAACCTCTCTGAAGCCGTGGCCAAGACCAACCTCCTCCCCAAAACCAATTCTAGTACCAACACTGGGCAAAGTTAATTCCTGCCTATTTCCCATCAAGATTCTGATGGAATTCTTTACTCGAGTGAAGCAACTCCTCCAGCAGACCTTTGATCAAAACACATCTTGAGCAGCAGGGCAGCCATGGTCCAGGGCAGGCTGCAGTGCACCACAACCATTTCCTTCTGGGGCAATGCCTGCTGTTCCAAAGGCAGCCTCAGGGTCAAAATCCTGCTCTGTCCTGACCACACTCATCTCCTCTGTGCACACAGACACCGCAGTTGACTTACCTGAAAGAAGTAAAGTTGCCTATGGTCACAGGGAACCATCTTTTTGACTAAATTCTGACTCCTGGGCAAAGCAAGGACTTCCATGCTTGGCACCTGCAGAATGAGCCTGGGGGCAGACCTGCTAGGCACAAAGGGACAGAGTAGCTCCAAAGAGCTCCAAAGTGCCTGGTCAGAGAGGAAAGTGCTCTGAGCCACCGTTGGCTGGAGGAACCTGCTATCTCAAGCCTTGGAAGAGGATAGGAAAAAAGCACATACCTTGGGGTGGTGCTCAAATGCACATGGGCTGCTGATTTAGGGCCTGGTGAGAGCCTGGGCTAAGGGAACAGATCTGGGAAATCCCAAGCATGACAAGGGAAACTCCTGGCTCCTGACTGGAGTGCCAGTGCCCTAAGGCAGAGCCAGATTTCACAGCCAGCAAAAGGGCATTGAGGTGCCAAGTGGTCACACTTCACAGATACTCAGAGGAAGAGCTGGGGTCATTCTGGGGAGAGGAACCTGGCACGAACCCTAGGAAAGCACACCAGGAATGCCGTGGAAGGCCAAGGTGAGTGGGCCAACACCACCTGCAACACCAAGGCTGTTCACAGGCATGGCCAGCCTGTGAGCCAGGGGGAAATGATGCCGGGGCTTGGCTCCATATTTGGGAGGAGAGGAGGGCAGAGAAAGGGAGGAGTTGTGGAAGATGAGAGGGCTGTATAAGTGTGGCCAATGGAGAGAAGGAGCAATTAAAGAGCCAACTGCAGAGACACAAACTGCAGCTTGCTGTGCTGGTTTGCCTGAGGGCTGTAGATAATCACCACAGGATGGGAAAGAAACTCTTTTGCCCTTAATTTCCCACAGCACAATGGCATGCACCATGGCCTGTGGCTTAGAGCAGGAGCATCCTCCTCTGTCTACAGCATTCAATTGCTCTATGTCACTGGCCACCCTGGCATGAGGGTGCCACAAGTGCCCTCATTAGATCGAGCCCAAAAGAGCAATCGAACTCCCCAGCAGCAAGGGTATGGAGCCTGCCAGAGGTCATTTCTCTGGCTGATGGCACCAGCACAGACTGGTGCACCTGCATTTCACTGCACTTTTGCAGGAAGAATGATGTAGCTTGGACACTTTACTGCTCACCCACTGTGGCTGTGACTGGATTGGCTCCTGACCCAAGCACACACATGCTTCCTGAAGGAGCCCTGTTCCAGAGTGATTCTGTTTTGTGAAGAATCTTGTGGGAAAAAGGCTGTAGAGAGCAGGGTACCAGTGAAATTCCCCAGGGGCTGCACAGGTCCCTCTGCTGCTGACCTCTCTGCTGCTTTCTTTAGGCCCCTCTTCTTGCAGGATGAGGTCATATGACCTATATGACCTCATCCTGCAAGAAGAGGGGCCTAAAGAAAGCAGCAGAGAGCCTTCTTACAAGGGCAAGTTCTGATAGAACAAGGGGCAACGGCGTTACAGGGACAGAGGGCAGCTTCAGCTGGGATAATAGGAAGGAAATCTTGATTGTGAGGGTACTGAGGCACTGGCATAGGGTTGCCCAGAGCAGCTGTGGATTCCCCATCCCTCAAAGAGTTCAATTACAGGTTTTGACCCAGGCTCTGAGTAACTGGGTCTAGTGCAAGATATTCCTGCCTATAGGAACTGGATGATCCTTAAGATCCCTTCCAATCCAAACCATGATTCTAAGATCTGTGGAGTGACATTGAGCAAAACTCTGCCTTCTTCAGCAGCACTTATGAACTCCAGCTGTCATTTATTACCGAATGAGTGTGAATATACTGTCGTATGCAGAATTCCACATTTGGTCTTGGATAATAAGTAGAAATTAAACCAGCAATTTAGTAACAGTTACAACAGACACATCTGCACCGTAATGTCAAATTGATACAATCACCTTATCAAATACATGCATGAGTGCCTTCTGAGTAATGTGGCTAGTACTCATGGGGAGAGAGCAAATTCTGTATACAAAGTATAAATATATATATAAAAATATAAAAATAGCTGTCGCAAAGTATTCTCTCTTGGGGTATCTGTGACAGACTTAGCTGGCAAGGCATTGAATTCTTTGTTGCGAGCTCCTGCATGAGCACCAGGCAGAATGGGGGCAGGACTAGGAGCATGAGGATTCCTTACTACTGGCACAGTTTATGAGGTTCAGTAAAGGTTGTATTTGGAGAACAGAGGATGGAAAGATGCACCTGATAGTTATCTTTTCCTGTATATTGCACTTCTTGCATATAGAAAAAGAATTCTAAACCTTTATTTTGGAGAAAAAACAACATACTGGAGAAATTCCTTCCATTTTGTACCTAGACAGAGTGTTCTGACTCACAGCAAAGGCAAGAGAGGGGTGAAGATGAGATGGGCCAGACAACATATCTCATCTGATCATTCTGAGCTGGATTAAGTCTGGATTTAAGTAACCTTTTCTCCTCTCTACATACTTAGGACCACTGCAGGCTTCTCCAGCTGAAATTAATCTACAACAGCCTGTAAGGCTTAACATAATTCTGGCTGTGCCTTGTTCCAAATTCATTCTTTGCAACTTGAGGTAATGTAGAAGGCATGAAGACTAGTGTCTCAATCTGACTATTCTTGAGATTTTTCACAAAGCCCTCTGGAGTGTTTACTATCCTGGCCTTCAGTTACAAGAATATTTTAACCCAATCTCCAGATAACCTGAATCCTAAAGTCATCTTACAGGTTTATGTTTTTGAAGCAATAAGATTATTAAGATAACCTGGATCTTTTAAAATCATTGAATATTTGTTATTAATGCTGTTCTCTCAGAGCCCTGTAATTTACATTTCTTGATTTTCACTCAAGGATGTGATGTAAACAGAGTTTTACCAGAGAGACAAGGTACATTCCCATATACACATACTTAGAGGATGGTAAAAGCCCACAGCATTTTTACTTCCCACAGTTTCCTTTGCATTTTTGGAAGTCTGTCTGGGGAGAGATCCATACCATAAATCGCTCATATCTGTCGTGAAATGCCAGACTTCCTGGTTTGAGATTGCACCACTTAGTCCCCTAAATTCTGTGTAATAAGTTACACACATTCCTCCTTGGTACATTTCAGGCTTATGTGAAGTTATGAGTGTCGCGATTTGAGTAATTGTAAACCATGCCTAATGCTTAATAAAGGAATGGTTTTAGATCACCCATACATGCACCCAGAACATACCAGAGTTGTGCATACTTGATTCCTATTGTGTGCTGAAACAGGATTTTTTATTTGAAAAGCCACTTCTAGTAATGAAAGCAATTCCTGCCGCTCTGACATTTCTGCCAGTGTGTAGCAGTAGGATGTGCAGCACTAAAGCCTAGAGGGAAACAACCTGTCTTGTTCCTGTTTTCACTCACCTTGGTGGATTAGACTTCCAGGCTGGCATCCCTGTCTGTCCTTATCCCTGCACACAAAGGGAAGATGTTGCTAAGCAGTTGTGGACCATGCAAACTACAGCCTGGTTTGAAAATGAAGAATTAACTAGATTAGTTTTGATGAAGACAAGGTACAGCTGAAGAACAGGCAGGGGAAAGGAAAAAAGTAAAATAAAAGGCAGCTGTAATTTGCACTAGAGAACAGACAGTGTCCAAACAGAAGAGGGAATTTTGAAAGGAAAGAGGAAATGTTGTGTGTGGACTAAATGGAAGAAGTACATAAAGAATGAGATGTTCTTCAGGGCAAGTGCTGTCTCTATGCTTCTATATCACCTAACACTGCAAAGCTCCAATCCAGAGGTCTTCAAGGAAAATACCAGAAGCAGGTGAACAAAAAGTGCTGCCACCAAAGCTTTCACCTCAGCCTCTCACCAGTCCTGACTTAAACACAGCCTCACAGCCATCTTTAGTGGGACATAAAGAACATGGAAGGAAATGGGCTGGAAATTGTTAGTTCAATTTTTTGTCCTGGGAAATTTTTATCTCCATTGACTTCTTAAGTCATGCTGGTTTGAGAGATGTCAAGGTTGCAGCTGCCTCAGGTGACTGTGTAATGACTGAGGACTCACCATATATTTTTTGTAACACTAAGGATGTCACTCAGCATTCATGCATTGCTCATAGAGAACTCTTCTTCCAATAAGATGTTCTGTGCTAATTAAACATGGCCAAATCCCATGCTTTTGTATTGCCTGAATTCCTGGGCCTGAGAATCTGAATCATAGCATTCCATGAAAAAGTGCATTAGCTATTTGGCTTGATATCTTACATTATTATTCTAGAGATATGAAGGCCAAGCAAAAACAATGCAAGTTTTTCTGAGCATAATAATGTTTTGTCTTTAATTCATTGCAATAGTACTTATTCTCAATAATGTTCAGTTTTCATGTATATTTCAGAAACCTATTTCACAGGCTGAAGCAGTCTGTTGCAATTAAAATGTGAGTGAATCTGAACCAACTTATCACTGTCTCCTGGTGTTCAGAGCACTGAAAGAAAAGCTGAGAGAAATAAGTAAGGGTAATTGCTTCACACCAGTGCAGCTTTGCTTGTAGTGGGTATCAGGCAGTCATTTGTTCTGTTTCTTCCCTGCTTTTAGAGGTTTACAATAGATTTCTAGAAATCTTAATTCACAAATATATCTTCAGACATCTCTTAGATACTACCTAGAGTGTTAAATAATGCAAAATATCTAAATCTCATAGGCTTATTCAGTGATAGAGTCTGACTGGATGGATTACTTACATGTCATATCTCTGAAGTACTTTTTTTTAAAAAAAGTGGTTGTTTAAATAAATATGGATTTTCAGTATGTAAGCTAGACCTCTCTAGAGAGGTGTTTAAAATCTAGGGACCTCTGTTTTGGTTCCGGTTAGGAATGCAGCTGACATGTCTGTGGATGCAGAATCATTCCTGCTTTGCTACCATGCTACCAATCAAAGCAAAGTTCATCTTTTCAGATTCTTTATTCATTTCATTAAGACCTTGATGTCACTGATCTGAGAGAAAAATCAGGGAGAGTTATAGAAAAGAAAGGATGCCTGATCTTCATGATCCTTAATGAGAGAAAACCTGAATGTCAACAAAGCAAATCTGCCATCTCAGAGAATGAGTTCAGACTGCCATCTGGGGGATTAGGGCTGAGAAATTCAGCATGAGTAGTGGAACTAATGGGATACCTTCCAGTAGTCAGAACATTCTTTGCAAAAATCTTATCAACTTAAATTTTTACTTAGTTGTTCAGTTCACAAATTATTTGCAAACCTGACCTCATTTCTGAGCACTCGTTGAATTGTCTGTATGAATAATTTCTGACCTAGAATTTTTCTTCTACCATCTCTTCAATATGTTTCTGATCTGTGACTAGTTACTTGACATGGGAGTTTTGCTCAGTTTTGATTAGGTGGTTTTTTTTCTCTTGGTTTCTTTTTAAAGAGGGAAGTAAAGTATACTGCATAGTAAAGAGTGGTTAATTAACAAAAATCATGCTGTGATAGTTAATATGGTCATATAGGTCATATGACCTGTCTGTGATGGTCACCAGAAAAAAAGAGGACCAGTCTCTACCAAATCTCTACCCAGGCATTCATAAGAAATTGAGGAAATGCTTCCCTAAAGTTTGTGTGTACAATATTGGCTTTGTGCAAAAGTTTTATGACCAATGTAACAAACACCATCTAATGTAACAGCTGGTTAGAGAGAGAATTGCCACCCACAAGGGCTTGTAGGTAAAACTACACCAGAGTGCAAAGCAGCAAGAGGGACCAGAGCTGCCAAACCACAGGGGTATGCAAGACAGCTTGACATGGCTGGTTTTCTGTGGTCATGATGAAAATGGAATTCTCCATCAACTATCAGCCAAAATGGTGACTCTAGTTAAAGACCTGTAAGAGCTGAATATAGTTATTTTCTGCTGTAACTTTCACATGAACCGAACAGTACATGAAAATACTTGTGATTGCAGATCCACTCCACACAGAGGTAAGTAGGCTGTGGCAGAGTAAGAAGCAGATCCTGTACAAATGCTTTTATAAGTGCCTTTTCACATTTTTGTCTGAAATAAATGTTCAGCAGTCATTAAACAAGTTTTTTGTACACACAGGGAGAAATCCCCATTTCATCTGTGCCAGAGAAAGCTGCACAGCCAGGAATTATATTTGGTTTTTGTCCACAATTTAAGAACAGAAGACCTCAGCACTGCACCTCAGCGGGGCACCTCAGTAATTTTTTGAGAACCAAAAAATTTGTTGTTTGCAAGACATGCTGCCCTTTCCAGCTGAGGAAAGTGGTAGTACCTGAAACCTTTTACAAAACTGCACCTTGTGAACTACTATTCTTTCCTTGGCACATTCAATTTATCATTTCACACATTCAGAAGCAGGAAAAAAAGAGGAGATCACAAGTAAAACTAAGAGAAGCAAATCCTAGAGATAGACACACAAGGTTGTCTGTAATTTGTCTTCCATGTTTCTGCATCAATCTCTAAATTATTTCCTTTTCTTCATGTGGAGGAAAAACCCCATAGAGGGAAACAACTGAGTTTCTCACCCTCAGAAGAGGTTTTATTCCTAGCAGTTATTCAGGTAGCAAGAGGCTTATTCACACATGCAGAGAAAGTTACAAATCTGGAGCTCATGGAAAATCAAGAAAGGATTTCATTGAAAGAAATGAAATATCAAAAATTCAAATGGAAGGGAAGGATTGGGAAATAGATGAAATCTCAAAATTTCATTTCCTTTCATGAAATGATGGATATTTTAGAAAGGAAAGGGTTTTCCTAGTCCTCTTGGCTCTTTAATCATAGCAGTGATTTTCATGGCCAGAGCAGAAATGCAATTGGCACTACCTATTATTTTAAATGCTGTGGATGTGGTCAGTGAGACTGGACTTGCAAATTGGATTAAGCCTTAGGCATAAAATTTCTGCTTAAGTGCTTTTTTTATCATCGTCCCACCTAACTGAGGTAATGAATCATTGCAAAATCAGAGTGCCATTTATTATGGTGTGCCTAAAGATCTGTGAATGTGGGTTATTTCCCTCAAATGCTAAGCAAATAGTAATTTGTCTTTTAAATCTCCAATTAGAATAATGGAGAATTAATGTCAGTTAAGATATTACTCATCTGTTCATTTCTGCAGGATTTTACTAACTTTTCTTATTTCTATGTATAACTCCAGAGAAGTAGAGAGACCAGTCATGCTCTCATTGTTAGAAGACATAAGGAAAGGGAACATCCATAAATGCCTCTGAGATGATGCACTGCATGCACAAAGCAAGCAGCTGTGTATTGCTGAGCTGGGTGACATGGTTAGGGATCCAGATCTCAGCTACAGCTATGCAAATGGCATGATTTGTGCCTCCTGAGAGGAATAAACAATGTCTAGATAAAGGAGGAGGACAGAGCAGCTGCTAGCTTTAAGTCCTATGTAATTTATTTACCTTCATAGTGCCATGGGCTTGTTAGATTGGCCAGTGTCACAATCACCAAGTGTGCCAGTGGGCTAACACTTAATCCCATTAGCATTAGCTGCTTAGTTTCTAAAACTGGAACTGAAATACTGGATGACAGTCTTGCTCAGCTTCATTATTTTAGCTAGACTTCTCCTTCAGATCTGAGAAACTACACAGCATGAAAAATAAATTCTCAAAAGAAATTAGGTTGGCAGGGAAAGAGCTTCTCTTCACTCTTTCAATCTGCCTGCACAGAACAGCGTGTTTACCATGCAGAACAAGAGTGCAATTAGAGTACTTACATAAATGGCTTTCTAAATTGGCATTTTAAACAAACGTTTCAAGGGGATCCTGACTGAATACACCTATTATACTAATTTCAAACCATAAAAAATCTAACTCCCTTTTTAAGCTACTGTACTTGTATAGGTTTCAGGAAGAAAACTTTGTTTCCTGTGTTTCTATTTGTGGTCTCACCCTTTCAAGAGTCAGAGTATTAGAATCATAAAGTGGAAGCAAATTGAGTGCTTGAGAAAAAAAATGAGAATCATAAAGTGGCAGCTAACACAGCCCCCTCTTCACATGCTCATCTCAGAAATGGTATAAATTCTTTTTATACATTATCCACATGGTTCTAGGGAGAAGACATCCTGAGTTCTGTGGCACAGACATTAGCCTTACTACCTTAGCCTCTACACTGTTTTTCACAGTTCAGGAAGATGGTTCAGGAAGATAAACATGCCTTTGAATTTTAGTTTGCAGGGTATTTTTTTTTTTTAAATACAACTTCAATTCACTTAGTATCAGTCAGACTTTGTGTGCAGAAGCCACAGCTACTGAGGGAGAGGATACAAAAAACCAATCCAAAAGACCCTTTGTTCCCTGGAACAGCTGGTTTTGGTTTAAAATGTGGTGCTGGGGAGAAGAGTCTAAGCTGTGCATCTACTTATCGTCCTTCTATGTTCCTGAGGGCTGATTAAAATCAGAGGAGTGAGTGTGACAGGCAAAAGCCATGTACAGGCTGTTGCTAAAGCTGTAGCAAAACAGAAGCACTGCACATTTGTGCAAGTTCAGGAGACAAGAGGGGGTGCAACTCAGAGCAGGAGCTGGCCCTGTGTTTTCCAGTTCACTACCGAAACCAATTTGTGATTCCTATATTTTGCTGTTAGAGGGCAGCAGATATCCTAAGTTAGGTCTGTGGAGACCATGACCCAGTTCTGCCGGGGCTCTGTGGCATCTGCAATGGCCAAGAGGTGTTGCCAAGACTCCTTTCAATCTCTGGGTCTGGCTGCCTCAGAACGTTCGAGGTTTTCGTTTTTCAGGTTAATATTTTCCATGTCCTATCTTTCTCAGCTCAGGCTTTTGTCAGAATTTTAACAGTTTTACAGTCATCCTTGGGATGGCAATTAGCTGAAAATTTATCACTCTGCTAATGTCAGCAATAGTCCTACCAAGCATGTCTTCAAATTGTCGCCGTAGGCCCCCGGCTGGGTAATAATTAGCATTGACTCCATCCTTCTCAGAAGGCTGATCAATCACTTTATTCTACTATACTTATTAAGAAACCCATTGCCCTCACAGACCATCATGATACCAGTTGACCCAATTGGTCCTTCAATCTAAACACCATCACCATTGGCCAATTAAGAAACCACCCTCTGGTAAACGAATCTTCATATCACATTCCACATGTGCACAACAACAGGTGCAGCAAGTGAAGATAAGAATTGTTTCTCATTCTTTTCTCTGATCTTCTCACAGCCTTTCCCTGGACAATGCCTGGGGAAGTTGTGCACTGCTCTCTGTGGCCAGAGAGCTGCTGCCACATCAAATCACCTGATGTTTCTAACATTTGGAAGTGAGATTTTTAGAAAACTGTAGTGCTGGACTCGAGACCTATTTTAATTTTTAGAAACATACTGTATTCACAGAATCCTTAGGGTTGGAAGGGACTTCTGGAGATCATCCAATCCAACCCCCCTGCTGAGGCAGAGGGGCGACTCACCTGGAGCAGGTGACAGAGGAATATGTCCAGGTGGGGTTGAATGTCCTCAGAGAGGAAGACTCTAGGATCTCCTCAGGCAGCCTGTTCCAGTGCTCTGCTACTATCAACGTAAAGTTCTTCCTCGTGCCGAGGTGGAACTTCTTGTGCTTTAGTTTATGGCCTTATCCTGTCACTGGACATCACTGAATTCTATGATAAAATTATGATAAAACTACTTAAGCTTACTGAATATATGTGCTTTTAAAGCTTGCAGCTATTCCATTAATATCGTGCTTTTACTCTCTTTAGCAGGATACCTCCATGACCTTCTCCTACTTCAGCTATCATACATCTGTTACCTTAGTTGTGGGGAGGAAAGCAAGGAAACGATCAAAAAAATGGCTTAGGTTTCTGGAAGCCTTTTAAATTTCAACTCTTTCAATGGTGCTAATTTAACAGTTAATTAAAATATTAATCAAACCTCTATGTCCTGACCTAGGATCTTATGGCAGCCAAGTCCTGCAGATTCAGTTCTACAGTACAGGATATTTATCTTCAATTTAATTTTTGTCCATTTGACTACAGTGATTTCCAAAGGAAAACTGTCTGTATGCCTAACTCTGATACCTATAAATATCACTCTAGAAAAAATGGCATTTAATTGGTTCCTCTGGATTTTTAGTATAAGCAGCAGAAAGTTCAGACCCAAATCTTCAAAACAGAAACTCTCTGGGGAAGTGTAAGTTCTCCATCTAAAAGTGGCATGCAGAAAAAAGGGAACAGCTTAATTGTTTACTGACTGCTTGAACTCAGCAGTCCAAGAAATGTAATAAATGAAGCCAAGAGTCACTGCTCTCATTCCACAGCAGTGTCATAGGGGCAAATGTGCTTTAAAAAATGATGCAGGGAACAGCACGAAGATCAATCTGGATTTACTTGTTATTACTTTACCTAAATAACCAAACACGAGGTACCTGGAAATGCCACAATTAAGATCATAGCCAAGACCTGCAAGCACATTTCTTCCCATATCTCATGACTGATCCTCTGCCAACCAACTTTTATGTGTGAGGTAAGACAGATTCTACAGAAACCAAATCATCCCAAACACATTCCTGCCATATTCTCCATCTGTCCTGTACATCTCTGGAGAAAGCAGAATATTATTGTATAGGCCATATTGCAATGCACGCATGTAAAGGAGAATGGAAGTTGTGCACAGAGCTTTAATTTTGACTTTTCTGAATCCAGCTGTTTAACTTTTAAAGTGCTTGAATTCTACATTGTTTTAAAAAGACCATATCCTTGTTGAACTTGCATTGACCCAAAACCTCACAGGTCCTGATTCTTTTTCAGTAGGCCTCAGATATGCCCACTGATTTGAGGAGAAGCAGGACCAAGCCTGTATTAAGATAACAGAGTGCCTGGGCCACCTTGAAGGTGCTTCTCAAAGCTGGTGGGGAAGTCATAGCCCCCGTAGATTCTCCTCTGGTCACAGCAGTACTTTGATGGCAAGGCCAGCATCATCTCTCCTGTCTCTTAGAAAATGGAAGGAGTTACTGGTATCGCAGCCAAAATCATGCATATAAAAATCAACATTTTATTCCTTTCTGGCTTCTTGTCCTCTAGAAAGTATCACTAAACAGCTTAAGAGAGAGAGAGGGAGAGTTTAAATAAGTCGCAGTTGTATTAAAAACTCAAGGGATTTGTTATTGCACAATAACGTCTTAGTGGTAAACACTCCACATAAAATTGCAGAAAAGTCAAGCTCTAACTTGCTATTTTAAGAAATTATTTTTTTTCTTCCAGACAATGAAGATAAAAATCCTTTTAGCAGTGCAGAGATTTAAAACTTTAGGTCTCATTAAATTTTGAAAGACATGCATAAATAAATCTAATTAAGTTGACTGATGAAATAAAATGTCTTGTTTCACTGTAATTTCTTTAGAAATTCTAATTTGCAGCTAAAGGAGAACATTTCCAATCAGAAGGACTTTACCCAGCCCCCTGTTACTCATTCCTGGATTTATTTAAATAAATAAATTAGTACCTCTTGTGGGATATGGGGCATCTTGCTGATGAAAAATTTATATAAAAGGAATATATTGGAGTGTTGGACTACTTTTCCTTGTTTTTTGGAAGAGAAAGAAAATTCAACAATGAACTGATAGAAAACTTTGCTTTATGCAGGCCATGTTTTTAATTTGGAGAAAGCAGATGCAAACCTTTGAAAATCTGTGCCCAGCAGCATTAGTTAAGCAAAGAAACTATGGCAAAGGAGTAATCCATTTTAGTACAGGTGGATATTTGATAACCTCATGTGGGCACTTGCAACCCAAGGCTGTAGGGAGTAGTTCCAGCAGTTCAGCCGATCTTGCTGTGCCCCACAGGTTATTCCTACTCAGGGGCTTTCACACAAAAGTACTGAGGAGAGAGTTTCTGCTGATCTGTAAGGCCAGGCCA
Organism: Molothrus aeneus; assembly: GCF_037042795.1. Lineage (NCBI taxonomy): Eukaryota > Metazoa > Chordata > Aves > Passeriformes > Icteridae > Molothrus > Molothrus aeneus. The sequence goes on along the minus strand of NC_089678.1, from coordinate 1,581,755 downwards.
GTGTAAAAGAACTTATAACGAAATGAACTTTTTTATTATTCCATATCTAGCCCTTTAAGTTCAGAATCTTACCTTATCAGATTTTGAGGGTATTTGTGTTGTTTTATTAATGCAAACACTGCCTACAAATTCAGCATCATGACTAAATATTCAATAGAAATGTGTGTGTTCAAGAGTAATTTCTTTGTCTTCTTTCCTGGTGAGTCTATTTTGAATACAGATATTGTTTCTTCCTGTGATTTTGTACTTCATCGATTGCTATTGCTTTGGAGGAATTATTCAAAAGCTTTCTGCTATACTGATAATTAGGGATCTGCCCAAAGAAGAAACCTTCTACAGTTACCTCATTTGGAGGTAACTGCTTCACTTGGAAATCCTGCCCAAACATACCAGCTTGATTAAACATACTGAATATAAATGTTTCCTTACAAATACAGAAAATTAAGAAAGTCAGAGATTTGCAGGTGCAACATCCCCTCACAAAGCCAATATTTGATAAAATCCTGTCACAAGGGATGTTACTGAAGTGTAGTCTGCAGAGAGGATTGTGCCTTGAGAAAGTTTTCATCTGGACAGTAACTGGGGGCCTTTCATACAGGCTCAGCCTAAGTAAAGGTTATGTTTGGGGTTGAAGAAAGAGCTCAGACAGCTGCAGCTGCAGTGGGGCTAGAAAAGAGCACCTAAAGGGAAGCATGGGCCATGGAGAGACCTGGGTTGTAAAAGCCTTTTTCCTGGGTAATGACTAGTTGGCATTACCATTGCCATGTGTGGAAGGATAATCCTCAGATTATGGTTATTTTTAGTGGTAGGATTCAGGTTTGGGTTGAGTGTAAGCCTAGAGCTGCAGTTGGAGTAGGTCTGCAACAGGGCTGCCAAAGGAAAGTATGATCTGTAAAGAGAATGGCCTGGGAGAAGAAGTTTTCTAATGCAGAAAGTAATATGGGGTGAACATTGGCCAGGATGGTGAAATTGTCTGGTCTTCTGTTGAATGAAGATAATGCTCAGGCTCAGTGAATTGTAATCTAGCCCTGCCCTCATTCCTTTTCTGACATTTCTGCAGATGGTTAATAAGACAGCCCATTTAAACTGAATATCATATGGTAAAATATGCCAGAATCCAACGAACCAGCCCCCTGTACCAGTTTTATTCTAACCAGTTAAAGGAATTATTTATTACTTCAATGAATATCTTATTTTTCTCTTAAGCATTTCTGTCTGACCTGGTAATTTAAGAACTCATTCCTTTTTCCCAGTCTCCTATTTTTCAAGTCCTTTCCTAATCCACTTCTTTTTTTCCTGATGCACATGTATTACACCAAGGTCAGTGACAGCAACAACTGAGCTGTATTTTTGGTATGCATATAGTGTTATTAAAGAAATTAGTTAACGACTGCAGAAACAGCTCTGTACTAATAGCAGAAGCAATTTGTTTCATCTGAAAGCAGAAGAGAAAATGTTAATGTGCTGAGTGGTTTGTTTTTTTGAATTTTGGTTGGTTTGTTTTGGCTTTGTTTAAACCAAAAGAACAGAACAGAAAAGGGAAAGGGAAATGGAGGAAAGGGAAAGGGAAGGAAAAGGGAAAGGGAAAGGGAAAGGAAAAGGAAAAGGAAAAGGAAAAGGAAAAGGAAAAGGAAAAGGAAAAGGAAAAGGAAAAGGAAAAGGAAAAGGAAAAGGAAAAGTTTCTTTTTACCAGTTTCTCTGTAGAGTCTGAGACTGTCCTGGAATAATTCTGCAAGAGGTTCACTGAGACCTGTC